>NC_056761.1:38867944-39187444 GCF_018687715.1 Carya illinoinensis
ACAATTCATGGGGCCACAACAATTGTGGAGCATACATTACGTGAGACACAACAATTGTGACACATAGAATACGTGGGCCACAAAAACTGTGGAGTACATATTAATGCACTCACAGCTGGTGTAGATACCTATGTTGTGATGCGGTAATCAGTAGAGACACACGACTCAAGATTATCTATGTAGCATCCATATGGTCACTTTATTAATTAAGTCTATTGAATAAGATTCCAAATTCATGTATTTCACATTCTAGTCATGTTAATGGTACGTTATGTTCAAGTTCACGTTCATGTTAAGCTTCAAGTTCACGTCTATGTTATGATTTAAGTTCATGTTACGTCAAACTAAGTTTCTGTTTTAGTTCAATTATGTTAGCTCATGCCATGTTATGTCAAGTTATATTATGGTTATTATTTTATACTATGTTATGTCAAGTTATGTTATATTTACTTTTGACTTTGATGGTGCATTCATACATTTATTTCTATGCATGCATCATTAACTTGTATAAAAGTTTCCTGTTAACTTGCTGAGGTTTGTAATCAAATCTCACTATGGTAGTCCCAACTACCATTCCCCTCGAATGGTAGGCGATGTATTAGGTTCAGAACAGGGAGTAGACACCAATAGGCTGGAGGAGGTTGATTAGACGCTGCAGATGCGATGAGGAGCTTTCAGCTTCTATAGTTAGTTTTTTTTTTGGACTGTATTCTAGCCTTGTTAGTTGAGTTATGCGAGTTACTCGACGAACTGGTTCAGTAGTGTATTTTGGTACTGTAAATATGGAGTCTAGTCTCCCATGTTTTGAAATTACAATCTGAGACTCGTACTGTAATCATGGATATTTATTTTGTTAAGTATGCATGGATTATGCTTTAATTATTTGGGATGTTATAAATTTGGTGCATAGTATTAAAAAAAAAATTATCCGCTGTAAATATTGTATAATGCTATACGCATATTAGGAATATTGCATCCTATATGTCATGAATGAGGGCATATAATCTTGTGTTGCATGTCTCAACGCTTTAAATATCCGTCCGATCTCAAATGGAAATCTAGGGGCGTCACACTATCTCCACGAGAACCCACTCCCGATCATCGAGCAGGAAGAAAGTATGCACTTTCTCTAGATTATTGAGCAAGGTCTATCTCCACAAGATCTTACTCGAAATTGTCAAGTAGGAAGCAAGTTGGCTCTTTCTCAGGATCAACAAGAAAAAATCATAAACTAACTCTTTATCTGTGGAGAATAGATACCTTCTATTAATATTTATTATATTTTTCTCCCATAACGTGGAAGATTGCAATCAAGACCCGACATCAAAGTAAAATTTCTCACTGACCACTTGATGCAATAACCTAGTTTTGATATAGTGATACCACTTATAATAACCCAAAAAATTAAAAAGTTGAACCTGAAGTACACCTAAAACAAATAAAGATGTCTATAATTTCCTTAGCCCCATGTACGCTTTATTGTTAAAAGTTATATTATGTATGTCAATTGACTAATAAAGTAAGTGAGTAGTAGTCATAGAAAGAATGTTGGATTTAGCACTCTGAGTAGTAGTCATAGAAAGAATGTTGGATTTAGCACTCTCTTTTAATATCCCTTTTATCTCGTTACAGACCCTCCAAACCAAATCCAAATCATCATTTCATTTTCTTATAGGAGCAAGAGTGCTACCTGCACCCTATGGGGTGGGGTTTTTCCCTTCCTGCACCGCACCCCTGCATGGGCGGGATGGGGTTTTTACCCCCGAAATTTGTCACTGCATTCAAGGGTGGGGCTCCCCGTCTATGTGCTAGGGTGCAGGATGGACCATGGGTCCCTCCACCGTCCACGCACATCTATCCCAACCAAAAAAACACAAAAATAAATTTAAACACATGGTGGAAACCACAAAATACCACAATACAACAATGAATAAAGTTACAAAATACAAATCAAATCCATAACAATACAACATTGAATCGGAACAACAAAAATAACAAGAAAAAAAAACCTAAATACAATCTGCTGGCTTCGAATGCAAACATCATTGGATTCTCGCCACACCACTAGAGGGGAAAAGAGAAGAAAAGGACGTGGGCCGCACCGCAGCAACCACTGCAAGAGAGAAGAAGAGGGCAACGACGCAAACAGCCAGGGAGGATAGATAGAGAAAGGGGGAAGAGAGAAGTGACTATCGGGGGAATCCTAAATTTAAACCCCCCAAACGATGTTGTTTCGGTGTTTTTTTATTTTATGTTTCTTTTAAATATTTTTTACCAAAATGATGTTATTTTGGTAATGAATATATATATATACATATTAGGGAACGGCCACAGATGCGTTAGTCCCGGGATACACCTGACATAATAATTTAAATAAAAAAATAAAAAAGTTAGTAGCTTATTTGTATGAGAAAATAAAATGCAAGGTTAAAGAAAGGTAAAAAAAAATAAAGATAAAAAAAAATCTAAACTCAGTAAAGTATGAGCATTGATCTGCATTCATTTTGGATTATCTATTTACTTTATATATAATAATAAAATATAATTAATTTAATAAATTTTTTAATTTTTAATTTTATCACATTTTATAGTTCTACTAATTAAAATATTAATAATTATTATATTCTAATTAAATTAATAATTAATATTATATATTGAGTGTTTTAAGTATTTTATTAGTTAATTTTACTTAAAGTTAAATTTTACAACGAGGATGTTATAAAGCGTTTTTGTTTTAAAGAATAAAGTCATTTTAATTTTTTCTTTAAAAAAATTGAACAAAAAAAAGGAAAATGAGTACACTATCAAAATAAAAAGGACATGAAAAAGAGACTTCAATTCATGTGCGCCACGGGGCTATTAAGGGCCTTTTGGTAAAATACGATTATTCATTAGATTCTATAAGGGAATTACACGTTAAATAGTCAAGGGTCTTAAAGGCCTTTTGATAAAATATGACTTAACGAAAAAATAATAAAAATTACTATTCACAGTTAGATTGCTACTTATTATAATAGAATAGATATGCATATAATGTATGTATATATTTATATATAAATTTATAAATATATATTTTGGGCTGGGGTGGTGTGAGGTACAGAGGGGAGTGAGCTTGTGCCCAGCTTGTCCTCACATGGGGTTGATCGCACCGCCTAGGTATGGGTGGGGTGTTGGACACAAGGTGGTGAGGGGCGATGCCCCAACGGCTACTCTTACACCAGAGAGGAGCTGAGGGAGAGAGCATTAGGGTAAGGGAGGTCTTACACTCATAAATGATTTTCATCTAATGTTGTAAGTTTTTTTTTTCTTCAAACATTTTTTTAAACCCTTTAAATATTTAAAAGAAATTCACAAAGTCATTAAAAAACTTCCTTAACCATTAATTTAAAAAAAAAAAAAAGCTAGTCGGAAGATTTTTCGGTAGCCACTCTCGGTGAGAGTAGCATTTACCTTAGAGTTATTTGACTCTGACTCGTTATCACTCGAGGTGACATTTATTATTTACCTCTTACACTTATTATAAATATATATTACATAGTTACAAGAAACAGGAGTCTAAGGGGTGGGAGACTTGAACGATCATCCTAAACCAACTAATATAGCACAAGAAAAGTAAAAAAGAAAAACGAGATATAAAGCCAATGTCCCCTATCTATTTCCCACAAGGGGACGCTGCTAAAAGCCTTTTTTTGTAGTCCTAAAAATGGACTGCAATGTTATGACTAAAAGCCACAATAGATTGTGTTGTGTTACACTTTCTTGGTCCAGTTTGATTAAAAGAAAAGCCTACCTCCTTTTTCTCATAATCTTTGATTAGAAGAATTGTTAACATAAGAAAATAGCATTTAGTGGATGGTTCTTGGAGTTGACCGACTGAAAATTCAATTTCTAACAAATGTAATGAGTTTTACAATACTTTGTTTTTATAAAACCAACCTCCAATATATTGCTATATAAAGTTCAAACATTCTATCTTTTGTCCTTCATTATATCACTAAAAATAAAATTAAGGCTTGGTTTGAATAGAGAAATATTTCCATCTCATCCTATCTTATCTTAATATCCGAATATTACAAATATAAATACTTTTTAATTTTAAATATTTAATTTTTTCATCTAATCATTACTTGATTATTACAATTTTTTCAAACTTTCAAATAAAATACAAAAAACAATTCAACATTTTCAAATCTCAAAACAAAAATAATATTAAAAAATTATATTCCAATAATATTTTAATTTTATAATATTTATATTTAACTCTTTTTTTTTCGCATTTCCTAAAACCTCATAATTTTAACTCAAATCATTTCTAACTCATCTCATCCCAATTCAAATATCTCATTACTATTCACGATCCATTTCAACTCATCTTATCTCAACTCACTATCCAAACTAGGCCCCCTCATCAATCTAGACATTTTCACCCTCTAAAGCCACCACATACTTAGCCAATAAACTTGCCACAATCTTCCATTCTCTAGGGACATATTGCACCTTCCACTGCTTTCTTCCTTATAAAAGGCTTTTGATATCTTTAATAATGTGACCCACTTAGGAGGAGTTAGGGGTGGCAATATGTGGAACGATCTGTGAATCCAATACAAACACGATATGAAATTAATGGGTTTGAGTTTGATAATGAGTTTGGGTCAAAACGAGTTGACCCATTAAGATACGATTTATAAACAAATCAATAACGAGTCAACTCGCTTAACACAAAACCAACTCGCTATGACTCGTTTAAATTTTTACTTACCATCACAATTTTATTATTGTTAGATTGTAATATTTGTATTTCTAAATATATTTATATTTTTATTGTTAAAATTATAATTTTGAACCTATATTCATATTTGTTAATATAGGAATTGTAATATTGATTTTATTATAAGTTAAAATATGAGAAAATATTGATATTTTTTTGTTAGTGGGTACTCTAATTGTCTTTAAAAAAAAAAGATATTGTGGTTATTAATAAATATATCTTTAATTTTATGTAAATTTATGTTACCCATATCAAATGGCTTATATTGATGAATTCAACTCATTTACATAAAACAGGTTAAAATGAGTCATGTCATGTTGGCTAATTTCTAATTAATTATTAAACGAGTCAAAATAAGTGACACGATATGACCTGTTATTTAAATAAATCGTGTTAGAGTTTAAAGATCTGACACGATTAGCTTAAAGGGTCTAGGTAAAATTATATAGCTGAATATTTATGAATTGACACAATACATATATGACCCGCGAACATGAATTTCCACCCCTTGGAGGAGTCTTCCACTATTCTATTCATAACTTTGATAATTGCCAATGCATCCCCTTCGAATATCACATTCCTAAATGCTAGATCATTACATACTTCAATGGCCCTCCAAAGGGAATAACACTTTGCTAATGTAGGCTGAGTAACATGCCTTTACTGATTCCTTATGTTAGCACACACTGAAACCAATATTTTCCCCATAGCATCCCTTATGATGATCCCCAACCCCATTATCTTGCCTTTTGGATCTAAAGCAGCATCCCAATTAGCCTTTACAACATTCACATTTGGTTTTTCCCAACATTTAGTTGATCTTCCTATATCAGTTGTTGAGTGTCTCTCATTCAGCGATTCTTGGGCAGACTAAAAATTTTCTATTCCCCCACTATTCATCTGAATCACCTTCCTTGGGTTGTAAAACTGATTCTTGAAAATAAACTTATTTCTTTTTAGGCATATCTGATGCATGGTAGTAGCAATCCACTCCATCTCTGCCCTTTTAAACTTCCACATCAGTTTCTCTCACAACTCAAGAAAGTTCACTTCAACTGAAACCCATTTCTGAATTGGACTTGAGCTTTCTGGCAACACATCACTTGTAGATGGGCAGCTTCATAGAGCATGCATTACCAACTCTTCGTGTCTTTCATAGATTGGGCATAAGGGGCTATCTACAATTCTCTTCCTATAAAGATTATTTCTATTAGGCAAAATGTTATTTCATGCTTTCTAAAGAAACATCTTCACTAAACCAAGGATATTTAACTCCCACATGTTCTTCGACCCGCTTGCCTCTCACCTTTAAGGATTCCCCTTTTACATTTTCTTTTTCTATTCATATCCACATGGTATGCACTCCTAATAGTTAGGAGTGCATACCATCTTTAGTATATCCTTAGACTAGCTTATCCTTAGTTCCCAACTTACTTTAGACCTTGTTTGGATGTTGAGATAAGATGAAATAAAAAATTTATATAGTAGTTAAATTATTTGAATTAAGATATTTTATGGGGTTATAGAAAATGAGAGAGAAAAAGTTGAACAAAAATATTACAAAGTTAAAATATTATTAAAATATTATTTTGTATTGTTATTTTTGTTTTATGACTTGAAAAAGTTGAATTACTTTTTGTATTTTGTTTAGAAGTTTGAAAAAGTTGTAATGATTAGGTAATGATTAGATAAAAAAATTAAAAAGTATTCGATTGTTTGGATGTTGAGATGAAATAAGATACTCAACATCCAAATTAGCCCTAAAGGTATTTGCATATATGCTCAGCTTTTTCTTCCTCAAATATCTATTTGACAAGTGCCTCATCCCACTCTTTGGCTTGTTCATTAATTTACAAGTTAACATTGGCCTCCCCACTAGGAATCTTTACAGGAGATTGCACATGAAGAGAGACGAAGGAGATGATAACCATTTGTTGCCTCATATTCTGATTTTTTCTCCATTGTCAGTCCTCCACTTTAAACCCTCTTTTAGTAAGCCAGACAATAAGAACTGACGAGGAAAAAACGGATTTTGTTTTATATATTTTCTAAGATAGGTTAGCATTATTAAACTAATTCTTCAAAATCCTGAGATGGAGGAAAATATCAGGGAAGAATCTAGATTCTTATACCCTATCTAAAGAAAGAAAGTGAAGAATAAGGAAATATATATTAAGATGATTTTTACAAAAAATGAAATGATTTAATCATTTTTTCTTTTTTATATAACTATAAAAAATGATTCTATCATTTCGTGTTTTTAAAGCTTCTCCCATTTAGTATAGTATATTCTTGGAGATTATGATGAGTTTAACAAAAGAACGCGTCAGACATATGAGAAACCTTTCCTGAACAATCATGTAGTACTATATTTTCATCCCAATTATGTATGGAACATTAATCTAAAGATCTTTTTTCAAGTACAAATTAAAATCAAGATATAGAGTACCCATACAGGAACAATCTTATAAATTCGATTGATAAAGGTTTGGTTTATGTTAAATGGGTTGGCAAGGATTATAAACAAATATTCGGATGCAAGCTTGAAAGAGACAGAAAGTAAAGAACCAAGATCACCAAACTGAAGACCAATAGATTTACCGAGAGACAACGAGGAGTTGACTCATTGTTTTTTAAGGATCATAGCAATTCATTCAAGCAGATGTAGATACCTGGTATTTTTATATGGTAATAGTTTTCACTTACTGAATAGACGAAATCATACACCACTATTTAGTACAATTTGTAAACGATCGAATTTAGACATCTTCATCCACATATAGATGGGAGGGCTTCACATCTTAGACATGATATAATCCATAGAATCCACAAGGAAATCTGCACCCCAAAAGGAAAGCATCTTTAGCAAAGGAACTTGTGGCAATGATACCAATGTCATCAAAGGTAACTTGAGATTTCGAGTCACTAATTTGCTCGGTTGTTGACACGTTAAGGAAGTAAAGAGGGACCTACCTGCATCTTCCTTGGTGAAGCAGAGGGGAGGCGTGATTCTAAACACATTTCCATAGAATCCACCTTTCCCAATCAACACTCCCAATTCTGCAATATCCACAGATTTCCATTAGCTGCTAGAATGAGACTTAAGTTGTAGCTAATGAGTTTTAAGGTATGGCAGATGAGAGAAATGCGGACCTTTCATCTGGCCCAATACATGAAGAATTTCAGCCTTCGCAGGAGTTTTCAGCTGGCGATCGGTGACAAGTTCAACTCCAAGCATAAGTCCCCTTCCCCTCACGTCTCCAATAACTGCATATATCAGTATGGTAGAACAGAGAAAAATGAGAGACTGTAAAGTTATAAAAAGGTTTAATTGCCTAGACGCAAAGCCTTGTGGAGAACAGTTTACTTTCATATTTATCCTTGAGGACAAGTAGTCTGTCTTTCAGGTATGACCCCACAGCAAGTGCATTCTCCTGTAGATTTTCTTTCTCGATCACTTTCAAAACTGCCAGTCCTGCAGCGGTACATACTGGATTCCCACCAAAAGTGTTGAAGTAGTTGCGGCGAGTCAAAACCTCTGCAATCTGAGGAGTTGTTACCACCGCTCCCAGGGGAATGCCATTTCCAATGCTCTGCAGATACCAAGATAACAAAAACAGTCAAGATAAACCAGCAAAATTATGAAGCTTTGTGTAACAGCTTGAAATGAAGCGAATGGATGACTTCTGACATCCTAAATTTTAAGCTTTCTAATCATTTTAAGCACTACTGAAGATTTGAATCACTACAAGTACTCATTCATGCAATCCTCCCAAACAGAGTGCTAACAAATTTGGTGGCAGGTTTTCATCAGTGATGCATTTGGTGTTAATGATCAGGTTTGTAAAACATGTTTTTCTTTTGAGATTTGTTATATACAGTCACTTTTTGCGTACTATTTTTACACTTCACTGATGTGATTGGCTAAATCAGTTATTTTATATTAAAAATAGTGACTCAGTCAATCATATTAATAAAATTTTTGTTTTCTTTAACAATGGGGAGGGCATTTTTTGTTTTTTGTTTTAAATAAAATGAGCTTCGGTACCAGATAAAAGGTATTAAAGTTTAAACTCCAAAATCTTTTCAAAGATGGCAAGTTGACTTCTATAATGTTACTGTACCACCAAGTTCTCATCAACATCTCCAGAACCCCAATAAATAATGAGCAAAAGAAAGGAGAGAAAATGAACCTTTGCCATTGTGACTATGTCAGGCACGACACCTTGGGTTTCAAAACCCCAAAAGTGACTCCCTGTGCGGGCAAACCCAGACTGAACTTCATCAGCAATACAAAGTCCTCCTGCCTTCTTAATACTACCATAGACAGCAGGCAAGTAACCCGGGGCCAATTCTACAATCCCCCCCACACCCTGTTACACATAAAAATGAGGTTAAGGACTATGAATAGTGTCTGTATATAGGAGGGAATGAACAATTTCGGGGGTAGATGATTTACCTGAATTGCTTCAGATATAAAAGCAGCAACATTTCCAGAAGTTCCAAAATCAATAAGATCTTGGACATCTTTTGCATACATCTCACCCTGTGAGCCAAAAACACCTCTGTATGGGTCTGGATTCATGGCATGATGAACTCCGCTCTATTGACCAAAGCTATAAACATTAGTATAGTAGCAGCATATATCTGTTGGTCAACCTCTATATCTATATTGGTTAAAATCAAATTACATCTTCTTAGTATCATTGTCTAAGGTTACTAGGTTCCACAGACAAGAAATAAAAGCTTATATAAATTGCATGTTTTGTTCAACAAAGCATAAAAGTCATTGATCAAGTATTGAGGCTAGCTCCTGATTTGAAACAACCCAAATCATAAAACAAGTAGTTCTTAATTACTTGTGTTCTGTGTTATAAATTGAGGAGGTCAGACTCGTGGCCTACTTTTTCGTTTTCTACAAACAGAAATCATGATACCCATTCCCCCTACATCCGCACCGAAAAAAATCTTGATTACAATGGCAATTTGGCAGAATCGAATTGACATCAAGTTTGTTCGAATATTACCACAATGGTCATGGTGACAGTTTCAACATCGTTTATAATGCTTAGTTCAATAGCTGTGATTGTCCAGTTGGTCTGAGTTTTAGCACTGTTGATAATGCAAGGTGGGGTTACCTTGTCCCAAAAGCTAACTATAATATGCTTCCTCATCCTCCATGATGTGACCTCTTTACAAGCCACCTAACAATCGAACCATATAGCCCAAGACCAAAAACCCTCTGTCCTTTTCAGTCGAATCATGGTCACGAATCAGTAATAAAGTGGACAATGAGTCATATGAAAATGAACGCCGATTGGTTTTTGTTGGACATCCACGAAAGGAAATATAATACTGTCCTTTTTTGCTACAGATTAGAAGAAAACAGGAACTTGCACCGATTTATTTTACACCATGTTTTCATTTAAATTGAAGCAAAATTAGTACGTGTAACTCTTAAAATATAAAATAAATAATAAAATCTACTTTTTTTTCTATTTGTTTAAACTTTTAAAACAATAACAATTTCCGAATAACTATACACATCCAATGAAAACTATCATCAACTGCAGTTCTAATCAATCTTATGGCTGAACTACAAAACTATTAAGCTATTTGTTTAGCTTACTTTTTAGCACTTAAAAGGGTTATAGAATTGAAGTTTAAAAAGCTAATACGCTAGTGCTTCATTATGGTGTGAATGTGACATGCTTTTGATACTGACAGGCCGGAAGAAGACGTTTGATTTGGATATTTAAAATGAAAATTATATTTATAAGACTATATGAAGTATACAACTTTCACACTAATGACGTGACAAATTTTTAATTTGCAAGACGTTTAAAATTATATTATCTAATTTGTTACGTGCAAATTTTTATATTTGATGTACGGGGTCTACCATACATGTCATATCGTATATTTTTATTATATTTCACTTGTAAATCTATCATTTAATATTATATTATAAAATAATAAAAAAATAAATAATGAATAGATTTATTCTTTATAAAATATAATTTAAAAGAATTAAATTAAATTTGCTTAAATTTAAAACTAATTTTTCATAATAAACCTCATTCTTTTAAATAAAAAATATACGAAGTACCTTACCTAGCATTACCACTTAACTCATCACGCAACTTTGCCATCTTAGTCCCTAACTTGGGTTCAGAGTCGTGGGCACTTTGTCAAGGGAAATTAAGATCAATACAAGAGCCGTGACAACAATGTGAAGTACCTGTACGACATTAAATTTCCATATGCTCTGTCCGGTGGCCCCCATCGTCCCCGCTGCGTTTCCATGATATCCATTCCTCAGTGATATTATGTCGTGGCACCCTGTGTACAACTTGGCCATCATTATCGCCAACTCGTTCGCTTCTGTCCCAGAATTCGTAAAAAACACCACCTACGGTGATCCCAATTTCTTTAATAAAGTCGATCCAAAATATATATAGATTCAGCTTTTTCCGATCAGTTGTGAATCGGTGAATTAGAAATAACGAGATGTTATCATAAAATTTGGTAAATATTTTAACTAGGAACCTTAAGGTCGCCGGGCAACTTGGAGGCGAGGGCCTCTGCGAAATCGGCGATGGCGGAGTTGAGGTACAGGACGGTGGAGTGTTGCAAGCGCTTGGTTTGATTGACGATGGCGTCCACCACATCGGGATGGCAGTGCCCGCAGCAAACCGTAGCGATCCCGCCGAAAGCGTCCACGTATCTCCTCCCTTCCTCATCGAACAAGTACTGCCTCTTCCCCGCTACAACGTGCAGCTATCAAAGCCACCCCCCAGCCCCACCATTAAAAAAAAAAAACTGGAACATCAATTACAATCTCACACGTATATATAGACACACACACACACAGAGAAATTAACCCAAGAAAAAACTCGATCTTTGATTATCATGCTCAAAGGTTAAAACAGTAAATGCTTTATATTTACAGATGCAAGATGAGGTTTGGTGCGGACTCACGGGCTTCTTGTAGAAGTGAAACAAGGAAGGGCTGAGAAACTCCTTCCGCTTCGCCATGATTTCGTCGGCGGAAGGGCCGTCGTAGGGGGGAGGAGAGTAATCGAAGGGGGGCATTTTTGGGATGAAAACATCATTATCAGTTAGAGAGGCCTCCTTCGATGCCACCTGAGAGAGGCAACGCTGCGCAATCGCAGAGTTTCTTCCGAACAACACCCTCCGCACTACAAGTCCCTGCATTTTTTTCCCCTGTTTTGTTTCCTATCAGTCTACAAAGAAAAAAAAAAAAAAATCAACGCTTCCTCTCGCTTCTTCTGGTGTTTGTTCTGTTGGTTTTGGAGATGCGAGGAAGAAGATTCCGAGAATGAAGGGACTGCGGTGATGCTAAATATATATAAAAGCTGGAAATTTATATATAGGGAGGGAGGGAAGTAGTAGTAGGAGAAAGATATTACTGCCTGCCGAGTGCTTACGCGTTTGCGGTTGACTCGTTGAAATTCATAAACGCCTCAACATTATATGCTATCAAAAATAGATTAAATAATAATATTCATATAATTATTAGCTTCTAATCTATTTTACAGTACCACCCCCATTAAAAATAGAATATCTTTTTATTTAAATTTTAGATTTAATATGATCTTTAAGGAATTAATTATTTTTGTATTATTATTCAGTTTATTAAAGACTAAATTATTTTGAACTATAAATAATTTAGTAAAGCCACAAATAATTATTATTAGTTAAATTATTTCTATTTTGCAATCCAAAAGGTGTTGATATTTTGTCATTCTTTCCTTCTAGTTAAATATATATATATGTATTTAAGCATTAAGATAGAATGATAATAATGATAAATAAAAATTTTATGTACAGTCATTCTCTCGTATTAATTGCGTATTCCATTAATGTAATTAGCTGCATCATTTTTTTTTTAAAAAAATAATTAATTTGATCAATCACATTAATAAAATACGTAAAGAGTATATAAAAATAAATATATGTAACAGAACTCGATATGGTACTTGATATTATGATTCCAACAATACTACCTAATGGGATCATGCCAACTTCATACAATACCTTATAACTTCAAGAGTTTTTATTATTAAACTAGAAAACTGATCTATATATGATAATAAGATTCTTAGTTAATTGCTATGATTTATTTTTTATAATTAAATCCCCATCATCGGTTCTTTTCATCATCGACAACCTATATATGTAGTCGATCGGGAGACAAAGGGTTTGCATAAAACTCCAACCTGGTCTCTTAGTGAGTGTCGCTTAGTGAGTGTCGCTTCGCTGGAAAAATTTGATAGAGATAACCTAAACTATATATTTTGTTTGGGAATTAGGGCTTAAAACACTCTTGTATTCCTTTCTTTCACAAGCAACAATCGGAATAGTTAAAAGCTTGTAACGTTATCGATGAGAGAAGAATCTGAGAGACCCATTGCAATCATCATAGCACTACTCAATTAAAAATATATTATATTTATCAAAATGGTGAAACGATAATGGTTAAAAGAATATTATTATATATTAGATATAATAAAAGTATTATTTATCATTCTTTTTAATAATAATTATTTCATTATGAAGTATATTTAATTGGTTCTTTATTAAAATATAATTACATCTCTCTAACCATAAATGAGCCATTTACATATTTCGTTTATTTTTTACTTTTAAAACTTTCTTTTGATCAGTTTATGGAGTTCATTAATTAAGAAGAAATGGTACTTATGTTTCTTTGAGGCCCGATTTGATTATACAGATGAGATGAGATGTGATGTTTTAAATAATAATGAATAAAATATTATTATAATATAATTTTATAATATTAATTTTGTATTGAGATTTGAAAAACTAAAGTTATTTATTATATTTTGTATAGAGAATTGAAAAAATTGTAATGATGAGTTGAGATGAGATAAGATGATATGAGTTTTTTAGTTTTGTATAACCAATCCGAACCTCACTTTTAGTGCCACTAAAAATCTTTGGATTTAAAAAAATCATTAAAACCATAAAAATCAATGAATAGTATTTCCTATTAATGTCACATTTATGCCTACTAATGCTTGCTTGGTCACGAATTTTCTTTGCTTCTGATCTAGTGACATAAACTAAAAGGAAAGGAGAAAAAAAGCATGCAATCAAAAACTTTATATACACTTTAGCATACATTGTAAGTGTGCGTTAGAAATTAATTAACTAAGAAAGTTAGAAATCATTCAAACTTTTTTATAATTATATATATATATATATATACTTAAAATACAAATATGTAAATACTGCATGCAGCGTGCTGACTTATAATAGATGTTGAGCCACGTTTAATTATTTATGCAGTTTTGATTCAATGAGATGAGATGTTTTATTAAAAGTTAAATATAATATTATTATAATATAATTTTTTTAATACTAGTTTTATTTTAAAATTTAAAAAAGTTGAATTGTTTATTATATTCTATATGAAAATTTAGAAAAATTATAATAATTATATAAAATAAGACGAGGTAGTTTGATTTTGTATAATCTGACTAATTAAAATGCTAAAACATGTTTTAAATGTGATTTAAAAGATGCTTATTAACAGGACCTTCATCATCATGTGTATTGGCCATCCCAAGCACGATAAATTAAAAGAAGAATTTAAGGAAAAAAAGACATCGCACCCTGAAATCCAGCCAAATGACACCAGCAATGCAGTACTGTAGTACTTAATGAACATGGTCGATTTTTGAGCTGAATTAATGCAACATATATAAGCTTGGATATTGCATGGATGACAACCAAATTAAGAAAAGCAACTAAATTCTATTCAGATAACACAAAACGTATTGTGGCCCTGCAATTCCAATGATATTGGTCATGATCATGGCCTTTTGGCTAAATTGGGAGACATGGGTCTCCACAAAGGAGATTTACAACCAATAATTGGAGCCTGCTGCCTAGCTAATATTAGTATAAGTTTAGAACTAAGCCAAAATGTACCTGGTTGATAATATGGGGAAGGTGAAAACTTGGTAAATGGGATCTAATCACATACCTAACCAGTTTTTGTGGGGTTTCAACTAGAACTAAAGATAAGCTTGCACGTAAATCAATAGTACGCCGTGTGGATTATTATTGTCATGATTTTAAGGATTAAAATTTAATTAAATTAGTATTTAATAATTCTCTGTCCATGGTTACTACAAGAAAAACGGACTTTTGCGATCAATTTATAGCAACGAAAAGACTATTTGGTTGCTAATAATCTTTTCGTTGCTATAAATTGGTCGTAAAAGCCTGTTTTTTTTTGTAGTGGGCATTTAATAATGCAACGAAACTATAATCATGAATATAATGACCGAGTATCGACGGAAGTGTTACACAAGAAACAAGCAACAAAACAATATGGCTTTCAACATCCTTGGTCAGTGAGAGAGACACCTTTGTAGTGTTTCCCATGTAGAGTTCCACTTTTCTTTCTCGCCTTGATTTTGATTTTGATAATTATGAAACTAGAATAAGTAAAATGACAAATAATTTGAAGAGAGGGGAGAGGTTTAAATCTTGTTCTCTTATAATTACATAAGGAATGTAATTGATATATAAGTTATGTTATGAATAGTTATTTTTACGTATTTTTTGTATACTTTATTAATTATTTTATATTAAAAAAAGATACAACTAATCATATTAAAAAATTGTGTGAATATATATCTATGATAATAAGAGCCTGTGAGCAATTTATTTATCTGAATATTAAAGTGTTAAATCCTAATTTTCTAATCGAATTGTAGATGAATGTATAATACTCATGCATTAAATAAAGCAAATAAGATAATAAAGACATGCAAAGCTGACACAGAAGAATCAATCAAATATTGTCAGCAAATTGCGCGCATGCATGAAGTGTTGATCTACATGACCGTGATATGATAACCCAAAAAGATATCCCTACGGCCACTGTTCGGTTTCACTTTGGATGTTTTTGACAGCATATCTTGTTCTGACATATATAAAAGATTAATAATGTAAAGATATTGTTGAGATAATGTGGTACACGAATTAAAAAGATCGACTACTGGATCCAAGAACATGATCATGTCCAAGTGAATGAATGGCTCAGAAGTATCGATCACAGAACTCATCATTAACAAAACCGCATTTTAATATTAAATTGGGACATATACACATAGATCATCTCACAACAAACCAATCCAACACTTGCATGTGGCATGCACCATCCGATCGAAGCACCTAGAGATTAACGCCAACGTGGAGTGTCAGTATGGTTAAGAAACTAGAAAAATAGAACACGGCCCACCTAAAATGACAATTGAAGTTTTAATACAATAGAGTAATATATATAATATATATATATATATATATATATATATGTATATGTGTGTGTAAATGCTGGGATCAAATTGAGTACGGATCATCGAAATAAACAAATTACGTATGTGCTATATCACTCCAACATAAGTGCTCTTTAGCGATGAAATTTTTCATCTCAAATTATAGCAATTTTATCTCAAAAAATATTTTTAAAAGAAAAAAAATTGCCCTGAGGTCATTTCAACAACATTGTTTTAAAAGATATTTTGGAATGAAAATTACAATCTCGTCCCAAAATATATCTTTTAGGACAAATTTGAAGGAAACCGTTTGAACACATTCGACATAGATATCTTTTTTTTGGATCGCGATTGAAGTTCATCTCAGAATATCATTCGAACGGTTATTATTGTCCGTTCGAACTCTTAATTTGTTTGAACGATTTCAAATTTCGTTTGAATGATTTTAAAATACGTTTGAATAAAAATACATTTGAGAATGTTTAAACGGAAAAATATAGTTTAACATTCGAACGGTACAAGTACAGATCGATTGGTCTAAGCATTTGAATGGTACAAAAATATGTTCAAACAATATGAAAATAAATTTTATTATATTATTTTTTGGATGATCTAATAATTGGCGTTTGAACAGTGTGTGGTCGTTCGAACGATAAATATTTTATTTAAACTTAATAATAAAAAACCAAATAGACATTCATAATATTTGAAAAAATACATTAGAAACTGTTTAATACTCACAAAAGTTTTATAATAAGTGCAAATTAAATATATAAAATAGTACTAGTATTGTTTTTACAGAAATATATCATTCCAAAATCTATACGTATAATGTAAATTAGTTGTTTGGAAGCCTGTATTGTTGCATAAACTGCTGCATTTGGAGTTGCATCTCTATCCTGAATTCTTCTTATTGTTCTTCATGTTGTTTGATGGACATCTCCATGTCTCATTGTTTCATCAATTGAGCCTCTAACTTATAATGTCTTTCAGTCAATTCTTCAATCTTGCTATTCGTATTCTCTTGCTCTATAGAGGTCGTAGAGGCAAACCTGGAAGAGGAAGAGGGAGAAAACTTTATATAGCGATCCAAACCCCTCAAATATCCTGAACATTGACCTAAAACTTATGTAAAAAAGTCAATATTATGTGTTGAGAAATTTTGATCTGACGCAGATTCAGTATGTAAGGAAACCATTTTATCCTACACATAAGATAAATAATTAATATTATCGTAAATATTCTAATATATTTATTTTAAACAGATTATAATATTTACATAATTTTCACGGGCATCAGGATGAGTTCACTCTCCATTATGATTAGTACATGATATAGCATATAATTTTATCAGATCATAATTGGTATCTGAATGTTGCTACAATAAATATTTGTTAAGATATAAAGTCATTAGGATTCATCTAAATAATTAACTATATATAGTAAAAAAAAAAAATAGCAATACCAATTTTTTGTATAAGCAATGAAAAGATCTTGAACCTGTATAATAATTAATCTATAATTTCGATCTATTTATTTTGTTTATAGAACTTCGCTCTTGCATAGAAATTGAAAATATTAAAAAGCAAAATGACAAATAAGACAACTAAAATAATTAATATAATTATACCTTATATGATAGATTCTCAAATATGTCACAAAATTTTTCCCGTTCAAAAGATCGGACATCTTGAAAAGGATGTTGGTGTGCATCTTCCTTGTTCTCGAACTTATTATAATGCTCATGACATATCGCCTTATATTTGCAGAATACATTACTCATAAGCACTTCCACAGTTTTACGCTCCTCTCTCCGACCAAAATTTAATTCAAAATCATCATTAAAAAAAATATACACAAACATATTATCATTTATAATATTCTAAATTTAAGAAAAATATAAAAATTTATTTTATTAAATTAATGTTTTAAACATTACCAAACAACACTTATTGATAAACTCTTTAACATCTTGGAAAATTTTCTTCTATGAACTCATTGCCAAAAATGCATAAATTCGTGTAAGAGCACTCACATGTGATGCAAGCCAAGCTGTTGGTTGTCATTCACCTACGGTATGTTTTTCCAGAATGTTAACCTTGATCTTATTTACCTTATGATATTTTTCCAACGTCACGCCTCTAGTAATGTCTCGATCTTGACGAGATTGTATTGTGAATACAATAAAATATAACATTGTAATCAATCTCTATTATATGATCTTAATTAACAAATGACTATTATATTTTTACCTTGTTTTGTAGAGTCAAGTTCTAACGGTGAGTCTGAATGAGAGCTAGGAACAGTTGGAGATGAGATGCGAACTTCCTTCCTCTTCAGTGACATAATTTTAAAATCGATACATTCATTAATTAAAATAGTTGTCATCAAATGTAATGTGAATACATAATTGGTCAATAATAATCTGTATTAGTATCATTTGACAATTTACTCTCATCATCTATCTGTAAATACTTCAGATGATTAAACATTTTACTTAATTGTCATATCAACAATTTCAGCCTCAATATCTTTTCTATTTAATGGAACTATCTCATATTAGCTCAAATCCACAAACAAATTAAAGATGGGCTAACTCTTAAGGTATGCTTCTTGAGTAGAGAGATCATCTTTTTCTTCATCTTGTCCTTTCGCCTAAGGGATAACATCATATATATTTCTTGGAAAATATTTTTGTGCTACTCGTCATTGATTTCCTAACTCCGGGTCCTTTAAGTAGAATACTTGATATGCTTGAGAAGTCAAAATAAAAGGATCATCTTCATTCTATTTTTTGATGTATTAATACTAAAAAAATATTCATAATCACGGACTCTAGTTCGAGAATTGCTTAAATTCCACCAATCATACTTAAACAGATACATCGCAAGCTCCATCAAATATTTCATTCAAATTATATCGACAATAACCTTATAGAAATCAACGTTTTCTTCATCATGACTTCCTTTGACTAGGACATCATTATTTTGTATTTTCTTATAACAATCTGAATCCATTGTGTGATACATACTTTTCCAAGAAATACATGCAAAATATCGAGCAGCGCGTCTCGATGGGCCATACGCTAATGCATATAATTCATCCAATATATCATTTGGATTATTTGTATGCATTTGTACAACCTACATATTGAGTAAAGTTTCTATTATATCAATAATAAACAATCAATATTGTTTCATTGGTTATTGAGTAAAGCATATGTAATGTCATTACCTGTTGTTCAAACTATCTCGAGAACTCCCTTCATGTTTCTGGACACGGACACAGTCAGTATGTGACAAAATATCCTCGTTCCTTACTCTGACTGATGAGTACCATGTCATGTCTACAGCCGTTGCGCATGACATACATAGTCGTTGTAATCTAGGTATCAATGTAAAGTGGCGTACGACGTTTAGCTGCACATTTTGCTTGTCAGATGTCCATCTTGATTCGTTGCATATGGGACACTCGTTCAACTGCTTATTCTCTCGCCAAAATAATATGCAGTTATTCTTACATGCATGTATTACGTTGTAATCAAATCTTTGTCCTCGTTTCAACTCTTTTGCTTCATAAAGCTACGAGATAAAGTATTGTCTGATGGCAGTACCTTTTAAAACAACCCAAGTAACATATTGACAGCCTTAATAGATAATCGGCACATTGATTTTATGTGAAACAGTTTTACGATAAATGAGAACTTAGTGTGTCTTTTGCATCATGTATATAGCTCACATTATGAATCATTCCACAATCGTGCAAAAATGTTATGACCTCCATCATTTGAACTTGATGTGTCTGTATCACCTTCATCCATAAATATTTCCGCACTGATGTCACCTAACATTTGCTCCATATCCTTATTATATTCATCTTCAACAACCTCTGGTTGGGGACTTATCTTAGATAAGCGGCAGGAAGCATGAGAGATTGTCTCCTATATTGACATTGTTACTGAGCTCTATAGAGAGCTCGGTGGTGCCAGCCTAGATGACAGAGGAGCATAAAAGATTTATATTTGAGGAGTTCCAGTTATATTTTCACCGAACTGACTTGCTGAACATCTCAGTATTCCAAGGTTGGCATATGCATATCTGAACGTGGTACTTAGAGAGTCTGATCCTTCAGTTGAGGTGGAGACAGTTGAGGACGAGACATTAATTTATACAGATGAGCTCGATGCCCTCACTGACCATGAGGTGAGGGATTTGGTTGTTGGTCCAGATGCTCTCCTGTATAACGGGATGAAGAGCATCAAGCAGGCAGATCTATCTTCTTTCTTCAAGATCTTGAATTTGATAATCGCCAACAATATTGACCCTTGGTAGCACAAGAAAGAGGTTGGCATTGATAAGATGAAATTTATGATACAGGTCGCTTGTGACATTCCTATTGACCTGGTTGGGTATATATTCGATAAGATTCGATCAGAGTCCCGATACATTTCGACAAATATACTGCCATTCAGGATCTTGATCATCTGATTTCTGCTATATGCCGATATCGTGCCTGATGTTGCTGAGCGTAAACGGATTTTGATGGGACTGATCAACAGCACCACAGGCTATTGAGACACTCGAGACTGCGTCTTTGTGGACATGTTCCAGACCTGGTTGATCCTTAGAGAGATGCATAGTCGGGAGATTATGGAGTATCGGCTGGTGAGACATCCACACAGGCTGAGGCATCAGTACATAGAGCTACTTGTGAGGACATTGCCGAGATCGTGCATAAAGCGATTAGCAGACAGACATCAGCGGTGGTCAATGTAGTGCGTCTACTGTGTCTGAGTTTTGTACTGAGATTACTGCTAGCATCTCAGAGTTATGTACAAAATTTGATACCTTGTCTGCAACTTACATCACCATCAATATTCGACTGACACAGATAAAGGAACGCTTAGTTGCAGTCGAGGAAATGTGCAAAGAGTTTGAGTCTTAGTACTTTCTATATTTTATTTATTTATTTTTTATTTTTGGAATGAATAGTATTTCATGTTTTGTCAATTAAGTATTTAATTATGAATTAGTATTATTTTATATTTTTTGAACAAATTATTGATTTATATTATTCCTATTATTTAATTGATAAATTTCTTATAATTATTAGTTAATATAAATATAATTATGTAAAAAAAACATATGATCAACGTTCGAACCCTAAGAATTATGTCCAAACAGTAATTACGTAACATTCGAACTGTGAAATTGTTATGTTAGAATAGTAGAGCAATTTTTCCTATAAATAATTTTACTTAATGCGTCAAAATGTACGTTCGAACAGTTAACTTAACTGTTCGAATGTTAGAGCATTACATTTGAATGGTTTCATTATTAGGGACAAAATATTTCGTCCCTAAATATACCGTTCGAACGGTATACATATTCTATTATTTTTTTGGCATGAAATATAAAATTCATCCTTAAATCTTACTTTTTGGGACAATTTTCATTTCGTTCCAAAATAAAATCGTCCCAAAAGCTCATTTTTGTTGTAGTTTATATAACGCATGATGAGGACTAATATTTAGTTATAAAATGAGAAAAATTGTCAAAACAATGAAATCATGCAGTACATTTTAGTAGTACGTACATGGTCTAGCAAACTCGTCAATTTGATCGAAGATAAAAGGGATGAGTAGAAATCAATTTATTACCGTGTAAATATCCTTTTTCGTGAAAAGATATTTGCAATCGAGAATTGTGTAACTGCCGTATAATTACTTTAGAAAAAGTGAATAAAATATGAGATCCATATGAAAAAAATTAATTTTTTAATAATAGATTCAACTCTTTTTCAAAATGATTACGCGCCATTTACGTACTTCACAATTGTACGTAGAATTACTCGTCTTGGTGAAATTCAAAAACTAACATGCATCATATGACAAGAGTGAGACAATATTGATATATATAATAATAAAATTCTCATAAGAAGGTAATCGGTAATTTAATATTACGTATGGGAGGCCGATAATTTACCAATAGACCTGAGTGAGCACAAGATCGGAAACTCAAGCCAAACAAAGTCTACAAAAAAGACTTGCTCGGATGGGTGATGATCCATTCAATTTACACCTTTTAGGCCATGTTTATGTTCAAGTTGTCCATTTTCCAAAGGCCCAGCATCTTCGTATGTAATTCAATATTAGTACCATTACACAATTTTTTTGTTTTGATCAGCTTGAACTTGAGAGAGGAAATTAATATTGCTAGTTGTTCATTCTTAAGCACATAGTAGGCTAATGCTCAATATATCGGGAGTGTTAAAGAATATATTATCTATAATATTTAGACCTTATTTGGATACAAGAAGTGTTTCATCTTATTTTATTTTATCATTATAATTTTTTTAAATTTTTACATAAAATATAATAAACAATTCAACATTTTCAAATCTCAAAATAATAATAATATTAAAATATAATATTCTAATAATATATTATTTAACTTTCATATCATTTTATCTTATCTCAATTTACTACCAAAACGACACATTAGTTTATTATGTAAATCAATTATTATATTTGATTTATTATAATTTCCTTTAGTCTCCAGCTTCCTTTATCTATAAATAGGGTATTTTTCTATTGTACAATTTAATACACATAAATTCAAGTTGTTTTCAATCAATTTTATTTCAACTTGTCATTCTTCATGACATCAAAGCCACCAATTTTCAAGTGTCTCTTGCAACTTCTTAGTCATATTTGTGATAAATTATCATATTCAGCATGTTATTTGGTGTTCTTTTCAATTCACTACACATCCTCTAGAGGCTTTATACACACTTCCGGGTTGCCCTACTTTTCATCATCATTCCCAGACATCGATTTTCTTTCGAGTCCTATGCAACTTCTATTATCATTTTATTTTCTCTAATCATTACCATATAGCTTTCATGTGATCTAATATGTGATACGACTCGTGAATCCATCACGACATGAAATAATGGGTTTTAGTTTTATATAAATAGATTCGGGTCAAAATGGATTTACCTGTTTAGATATGATTAATAAATAGGTCAACCTGCAATAACCCATTTAAATTTTATTCCAAGACTACAATTTTATTATTGTTGGATTGCAATATTAATACTTTTCAATATGCATAAGTTTTAATTGTTCGGATTGTAATTCTAGACCTATACTCATACTTTTTATTGTAGGATTTGTAATATTGGTCTTGTTACATGTTAAAATTTAGAAAACATTGATATTTTTTGTTATAGGTAGTCTTATTATTATTTATAGATATTATGGGTATTAATAAATATAGATTTTAACTTGTATGTAAAATTATGTTAATTAGAAAAAATGAGTTATGCATGTTATTTCAACCCATTTACATGAAACGGGTTGAAATGAGTCATATCGTGTTGCCTTAATTTAAATTAATTATTAAATAGATTAAAACGATGGCACAACATGACTTGTTATTTAAATGGGTCGGGTTAGGGTTTGAAAGTTTAACCAGTTGTAGGGTTCAAGTTAACCCATACAATTTAATGAACATGACTTAGCACGACACGAACACAAATTACCACCCCTACCCAATGTGCCGCCTGAAGTTCCTACTTGCTACTCATTTGCACCATGTGCCCCCTGACTCACTCAAAAATGAGTAGCACTAAAGCTATTCCAAGTGCAGGAGGATGTCGTATAATAATTAGGAATAAATTCTTAGATCGTCTCCTCAAGGAAAGTAACTTAAAAATCAAACTCATTGAAAAAGGTGAAACAAAGAGAAAATAAAATGATGGTATGTGCAATGGATGGAAAAGGGTACTAGTCATGGACTAGATTCATGTTTTTGGATTTTGATTGTCGGATTGTAATAAAAAGGACTAATAGATTAAACTCAGAAATTAATAAAACTAGATTAAGAATCAAACTAAAGTAGGAAGTAATTGATAAAACATGCACTGAAAATTGAAAAGCCCCAAATTCAATGTTCTAGGGTTCATCATTATATTCAAATCACAAATTCTCAAATTAAACCACCGTAATTGTAATCAATACTAAAATGAAAGCTTAACGAAACGATAAGAATAAATAACATGAATTAAATGAATAACAAATAAATTACTCAAACGTCTAAATCAAAATTCTCTAAAATAATTCAGAAACTCAAAACTGAAATGAAATAGTAAGTAGGGAATTGAAAAGATCAAGCCATTTGAATGGAGATGAAGATTCGAAGTGGTGGAGGAGGCTGAGCTGCAGTGGCAATTGGACCCCTCAAGGAGTTCTTCAATCTGCTGCAGTGTGAGTGAATGATCCAGTGGAAATTGTGTAGCTGCGTGAATGATCAATTGAATGAATCTCCCTCTTCGAATCTGAATGAAAATCAAAGGAAAAATGAATTCTAAGTGTTTCTCTACTCAAAAACTGAGTTTTCCAGCCCAAGGGTCGTCCTAAGATGTAAAAAAAACATATATATACTCTGACGGCGGAATAAACCCTGATTTGTAAAAATGCAATATTCGCTCGAGCGGAGTGTCGAGCGAACATCGAGTGTTCGACTCTGCCTAAGTTCGCTCGAGCGGCCTGTCGAGCGAACATCGAGTGTTTGAATCTGCCTGACTTCGCTCGAGCCCACTGTCGAGCGGAAGTCGAGTGTTTGAATCTGCCTGACTTCGCTCAAGCTGCGGCTTCTGGCCGCTCGAGCGAAATGTACCATAATCCATATTAATTGGCAGTTGATAAAATTAGAGCAGAAATTCATGCTTTTAATCAATTAAAATCACAACTTTGATTTATTCATTTTTCCATATAAAACCAATGATAAAGTAATGAAAGAATTAATATATATTGGTTCCAAAAGTATTAAAAATGCAATAATTCAACTCAATCACACCCCCCAACTAGTATTTTGCTAATCCTTGAGCAAAATAGTGAAAATTAATTGAGATGAATATTGCATAAAGATCGAAATTCAAACAAAAATAATCAAACACAATTCTGAATTCTCACAAAAGTGACACGTTACTACTCAACCCCCAAGGGTTATACCCACCAAGACTATCTTAACAATCTTTCACATAGAATTAAGGCAAATGTCTCAGAACTCAAATGTGTGTGTGGAGCTAGATCGGTTGTGTGTTCCTTATTACTAACCATGATTTGCCATAGGATTTTTCAACCTTAAGATTAATCATTGCTGATTCTAACTACCTCAAAGCCCAAGGGTCTAGCAGTTTTCACGCCAGCTCTGTTTTTAAAGGTTGGATACTCAACCCCCAAAGTCTTGGGTAACTGTTTCTATCCCTTTTTACTTAGGAAAATTCACTAAGTTGCCTTTATTCCTTTTCTCTCTGTTTTTTTTTCTTTTTTTTTTCTTTTCATTCTAATCTTTTCAAATCCTTTTCTCTTTTTTTTTCTTTGTTTTTTTTTCTTTTTTTTTTTTCTTTTTGGCATGGCTCGGTAGTCTTGCAGTTTACTTCTCCAGTATTAAATCAATGAATGGTAAATAAGGAACACTACAAGCGTAAGCATGTACAAAATGTCTTTTAAAATTTGCCTTTCGTTCTACAAAAATTTTATCAAGTTTCATCTCAATAAGCATAACATCCCGGTGTTTCAAGCCACATATCAACAAAATATGATGCATAAAAAATCATGCTCTATGTTTAAGCTTGAATATAAATCTTCACAAATGATCCCGCTCAACTACTCCACCAAGATGCTCAAATTTCACAAATCTTATTTATTTATTTATTTTTTTGAAACTGTGCACACATGCTACCCCACAACTAGTGAGAGACATAGTCCTCAATGAGTCGAGCGAAAGAAAAGAAAGTGCACAGACTAAGCAAGCAAAACAAACAATCAATCATGAAATATAAAATCAAAGCAAAAGAACAAATAAAAACAAAGCAAGTAAAGAAAACTGTAAAGAAAGAGAAACAAATCAAAACACTTCCCTGGGGTCTTGCACAAGCAAGATCTCTTCATGTGGATCAAAGACTTTCAGAAATGACTTTAGACGTTGTCCGTTGACAGTGAAGCTATTACCATTCTTCGGATTAACAATGTCTACCGCACCATGAGGATGAACGGTCTTTACAATGTACGGCCCACTCCATTGGGATTTCAACTTTCCAGGAAAAATGTGCAAGCGAGAGTTGTAAAGAAGAACTTCCTGACCAAGTGTGAAATGTTTTGGATGAATTTTATGATCATGCAGAATTTTCATGCGTTCCTTTGCAATCTGAGCGTTGTCATAAGCATTCCGACGAGCTTCATCCAATTCATTGATCTGCAATTTTCTCAACCCTGAAGCTTCATCAAGTGACATGTTAACATGTTTTATGGCCCAAAGAGCTCGATGCTGAATATCAACAGGTAAATGACAAGTTTTACCATAAACTAATCGATAAGGAGACATCCCTAGATTTGTTTTAAAAGCTGTCCTATAAGCCCACAAAGCATCAAGAAGTTTAACCGACCAATCTTTCCTATTAGGCTTGATGGTTTTCTCTAAAATAATTTTTATCTCTCTATTTGCCAATTCAGCTTGTCCATTTGTTTGAGGGTGATAAGGGGTAAAAACTCTGTGTGTAATACCATATTTCTTCACAAGTGTAGAAAATGGTTTGTTGCAAAAATGAGAACCCCCATCACTTATAATAACTTTTGGCATGCCAAAACGAGCAAACAAAAATTGCAAAAATTTCAGGACAACATGATGGTCATTTGTTTTGCAAGCAATGGCTTCCACCCATTTTGAAACATAATCCACAGCTAAAAGAATATATGTGTTTCCAAAAGAAACCGGAAAAGGTCCCATGAAGTCTATTCCCCAACAATCAAAAATTTCTAAAGTCAGAATAGGGGAAAGAGGCATCATGTCTCTTTTGCTAATGGATCCCAATTTTTGACAAGGCTCACAAGCCTTGCAAAAATTATAAGCATCTTTAAACATGGAAGGCCAGTAAAAACCGCTTTGCAAAATTTTTGAAACTGTTTTCTTTGCTGAAAAATGACCACCACATGCACCCATATGACAAAATCTCAAAATAGAAGAAAACTCATCATCAGGAATGCATCTTCGAATCAATTGGTTCGAACAATATTTAAAAAGATATGGATCATCAAAATAAAAGTGTCGTACCTCAGAGAGAAACCAACGCTTATCTTGGGTGGACCATTCAGAAGGCATTCTCTCAGTCACCAGATAATTGACTATGTCAGCATACCAGGGAGCTCTATCAACCACAAACAGCTGCTCATCCGGGAAACTATCATCAAGAGGAAGACTGACATTTGAAGAAGGAGATGATGACAATCTAGAGAGGTGGTTAGTTACCACGTTTTCAACTCCTTTCTTGTCCTTAATGTTGATGTTGAACTCTTGAAGTAATAGAATCCAGCGAATCAAGCGTGGCTTTGCATCTTTCTTAGCCAACAAATACTTAAGAGCAGAGTGGTCAGTAAAAATAGTAACAGGAGAACCAAGAATATAAGTCCGAAATTTATCAAGTGCAAAAACCACTGCAAGCAATTCTTTTTCAGTAGTGTTATAATTTTTCTGGGCATCATTCAAGGTCCTACTAGCATAATAAATCACAAATGGCCTATTATCCACCCGCTGCCCCAAAATAGCTCCTAAGGCATAGTCACTAGCATCTGTCGTAATCTCAAAGGGAAGGTCCCACTGCGGAGGTTGCACAATAGGTGCAGTGGTAAGCGATTTCTTAAGGGTATCAAAAGATTTTTGGCACTCATCAGTCCAAACAAATTCAATATCATTTTGTAAAAGAGTGCACAAAGGTTTTGTAATAGAACTAAACCCTTGAATAAACCGCCTATAAAAGCCAGCATGACCAAGAAAAGAACGAATATCCCTAACTGTCCTAGAAATATGAAGTTTAGATATTAATTCAATCTTTGCCTTGTCAACCTTTATACCCTCAGAAGAAACAATATGCCCCAATACAATGCCTTGAGTGACCATAAATTGGCATTTCTCCCAATTAAGTAAAAGATTTTTTTCCTCACATCTCTGGAGAATACGTGCCAAATTATGCAAACAACTCTCAAAGGATTTTTCAAAAACAGAGAAATCATCCATGAATATTTCACAAATGTCATCAATCATATCAGAAAAAATACTCATCATGCATCTCTGAAAAGTAGCTGGAGCATTACACAAACTAAAAGGCATTCTAGTAAAAGCAAAAGTGCCAAAAGGACAGGTGAAAGTGGTTTTCTCCTAATCCTCAGGTGCTACAGCAATTTGATAATAACCAGAATAGCCATCCAAGAAACAATAATATGCATTACCAGCTACTCTTTCCAAAATTTGATCCAAGAATGGTAAAGGAAAATGATCATTCCTACTGGCTGAGTTAAGTTTTCTATAGTCAATGTACATTCTCCAGCCAGTAACCATTCTAGTTTGAATCAACTCATTTTTATCATTTTTTATGACAGTCAAACCAGATTTCTTTGGTACCACTTGAGTTGGACTTACCCACTTACTGTCTGAGATGGGATAAATGATACCCACTGCGAGTAGCTTAAACACCTCCTCTTTCAAAACTTCCTTCATGGTAGGATTGAGCCTACGTTGAGCATCACAAACCGGTCTAGCATCGTCTTCAAGATGGATTCTGTGGGTACATACAGCGGCATCAATGCCTTTGATGTCAGCTATTGTCCAACCAATTGCGCCTCGATGCTTCCTTAATACTTCAATCAACTGGGCTTCATCCTTCTGATTTAGCTTTGAGGAAATCACCACCGGAAAAGTGACTTCTTCAGGACCAAGGAACACATACTTTAAATCTTGAGGAAGTGGTTTCAGTTCCAACTGGGGAACTTCTTCCTCTGAAGATTTAAGCATGTCTGGTGGTAGTAGAGCTTCAAACTGGGGTTTCCATCTTGCTCCCGCAAACTGTACTTCAAATGGTAATGAAGAATCTGCAAAACAATCAAAAAAATCAAAGTCATCTTCATTGATATGATCAATTTTCTCATCAAGTAAAAATTCAGGTGTCTGAAAAATATAATCGTCATCAGAGAATGGAGAAGTTGAGCAAATAAAATCTGTTGGTGTCAAACTCTCCACAGCATTCAGATCGCTTGTGTCATCAAAATGTGCTGGCATCTTGCAAGCGTTGAAAACGTTCAACTCAAGTGCCATGTTCCCAAAGGTAAGCTTCAAAACTCCACTTCTGCAATTGATCAATGCATTTGATGTAGCTAGAAATGGTCTTCCTAGGATGACAGGAGCTTGATAAATAGTGGAGACCGGCTGCTGCATGTCAAGAACCACAAAATCCACTGGGTAGTAGAATTTGTCCACCTGGACCAACACGTCCTCTACAATACCCCTCAGTACCTTAACGGATCTGTCAGCCAACTGTAGCATGATGGAGGTCTTTTTCAGCTCACCCAATCCCAACTGCTCATATATTGAGAACGGTAGCAAGTTCACACTACTCCCCAAATCAAGTAAAGCTCTCTCAATGCGTGATTCACCAATCATAATGGAAATGTTGGGAGAGCCAGGATCTCCAAACTTCTGAGGAGTCTCGCTCAATATCAATGCACTAACTTGTTCCGTTAGGAAAGCTTTCTTCTTCACATTCAGCTTCCTCTTCACTGTGCACAAGTCCTTCAAAAATTTTGCATATGAAGGCACTTGTTGTATGGCATCCAAGAGTGGAATATTGATCTTCACTTGCTTGAAAATCTCTTGAATCTCCGTGTGATACTTGTTCTTTTGGCCAGCTGCCAATCTCTGAGGATAGGGAACCACAGGTTGGTATCCCTTACTAGTCTCAACATCTGCACTCACAGGTTTCTTCAGCTCTGGTCTTACTACCTCTGGTTCTTTCTCAATTTCATCAGTCTCTGTTACATCTTCAGGTGTAGGACCAACTACCTGTGTGTCTATAGGCATCTCTGGTTGGGGAACTTCCTTCCCACTTCTCAAAGTAAGAACTGCCTTCCCTGTCTCAATAACATCCCCTGAGACATTATGCACTTGCTGTTGTTGCTGCCTGTACACTTGAGGATTAGGCTGAGGTTGTGCTGGAAATTTTCCTTTCTCTAGGGTGCTCAAGGTTGTGCTCATCTTATTAATAGTGCCTCGCAACTCATTTATGACCTGAGTGTTCTGATTATTTGTGGTGACCTGAATCTGCATGAATTGCTGAAGTGTACTGGCCATCTGAGCCATACTGTCGTCTAGAGTCTTCTTTGCAGATGATGAAGGCTGAGAACTCTGTGCAGCTACATGAGGCTGAAATCCAGGAGGAGCTACATAAGGATAGCTCTGAGGATTCTGATATAGTGGATACTGGTGCTGAGGAGCACCCTGATTAAATGGCTGCTGCTGAGGTGGTGGGGATCGACCAGGCTGATCATTTCTCCATGATAAATTTGGATGATTCCTCCACCCCGGATTATATGTGTTGGAGAAAGGCTGATTCTGTGCTCTATTAACCCAGTTAGCTGATTGCATCTGCTCAGACCCACCTTCTTGAAATACTGACATAATCGGGCAGTCTTGGGTCTTATGGGTTGAATCAGCACATATAGAACATGCCTCTACTACTTTCACAGCCTTCACTTTTTCCATTTCCATTACCTCTAGTCTTCTAGTCAATGCAGCTATTCGGGCCTGAACATCGGTGTCTTCTTTAAGCTCATATCTACCCCCTCCAGAAATAGCCCTCAGTGGCTGTGCTGCTAATGGAACTCGATCAGTACGAGTGTTCCACTGTTGTGTGCTCTCAGCAAGGTAGTCAAAAAATGATAGTGCTTCATTAGGTTCCTTGCTGAAGAACTCCCCATTGCACATTGTCTGAATAAACTGCTTGCATTCTGGAGTAAGACCAGTGTAAAAATAGCTCACCAACCTCCAAAATTCAAAACCATGATGTGGACAAATGTTCACCAAATCTTTAAATTTTTCCCAATTGGCCTGAAAGGTCTCATCAGGTCTCTGATTGAACTGGCTGATTTGCTCTTGCAAAAACTGAGTTCTCTGAAAAGGAAAATTTTTTTGTAAGAATTCACGCTGCATATCAGACCAACTAGAAATAGAATTAGGCTTCAAAGAATTAAACCAAATCTTCGCTTTATCCTTTAAAGAAAAAGGAAATAAACGAAGTCTAATGAATTCATCAGTAACAGCCATAGTGATAAAAGTAGTGCAAGCCAACTCAAAATCTGTCAAGTGCTGGTAAGGACTCTCAGAATCCATCCTGTGGAACTGGGGTATCACTGACATCATGCCATACTTAATAGAGAAATTAGATGCATTTTCAGGTAAAACAATGCATGAAGGTGTAGTGGTGCGAGTGGGTTGCAAATAATCCTTAAGAGTGCGTGGTGCAGGTGCAGCCATATTTTCTGGTTCAATTTCAATTTCCTCACCTGACTCACTAATAGAAAAGACAGAAGAGTTATCTATCTCCAAACTGTGTATACTACTCTCAACACTCGATGTGACTCTATGCAACCTATTTGAACTGTCCCTCACCCATGACATGAAACATCAGTTTAAAGAGCATAATAAAAATAACGAGTTTAAATTTAAGTTAAAATACTTTCCCTGGCAACGGCGCCAAAAACTTGACTCACTAAAAAATGAGTAGCACTAAAGCTATCCCAAGTGCAGGAGGATGTCGTGTAATAATTAGGAATAAATTCCTAAATCGTCTCCTCAGGAAAAGTTACTTAAAAATCAAACTCGTTGAAAAAGGTGAAACAAAGAGAAAATAAAATGATGGTATGTGCAATGGATGGAAAAGGGTACTAGTCATGGACTAGATTCATGTTTTTGGATTTTGATTGTCGGATTGGAATAAAAAGGATTAATAGATTAAATTCAGAAATTAATAAAACTAGATTAAGAATCAAACTAAAGTAGGAAGTAATTGATAAAACATGCACTGAAAATTGAAAAGCCCCAAATTCAATGTTCTAGGGTTTATCATTATATTCAAGTCACAAATTCTCAAATTAAACCACCGTAATTGTAATCAATACCAAAATGAAAGCTTAACGAAACGATAAGAATAAATAACATAAATTAAATGAATAACAAATAAATTACTCAAACGTCTAAATCAAAATTCTCTAAAATAATTCAGAAACTCAAAACTAAAATGAAATAGCAAGTAGGGAATTGAAAAGATCAAGCCAGTTGAATGGAGATGAAGATTCGAAGTGGTGGAGGAGGCTGAGCTGCAGTGGCAATTGGACCCTTCAAGGAGTTCTTCAATCTGCTGTAGTGTGAGTGAATGATCCAGTGGAAATTGTGTAGCTGCGTGAATGATCAATTGAATGAATCCTCCTCTTCGAATCTGAACGAAAATCAAAGGAAAAATGAATTCTAAGTTTTTCTCTACTCAAAAACTGAGTTTTCCAGCCCAAGGGTCGTCCTAAGATGTAAAAAAAACATATATATATATATACTCTGACAGCGGAATAAACCCTGATCTGTAAAAATGTGATATTCGCTTGAGCGGAGTGTCGAGCGAACATCGAGCGTTCGACTCTGCCTAAGTTCGCTCGAGCGGCCTGTCGAGCGAACATCGAGCGTTCGACTCTGCTTGAATTCGCTCGAGCGGCCAAATGCCTCCGCTCGAGCGATCTCTTTTCCCGCATCTCGCTCGAGCCCACTGTCGAGCGGAAGTCGAGCGTTTGAATCTGCCTGACTTCGCTCGAGCGGCGGCTTCTAGCCGCTCGAGCGAAATGTACCATAATCCATATTAATTGGCAGTTGATAAAATTAGAGCAGAAATTCATACTTTTAATCAATTAAAATCACAACTTTGATTTATTCATTTTTCCATATAAAACCAATGATAAAGTAATGAAAGAATTAATATATATTGGTTCCAAAAGCGTTAAAAATGCAATAATTCAACTCAATCACCCCCATGCACCAAAGGCTCTCATTACATAAATCAACGGTTGCTGTACTCGGACCAAGTCCTCTCTCTCTCTCTCTCTCTCTCTCTCTCTAAAGTCCAAGCCCAACCTACTTCAACCCATTGCCACGCCAGTTGCCACTTGTCTGCCACGTTAGCTGTTGACTGCACAAAAAAAAAAAAAAATGTCTCACTCTCTCCACAATGATGTTAGTGGTCCTATTTAAATTATTTTAGATGGTTCCAATTATAGCACGTAAGCTTCTACTATGCGTGTGTTTTTGAAATGGTGTAAATTATGGTTCAATATTTATGGGGAAGTTCCTAAACCAGAAAAAACATTCAATGAAACTCGTGATGGATTTACAATCCGTTTGAAAGATTGGAAAAATGTTCACTGTAAGATTTTCTCATGATTCATTTACATATCTATCCCATCTATTCATTTTTTTTTAATGTCATAAGCTTGGGAATGCAAAACTTGCGTGGGATCTTTTGGCCAATCGCTACAATTGTACCCATGATGTATCATTGCAGTTTCAAATTGAGACCAAACTTTATCAAATGTCCCAAGAACTAGGTCTATCAGTTTTTAAATTTAATTCTCAAGTTACTCATATTTGAGATTAGTTGACTATTGCAGAACTACAATTCACATGCTCCATTGATGTCTAACATTTTGCACGATACCGCAATCATCGACATTTCATTCAGTTCCTAAGGGCCCTTCGTGATTATCTTGAATCTACTCAAGTGTTTTTCCTATGTCAAACTGCCTTATCATCTTTGGCCACTGTTGTGGCTAAACTTATCTCTGAAAAGAATTGTAGTTCTACCATGAAATTGCAATCTCACGAGATGGTGGCTGCTACTCCTTCACCTGGTTCAGGATGACCATCATCATCCCCATTTTTGCAAATATTATCGGCGTCATGGTCATCGAGTTAGTGATTGTTGCAAATTACAAAACAAGAATAAAGTCTCATGATCCAATCCACCAAAAAGCTGGTGTCGCTTCCTCTACATCCTTTGCTCCTGAGTCTTCTCTAGCATTTAAGAGTACATCTTAGCCTACTCATCTTACTACAGTTAATGTTGAGGCCTTAATCCACCAGGTTTTGTCCCACTCTTCTAATGCTTTAACTGTCACCCCAAGTATGTCTCATTGATTTTTAGATTATGCTTGTTACAACCATATGACATTTGATTTAAAATTACTCTCTAATAAACTTGTACTTACTTCAAACCTGTCATTTACACTACTAATGGCTCTCACATGCTATGACTCATATTGGGTCTATTTCATCTTCCATTATGTCTGTTGCAAACATATACTTAGTACCTAAGTCTACTTTTAACATTCTCTATGATAGTTAGTGCTATGTAGTAGGTCTTGAGGTTAAATTTACCAACCAGGGTTGTGATGTGCAAGATCGATAGATGGGTAAGCTTCTTGGGATCCGCTGTAAGATTAGACGTCTATTTGAGTTTTCTTACTTGCACCTTCCTCTCATTGTCTCTACCTCATATATTACTCTATGCACTGCCTCAACCCTATGGCATTCTCGTCTTAGTCATACTTTTTTACCTTATCTCTATTTGTTAGCTTCTAGTTGTCATTCAAATACAACCAATTTTCATAAATTTGGTTGTACTACTTATTAGTTAAGGAAACAAACTCATTTATCTTTTAATATATGTGAGTTATTTTCTTCAGCGCCTTTTGATCTTGTTCATTCTAATATATGGGGTCTCTCTCCCATTAACATTGAGGGATTTATTTATGATTATTCTCTTTTTACATGGATATATTTATTACAACATCAATCTAAACTTTCTAAAGTTTATCAAAACTTTCACAACATGGTACAAACTCAATTTTCTTGTACCTTCAAAACTTTTTGTTTGGATAATGTCACGAAATACAATATGAAATCCTTCCTTGATTATTTACAATAGAATAATATTGTCTCTCATTGATGAATGCCCTTAAACTTTTTAACAAAATGGTTGTGCACAACATAAAGGCTATTGATGTGGCACCTCCAACATATGTTTGTGATTTGGTGGGAGCAGTGATGCAAGAATGTTGGCCACTCGGGTCATACACCTCTTGCACATTGTGATAAGTGTCTGCTCACATTTTAAAATAATGTGTATAGTTATATCGTAGTAGAAAATAAAAGGTAGTTATAAAAATCTAACTAACAGTACTGGAGAAATTAAAATTACATCACCATCCTAGTGCTATAAGTCACAAGTGTTTCAACTATAGACAAAAGAATATTATAGTCTTTCAAGAATAACAAAGAGCTAAAAATTAACAGTTAAATACATAGGAAGAAATAATTCCGATTTTCACTTCTTAGTTGGAGTCAGACTTCCATACTCATAACCATCGTCTACATAAAATCTACGGTTTCACATAGCAGAATCGCATATGGGAAAACTATAGTGAGATTTTGCAAAATCTCAGTTAGTAGAATTGAGTCTAACACTAAAAATACATACAAGTGGAAAAGAAAAATTATGCAAAGAAGAAAATATAGAAGAATATAATATTTGACATTTTATAACTAACCAAATATTTGTATGCAGCAAATACTTTACACACTCCACATAAAATCAAAACAATCATTTTATTAATATGCATGCCATTGTCTTCTATTTGGACAATCCACACACTTTGACTCCATTCCTCACACTATTGATAATGGTTGTGCATGTGATTTTAAAACAAGAGATGCTTAGTTCCATACTTAGCACATTCGTCGCCAAACATCCTCTATCTTCCACTAGTAGGGAGGCAACAATGTCAACCTGAGAGCATTACTATCTGGTTCAAGCCTGTTGTCGTAGTAATAACCCAGAGGATATCACTCAGTACTGTCGAGTGATTATAGAAACTCCATCGAGATAATGTCACATCTATAGTTTGGGTTATGAGACGCACACATACACACCAAAGTTAATACAAGAAACAACAACTTCACAAATTCCAATAAGGATGCACTCCAAATGTAATGGTTAATTATAAGAGGAATGACATGAAACAATAATATTCAATATACAAAATATGACATTTCAAACAATAAAAAAGACATATTACACAATACATCACAAACTACACATGTATCTCATCACTTAACAGGGGCCTTTGGCCACCACATAAATCACAACAACAGAGTTACAAGTTAATCCCAACACTTCAAGGGCCCTCAACCACCACATATATTACAACAATAGAGCTATAGTCCATCTTAACACTTCGCAGGACTTTTAGCCACCACAAAGATCACAACAACAATCCTACAAGTTACAATTTCACGAGTCCAACAACAAATATTTCAAGATTAGTTTGAGAGCTACTTATAGTGAGGAGGTGTATTTTCAAGATGGCTAAAACATCCCAAACTTGATGGCTGGTTGCATTGGTGATGGTGAGCTAGATAGAGGGATAAAGAGCACGTGTAATTCATAAAAGTCAATATGTTGCTTTGAAAAGCAACAATTATGATTCTAAACCTATGCTAATGCCGCTAAGGTAGAAGTCATGAGGGAGGGATGGCAGAGGATGGGTGGATGGCAACCTAAACTCTCAAATAGAGAGTGCTAAAAGTCAGAGAGAGAAAATGAAAATACAACGTGTGACCAAGAAAAAGAGATATAGAGAGGAAGCGAAAAGTAGCAGAGGGGTGGGGATTGGCTAGCCTAAGGTGATGGTGGTGGTTGGTGTGGGTAGGGTCATGATAGTGATTCACAAAGGGGGAGAGAGTGGTAAGGAGAGGGTGTTTGATGCATGGAAAAAAGAAATGGTTAAGGAGGTGGTTCATCAACATACGAAGTTGAGGCATGGAGGTCCACAACGGTGGCTCTAATGATAGGGACAAAATAGAGGGGAAAGGTAGAGGAAGAGAGTGTGAGAGAGGGAGGAGAGATTTGGGTGGACGGTGAGCTCAAGGGGGAGGGGAGCCCACTGTTGAAGGTAGAGCATAACGGTTTATGGTGGCGGCTAGGGCTTTTCAAATCCAAAGGGCCAAGCTTTCTGAGATAGGAAAATAGAGTGAGTGAGGGTGCTCGGGTGTGAGTTGGGGGTGTAGATATACAATGGTATGTGTCGAAGTGTGTAGATTATGGTGACGAAACCCTAACTGAGAAGTATTGGAGGAGGAGTATGGTGGTAGTGATGGTGGCTGAGGAGTATGACTGAGGCATGGTGACGAGAGACTACAAGGTGCTTGGCATAATGGTGCCACTACAGTCACGTTGTAGGTACATGACGCTGACGGACTGGAGTGGCTTGCGAGAGATGTAGCAAAGAAAGAGAAATAGAGAGAGTGAGAGGTATATAGGAGAGAAGCGAACAGTGAGAAAGAAAGATAGAGAGAATGGAGAGGAAGACAGAGAGTGAAAGGGAGCTTTTGGGAGGGGGGATCTGCTGAACAAAGGGGAAATTGTGTGAGAGAGAGAGAGAGAGAGAGAGAGAGAGAGAGAGAGAGAATGGGTAGAGGAGGAGAAAAAAGAAAGAATACCAAACCCTAAAGCTTAACGGTTTGGGCTGGCTTTGGGCTAGTTATCACAATCGGTGTTATGAACCCATCACCAAACGTCTTCGACCCTCTCTTCATGTGGTTTTTTGGGAACACAATTTTTTCATCAGCCTCTCACTATTTTGCTCTACCTCTCCCAGTCATTTTTCTATCTTCACTAACCCTTCTATTAATTTGGATCACGAGTCTTTTGATAGTGTTGCAGGTGGTACAAGCTCTACAGACACTTCATCTCTGGTTAATTCTGAGATTGTCGATACATCTTTTGGTTCTTTTGTTTCATCACTAGTCCCTCAGTCCCTTCTAGTTGTTGGATTTGTGGAGCTTGCTTCATTCTTTTGGTGACTTGATTTGATGATCCGACCCGACAAAGATTCATCATGATTTTTTTTTTCCTGTTGAATTTTCAATGAGACTTAGGCCATGGAGCATAGGCTTGGGCCAAACAATTTCTTGACCCAATTTTTGACTCGAGAAGTACTAGATAGAAAGTCTACTTGGCGTTTGAGCAATAGGTCGCTTAAGCCGTTTGAGCAATAGGTCTAGCGAACATCAGGCAGGGAATTCGCTTGACTCATGCTCGACATGACACTCCAGCGAACATCAAACAAAAAGTTCACTTAAGGCTTGCTTGATAGACACCTAGCTTGAGTGAATAACCCAATAATTGAAAAATTAAGGCTTCCGTCGTGTAACCCTGTATATATATATATATAGTTATTATGAAAAGTATGGCCATTGTCAGTATTGTAATTTCGTCTCATATTTTGACATTTCTCAAGAGAATAAAATTCTTTGCGACATTGTAGACGTAGGCATGTTTAAATTTTTATGTCGTGTGATTGATTTATTGTTTTGTTTTTACTTTTCTATCATCGTTTTTCACAGCAATTTCTTATATTTGTCATTTTAGCAGGGTAAGAGCCCCTTATTCTCATTTCCGAAATTATCATTTTTTTAGCCCGTGCTACTCTTCATGAACCTTACACTTATTGTGAGACTCAAACTGATCCTCTCTGGAAAAAAGCCATGCCTGAAGAATTAGATACATTTACATAAACCTATACTTGGGATCAGGTGGATTTGCCTCTTCATAAACCTGATGTTGGATGCAAGTAGATATTCAAAATCGAGACTTGGGCAGATGGATCAATAGAATGATATAAAGCTCGTCTCATTGTGAAACGCTTCACCCAAGAATACAATATATATTATGAAGAGACTTTTGCTCCCGTTGCTATACTTACCTCAATTTGATCTTTGCTTGCAGTGACTGCAATTCCTTAATGGTCATTATTTAAAATGGATGCCAAAAATATATTTCTTGATTGTGATCTTACATAAGAAGTATATATGCAACCTCCTCCAAGTTATGAGCACCCTCCACATAAAGTCTATTTGTTTCGTTGTATCTTATACGGTCTCAAACATACTTCTAGTCCTTAGTTCTCAAATTTAGCTATATGATCTTCCAATTAAGATTTTCTATTGAGTGCACATTATTTTGCCTTGTTTGTCTACATGACTACTACTGATATTATTCTTGTTCTACTATATGGGGATGACATGATCATCACTGATGATGATATCCCCAAGCATACACACTCTTTAGCATTTTCTTAGACAAAACTTTGAAATGAAGAACTTGGAGAAAGTCAACTATTTTATTGGCCATGAAGTTACTCCTAGTTTAGATGGCTCAAGCTAGGTATGCATCTAATCTTCTTTCTAAGGTTAGTTTGACTAATAATAAGATCACTACTACTCATTTTGAAATAAATGTCATACTTCTTGCTACTAATGGTGGAACTTTCTTTGATCCCACACTCTATAGATAGTTGATTGGCAGTCTTATATATGTACTGTATCATGACCAGATATATCCTATATTGTTCACTTGGTTAGATAGTTCATTAGCGCCCCTCGCTCTGTTCACTATATTGTTGTTCTTCGTATCTTGCGCTATGTCAAGGGAACCTTATTTCACTGTCTTCAATTCTTCTCTCAATCATAATTTTCATTGCTTGTATACTCTGATGCATATTAGGCTGGTGATCTCTTTGACTGGCGCTCAACCATTGGCTACTATTTCTTACTCGGGACTTCCTTGGTTTCGTGGTGTAGTAAGAAACAATCTGTTATCATTTGCTTTAGCACATAAGTGGAATACTATACACTTGTTGACACAACTTTTGAGCTATTGTGGTTACATTGGGTTTTGATAGACATAGGTCACCCTCAACCTACATGTACCCTGATTTATTGTGACAATTGTAATAACATTCAGATTGCTCACAATCAAGTTTTCTTACCAAACATATCGAAACTGATTGTCACTTCATCTGGTATGATCTTTAGCACGGCACCTTATCTTTAAATTTCGTCTTATTAGAAGATCAACTAGCTGTCATCTTCACTAAGTACCATCCACTTGGCCAACAATGTGATCTAATTTTCAAACTCAAGATGGTATCATCATTAGCCTCTTGAGGTTGATGGGGATGTTAGAATACATTATTTACCATATTTAGTTTATTGTATAAGTCAATTAGAATCAATTATTATATTTGATTGATTGTAATTTTCTCCTTTCTTGAGCTTTATTCATCTATAAATAGGGCTTTCCATTATACAGTTTAATACACATAACTACAAGTTCATGTTCTCTCTCAATTTTATTTCAACTTATCATTCTTTAGGGAGAAGTAATAATGGGACTCAAACAATATCTATACATGCATGTATAGTAGACATTTAGTTAGATGGATTGAAATATGATTAAATAAAACTAAGAAAACAAATGAATCATAGTTTTAGATACAATTCCTTGTCACTATCTAGCCCATAGTACTTGGGCCCTAATCCATCCATATGGTCATATTCATGTCTCTTTGGGGACTAAGAATTTGGCCTCTGTCTTGGCAATGAACACAAATCACATTGCATTTGATATAGTTAATAGGCTTTGACAACAAGCATGGATTCTATCTATTTTAATGAAGAGGTAGGTTGGCTATCCCTTACTCTTTATTTTTGGATCTGAGAGATTGGATACTAGACTGTATGCCCGATCCCATTTCACCTCTCAGGTAAAAGGTTTTGATTCCATCCCTATGTTTCATTGTGAACAATGGTTGTACTATATGTTGTTAATATATTATAGATGTCTAAACAATTAAAACTAACTTTTTTTTGACAAGTATAAGTACTGTTTAGTGACCCTGAATTGACCCATGCATGATGCTTCAGCACAAACCCATGTAAAGTTAGGGATGTTTATTTAAAAAAGGTAATGGATACCATTATGTGGATAGACTTTCAGACACGAAATGACAAAAATGATATTTTATTATAAATCCATACAAAGAGATAAGATATTTTAACATAAATTACATACTTATGCATGGCTTACTACAAACGGGAAAAAAAAAAAATTAAGCAACCAAAATAAATTTTCTAGTATCATGTATACATAATAATAAACATAAAAAATACCTCAAATGAATGCCATCATTTTTTAAAAAAAGATATAGTAATTTCATTATTAAGATGACTATGGTTGCCATTAAACATACGAGTCAATGTCAATCATGTTGCTTTGAATACATGTAGCTTTATAGTGCTGAGCATATATTACTGATAAGATAACTTCTATTATAACAAATATTGTTGTTTGAATTACTCACATTTGTTAGCTTGCAAGACTAGTTCATATGTGATACATCATGGTCTGGTTGTGTTTAAAAGCCTAGTTATTGTCTCTGCAGGATCCATGGAGGCAATGTTAGAAAAGCTCTTACTTTAACTATCTCATTTAACTCATAGCATGTGTAATAGAGCAAGTAAAAAGTTAAGAAATTACCTCCATGACTTGAAGAACTCATCTTTATGCAATCTAAGATAGCTAATCTTGAGAGAGGAAAAACTCCTCTTTAACCCTAACACACAAGAGATAATAGAATACAATGGGCTAACTCTATTATATTTTGGGTGAGAGAAGGGGCTTCCTCATGTGTTAATATTTTTAGTCCATCCCATTATGAGCCCAAAGACCAATATAAGACATATGCTAGTTTATAATAAATACAAAAACCTCCCACTTAGAAAACATAAATTATTCAATCACAATGTGAAAGGCAACCAAGCTTCTTCAAAACATAGTAAGTCTAAAGTGTGTTTAAAAGTATTTAGTTATGTCAACAATGCATCGACAGGATGTATGAGGCTTAACAAGTACTCACAATCATATGATTTAGATGATTGAGATGCAATTATGATGGAAGAATAATATAAAATAGTGGTTAACACTCTTATTTGCACAAGAAGTCGAACAAAATTAAATCTGAATGTCTTGTGTTACAACTATATTAATGCCATAAAACAAAATGTGCATAGGACAACATAATCAAAATTCACAGTTCACACATATATAATGAACTCCCACTAACTAAATATAATAGAAAATTCAAATAAACACATATTGGCCACATGATTTTAAAATATTTTTGGAGCCAAATCTTTTGTTAATGGATCAGCCAACATGTGTTCTATGGAAATGTATTCAACACAAATATGAGACTCAACTACTCTCTTTAACAAATAAATATTTAATATTGATATACTTAGAGTGTGAAGAGCTCATAGCATTTTGAGAAAATGAAACTGCTGCAGAATTATCACAAGATATCTTCAGTGGTTTCATAATAGTAATCACAACACCCAACTTTGAAATAAAATTTCGCAACCATATAGTTTGACATGTAGTCTTATAATAAGCAACATACTCTGCCTCCATAGTTAAGGGAGCTGTAAGTGTCTATTTGATACTTTCCCAAGAAATAGCCCCTCCTGCCAACATGAACACATAACTAGAAGTTGATCTCTTGTCATCTAGACAACTTGCATAATTGGAATCAGAATATCTCGCCACATCTAGAATGTCAGATCGTCGATATGTTAGCACAAAATGTTTAGTATCTTGTAAGTACATTAGTACCTTTTTATCAGTTTTCCAATGACTTAATCCAGAATTGCTCAAGTATCTCTCAAGTGCAACAATATAAACGATATCAGGACGTGTACATACTTGTGCATGTATCGAACTGCCAACAACTGAGGCATATGAAATAGTTTGCATCTGATTTCTCTCACTATCATTTTGAAGGCATTGAGATTTAGAGAGTCCATCACATTTCATAATAGGTGATTTTCCTGGAGAACAATAATGCATATTAAACTTGTTCAAAAGACGATCAATGTATGACTTCTGAGATAATCCAAGAGTGCCACTAGATCTCTCACAAATAATTTGTATACCTAATATATAAGAGGTTTTACCAAGATCCTTTATGTCAAAATGAGAATATAGCATATACTTTGTTTTTAACAAGAGCTTAGTGTCATTTGCTATGAGTAAAATATCATCAACATACAACACCAGAAAAATATATTTACTCCTACCAAACTTCAATTATATACATTGATTAACAATATTGCATTCTATTTAAAACCATAAGAGGTGATAATCTTATCAAACTTCAAGTACGATTGTCTTAATACTTGTTTAAGCCTATAAAGGGACTTATTAAATTTACACACCATGTGCTCATTTCTATTTACTTAAAAATTATATAGTTATTTCATGTATACAATATCGAATATATATCCATCAAGGAAAGTTGTCTTAACATCCATATGATGTAACTCCAAGTCATAATGAATTACCAGTGCCATGACAACATGAAATGAATCCTTGGTAGAAATAGAAAAAATGTGTCTTTATAATCAATACATTCTCTTTGGCTGAAGCCCTTTACCACGAGTCTTACCTTATACCTCTCCACTTAACCTTTGGAATCATGCTTGGTTTTAAAAACCCATTTGCAACCTATTGCCATGCAATTATTTGGTAATTCAACTAAATTCTACACATTATTCTGACACATAGATTCCATCGATCTTATCATTTATAACATCTAGTCAATATAAAGATTGAGAACTACTAACAGTCTCCTAAAAAGATGTTGGATCATGAGATACTCTGACACTAAACTCATATTCTTGCAAGTAGACAATATAGTTGTTTGAAATTGCCGGTCTACGAGTTTTTTGTGATCTCCTTAAATGAGAACTATAAGTTGCTTCCTCACTAACCCTAGGCCCAATCTCAATGTGTTCTTGACTAGTGGAGATAGAAGAATAATCGAGGAGGTGTAATAAATTATGGTGAAACCATTGGCATTGGTATGACATCACATTCTTCCCTAAATGTGATTTCTCATAGCATAGAACTCCCACTATTGATTTCATTCTACAAAAGAAATGGCATGATCAGACTCAATGATTCTTGTAGTATGAAAAGGAAAATAGAACCTTGAATCTCTTGAGCCTATATAATAGCCAACAAAATATCTAGTAATGCTCTTGGTATCAAGTTTATTCAATTGTGAACTATAACGCCTTACTTCTGCTTTACAACCCAAAACACAAAAATGGTGCAAACTAGGCCTCTTTCTCGACCATAGGAAGTTTTAGGGACTGATTTACCTGGTATTTGGTTCAAAATGTATGGTGTAGTCTTCAGATCTTCTCCCCATAGAAATTTAGGTAGAGATGAGTGACTCAGCATACATAGAGTTATGTCCATAAGAGTGCGGTTTTGTCTTTCTACAACACTATTTTGTTGAGGAGTTCCTAGCATTGTATATTGAGCTTCAATGTTAGATACTTGGAGGTATCTTTTGAATGATCTTGGATTCTACCCAGTCTTGTCATACCTATCATAATACTACCACCCTTATCTGATCTCACTGTGTTAATTTTCTCATTTTTTTGAAGTTCCTTAGCTGCTTCAAAAAATTTGAAGGCTTCCAACCAATCTGACTTTTCATGAATGAGCTCAATATATTTATGACGAGAATAATTATCAATAAAAAGGTAATGAAATATTTGTAGTTTTCCAAAGAAGCAAGTGTAATAGGACAACATATGTCAATATGTATTAAGTTTAAAACACATTCACTTCTACCAACCTTCTCTTTTCTAGTTTTGAAAATAAGCTACTCTTTAATACAGTCAACACAAGTTTCAAGATCAGAAAATTCCAGTTCAACAAGAATATCATCTTTAATCAACTTCTCAATTCTATGTCTAGAAATGTGACCCAATCGTAGGGGTGGCAATATGCCACACGACCCGTTAACCCAACACGAACACGACACGATAATAGCGGGTTAGCGTTTAGCCTTAATGGGTTTGGGTCAAAACGGGTTGACCTGTTAAGACACGATTGCTTAACGGGTTGATAGCGGGTTAACCCGTTTTGACCCGTTATAACCCGTTATGACATGTTAAGAAATTTAAAATTACAATTATACCCTTATATCTAAAAATAAAATTGTTAGAATTTCAATTCCAATATTTTTATTATTTGGATTGTAGTTTTGGACTTATAATTAGTTTTATAATTTTTATAAATATTGTAATTTTAACATTTATATAAAATTATGCTAAATTTAATTAGGTTAAAAAGGTTAATTTCAGACCTATTCAACCTATTTATATAAATAGTTTAAAATGAATTGTATTGTGTCGTATTAACCTATTTCGTAATATTTTTTTAATTTATTTGTTTACTTATAAAAAAACATATTTCGTAATATTTATTAATGGGTCAAAACGGGTTGACACGACACGACCCGTTATGTTAATGGGTCGTGTTAGGGTTTGAGATTTTGACACGATAAGCTTAACGGGTCGGGTTAGGGTTGACCTATATGACCCGTTAACACGATTTGACACGACACGAACACGACCCGTTAACACGATTTGACACCCCTACCCAATTGTTTGTGCCATAACATCAAAGACTTTTCATTGATTCTACCACATTTAGAACCAATTACAACATTTACAACAAGAGAATTAGAAGTGCAATGAGTTAAAGAATGAGACAAGTGAATTTTATATTAGCCATCAAACAATATACCAGAACCAACCACAACCGAGTCATAATATATAGTAACCTTTCCATTTCTAAAAGAAAAGGTGAATCCACATTTGTCCAAAATAGATGTAGAGACAAGATTTCTTCTAATGGAAGGTATATAAGTAGTGTTCACCAATTTCAAAAGCGTAATTATACATACAACCATGAAGTGTATAAACGTCACGTAATCATTTTGAAAAAAGTGTGATTCACTATTAAAAAATTAATTTTTTTCTTATGAGTCCCATGCTTTATTCACTTGTTAAAAAAGGATTACGTGGCAGTTGCACAATTCACGATTGCAAATATTTTTTCTCATTTCAAAATATGATTAGATGTCAAAATAAATAGTACCACAATGTGTTCAACTTTAACCTTTACTTCATTTTTCATGTTCACCAATAATTCTCTCTCATTTGGCTGTCTATTGTTATTTAAGTCCTTCAAAGAATTTGTAATGTGAATGGTTGCACAAATATCTAACCACCAAGTATCAGAAGGCATATAAACTAAATTAGACCAAAGCACATTAATATCAAATATGTACCTTTCTTATCTAACTATGCCTTAACCTTTTGCAATCCGCCCTCTTGGACCTAAAAAAAGAACAAAAGTTGCACTTTTCTTTGAATGGTACTAGTTTGAGTCCAAGTGGAGCGTTCTTTTGAGTTATGCATGTAGCTTCATGTAGGTCCCCTTTTTTGCTTTATCAAACTTAGTGAATTTCTTCCCAATAGCTTCTAAAAAATCCTTTGCATTTTTAGTGTAGACTATACTTTGCCTAAAGACTTGTTAATGGTATATCTAATAATCATAAGGCAAGTTCTATTAGAATTTTCCCAACGCTCATATATAAATTACTTCTCTGTAGAGCTTTTCTCAGTGAGTTGAGCAAGAGCATCCACCCACAAAACTAAATCCAAATTCATGATAGCTAACTTTGATGGTAAGAGATTCGTACCAATCCTCATGATTGATTCTAGTTAGTGTCTTGATGAAGACAATTGTAGAGACATAGCAAGATTGCCAAAAGCTGAGGATAGTACAAAAATAATTATGCATATACAAGAAATATGCACCCATAAATATCCTCATAATGAAAACAGGATTTTCATCTCAAGCATATGCTAGAATCCAAAACACAAAATATATTATTATGCATAATCATTTCTAAATTTATGCTAAAGTCCGTGAAGCATGATGGACTCTTACGCATGATAAAGAAAAAAATTAAATACAATAACTTAAGATGACCCCTTTATCGATATGATATGAATGAGTCAACAATTGCAATGTACTTAACAATATTCTTTATTGTTCTAAGCATCTTCCCAAATAATTATTCACTAACATGATGAAAATATGTTGGTGAATAATTATTCACATGGATCTTAGAATTTACCAGGTTTTTTTTGTTTTTTTTCCCTCCTCGTAATATCCAATTGCAATCAATAACAAAATCCAATTATTCATCATGATTTGTTTCACGACATGTGAATACATGACCAATCAAAGTCGTTGATTTTGTCCATCAGTCTATGTTTACGCATACAAACAATGTACAAGTCTTAAAAATGCATTCGGCATGCACAGTATTGTAAGTAAGCCTATTTATTCTATATTTGTAAATATAGGACTATATGCATTTTATTTATTAGAAAATGAGGCTAACAAAAACAATTTTTTTAGCTTTTTTTAATAATAATAAAATACTATTATGATATTGGATCGAGTACGGATTGGATCTAAACCCAAACATATAAGCAACTCCCAATTGGGCATGTATGAGCCGAATCCATGCAAAGTCCTCTTATGGGTCTAATATAACCTTCAAGGTCATCTTGATGGGCTCATTTAAAAGGATAGTAAAATGAAAGTTAGCAAGGAAAAATGGAATGCATGTGGGCTGGGCTGGGCTTTTTGCCCAAATAAAATAAGTTAGACTTGATTTTGTGGGTAGTTACTATAGGGCTGGACAACTTGGACAGAAGTCCATTATGCAAGTCCATATTTTGAAGCCTTTGAAAAAACTTAAAAAAAAAAACAGCACAATTCTCCTCCCACAGGAAAGAAACTAAAAAAAAAAAAAAAAAAAAAAAAATTATAAACATAAGCTCCACACTACATACTACACTTTTATTTATTTATTTTTTCTTTTATCAAATATTTGGTATATGAATAATGAGTAAAAAAGTTTAATTAGTTTAAGAAGAATAAACCTAGAAAAAATTTCAAAAAATAAAAAAAATGTGGTGTGGGAGCTTATATGTAATAAAATTCTCTCTTACATGCATAAAGATGCAGCATGGCATCGTCAACACTTCTGTGATTTTCTACGATCGTCAACTTGAGAAGACCGGCATAACCTGATGAGGAGATGTTGGTGAGCCCATTTCCGGCCACCATCGGCCGGTGTACGCCTTTTTGTAGTTTTTTTAATGGTTTATGTTTCAGGTTCTGATCCATTAATGGTAGAAAAAGAAAAAGAAAATGTACATATACATCCACCTCCATCCCGTCGAGTGGTTGAAAATCACATTTGGTTTAATTTGTTTCTCTTCCTCATCTCAGGTTCATCAATATTGGTGTAAATGGGTAAAATATCTCTAGCATAAAGAAATTATATATGAAACCGTGAAACCGTAAAAGAACAACTATGAACAAAACGTGTAAGCTCCAATACCAATTGTTAGAAAAGTTCTTACTCACTCAAACTATCTGATTTCACTCATATCATGTGTAAATAAAACAAGTAAAGGGTTAAGAAATTGCCTCTATGACTCAAAGAACCCATTGCCAATGTGCACTCTAAGGTAGCTAATCTTGAGAGGAAAAACTTCTCTCTTACCGTAACAAGCAAGAGATAATAGAATTTAATGGGCTAAGTCTAATATATTTTGGATGAGAGAATGGGCTTCCTCATATGTTAATATTTCTTGCCCATCCCATTACGAGCATTTCACGCTGTTAAGATCATGATCAGCCGAACACACACACAGACACACACATATATCATGTTTAATTTGGTACGTAGCTCAAAAAATTAGCACTAGTAATTAGTTTAAAGATGTCAAAGAAGATAACAACTGTTGTCCAGAGGTGCTGTTCTGAAATTCTAATAACAAATCAATATGATCTAATGATCAAGAGATGTGTTGTTCTATTGATTCCCGAGAACAAGTGTGATTTGTGTAAGCTCTCGCTCGAAGCAGATAGAAGGTTGTACTCTCGCTACACATGCTTTATATGTATGTCCCCAAATGAGGGAGGCCGTGTGGCAGTGGCAATTAATTATTAGGTCGGTTTCTCGATCGAGCCAGATTTCCAGAAATATAAGCCTTCCATCTTTGAATTATTAGCTTATAAATTGGGACTTAAAAGGAAAAATCTCGTTAATTAGATGACTAATTAGATATTTTTTTATTTTTGTATTTTTTACTTTTACAATTAATAGTGTGGGCCGGAGTTTGTTGCGCTATATAATTAGGAATCTGTGAAATCATAATAGCCAAAATTTGTACTATTAATTAAAATTAATTAATTAATACTATGAACTTCTAGATGAATTGACATCAATGCGCGCATGGGATTAATATTGAATTGAGGTAATTCTTGTGGACAAGATCAGGGCATTAATAAATTAATTGTTCATTTACTCTCTTAACATGTCAAATATATATTGTTGATTTGGATCAAGTCATGTGGTGGAGGGCAATCCCAAATCGCAGTCGATGATGCTTTGATGTAACTAATCTAATGATCCTTTTTTATTTATTTATAATGAAGACAATGATCTTCCAACAAATTAAAGAGATAATAGATAGAACAAATCATTCCTCTTCTTTATTTATAGATGTGGCGTGCTACATGCCCAAATCAAAGATCTTTTAGAAGAACCTCGAATTACTTTTTGATACAGGCAGTCCGAGTGAAGAATATTAGGATATATATATATTTATATAGTGCATGCTTTAGTATAAGTCCAGCGAGAATCTCATGGTTTTTTTTCCAATATTTATAGTACTCGGCCTGGTGTGTTACGTTTCGTTAATGTAATCAGATGACTAGGAGACGTACATTACAATAAAAATATATTAGAGGTTAATGTAAGCTAGTTCGAGTGGATCCCACTAGAAGTCAGATTCCTTCGAGGAAAATGCATCCAATTATATATGGTTCTGGTCAATCTCTTCATCATTATTTGTTGAAAATCATTACCCTCTTTACAAAGTAAACTGAAAATCAATGCAATTGGAAAGGAAAGACCTCGACGAAGGATGAGGTTCCAATTTCTGCCGATTTTCTAGGAGTTTTGGCCTATCGTTTCACCTACTTTGTTTGATTGAATATTAGTTGTACATGTACCGTCAGGTTACATAATATTGGATCATCATGGCAGCTCGAAGACTAGTTGCTGTCACTTTAGCTTGCTAGCCTTTTAACTCAGAGAGAGAGAGAGAGAGAGAGAGAGAGAGAGAGAGATCACCCTGCAGAGGAGCTCCTATTTTGTTGGGAAATATATAATTAAACGTCTGAGTACTGATCTAAAGTTAAAAAGTCTTAGAGCTGTCTAGCGGTCCCACGTAGAAAAAAAATGGCACTGTTTGATAAAAGACCGGGTCACTTGGATTATATATATCCTAGCTTGTGGGTATCATGCAGTTTGGTTGTTTTCGTCTGATCTCCTTTGTTGCTGCCTATATATCCAACATGCATGTGAGGAAAACAGACAAAGAGTGTGCCATGCAATTGGTACGATCTGCTGATCTAATGAGTTTTTCCCCTCATAAATACATACATACATACATATATAGTTCTTTCTTTTACACAATTTTAGATGCAATTGTTATGTTTCGTAGTTTGAACCTTATAGCCCGTGAACCTTGAATGTCACTAGTCTCACGTCACAACAGAGGCTGTGGCGTGGCATGTCCGCCCCTGCCCCCTGGACCCGCAGGGCCCCATGCATGCATTGGATGCAATCACTTAAACATCAGTTGTCAGAGCGCTCCAGACACCCCTAGCCTGCTCGATTCCAATTAAATCCTATTCAATAACAGAAGATTGCCTACCTTATTAACCATGCATGTATTATAATTAATTACTCAGAAATTATTTGGCCACTCTTACAACGTACGTCAAAGCTGGATTCACTTTCTACGCGGGGTTGGGCTCATTAAACCATTAAACCATGAACCATGAACAGCTATTTTCTTGGGGCACAAAGCTAATCTTTATCTAGGTTTGGCCCTTCCTAATCATATTTATCGATATGAAAAATTTTAGGTGGTTTCAGATACCAATCTGCACTTAAATGAACAACCATTAAAAATGTGCTATATCAAAAAGTATATATGACTGAAAATGTAAAATCTAGTTAAGATAAAGAAAAACAGTACTCATCTTTCTTGATAGTTTGAGAAATAACATTCCAAAAACCTATAATATTATATCCATGTGAAGATCGTTCATATAAGAGTTGAAGCGTAGATCATGTGATCGTAGGTGGATCATGTGCTATATATTCGATTACGTACCTAGCTATAATTTATTTTTGAGAATCACGATCCCAACATTGGCCTAACCCTCCCACAAGTTTAATGTCAATTAGTTAACCCTGCCACAAGTTTAATGTCAATTAGTTCAATGGATATTACTTTTGAGCGTCGACAATATGTTTACATACGTGAAATATTGAACAAACGTTTGAGAAAAAGTGAATATATATACATATAGCTGTCAGAGATTATGATAGATGCTTGTTTTTCAAGCATGAATGGTCTGCGCGGCATGCATGCTAGCTGCACCTTGCCTCTTGTCTGCATACGACGAGTGCTTGTCTTGCAAAGCTTAGCCAGTTTATGGGAACTTTAGGGCACATAAAGATTGACAGTACTTTTTATTAACAGTTTTGTCGTCTATAATGCATGGCCTGCCATGTAATATAATACTCTCTGACCTCGATCTATCATGGCTAGCCTGCCTTGTAACTCTCGATCTGATTTCTAGCGCGTTCTCTTCAATTACCAGAGGGGAAAAAAATATACGTGGATGTGTATACCCTTCGATAGTACGTACGTACAGTTCTTTATGGTTATTAAAGTATGCATGATGGCAAATCTGCAAGTCATCAGTCACATGAACAACTTGAAACAAGAAAGTCAATATATGACGACGTACTTTTTTGTTTTCTTGAGCTTATAATATTATACAAAATATATATAGGTTATAAAGATTACATTTCAGACCTTCATAATTTCTTATCGACGTTGTGTATAGAATATATAGATCGAGCAGTACTCTACATTTAAAGCTCTCCGCCATATGATTTTTGATCTGGAATTTTTTGCCTTGATCTTATTTTGGGGTATTGGAATCTCGTATGCAGGAAAAGCATGTCCAAGAAAAAAGAGGGATTGTCACGGGACACGTTTCCAAATCTGGCACTATTTTATATTTATTAATTCCACACGTATTGGCTGATTGGACTTTTATTAATCATGCTGATCCCCAGCTACGATTAATATTCCTGTTTTTCTTCCCCTAAAATTAAGCCTCTCATGATCATCTTTAACATTAATTTCCACAATTAAACCACTGGACAATTAAAATCAATACTCGGGCTATCGAGCAATCAAACCTAATAAAAAAAACAAAGGAGAGCAATGAAGTCGTACAAAGATATGATCTCACGTGTTGTTCAAATCATGCAAGCACTTTGAAGTGGCCGTGGCTGATGAAGATGAAAACTTCAACATCATATCTTTAATTATATGAAAACATGCATGGAGGATTAATGGGAGATATATCACCCCTAAAAACTGGCTAGCAGGTGATCTCGTTACCACAACATCTTCATAAACTTACACTTGCTGATCTTTCTTATTAAGTTCTATATAATAACCTATGTTTTTATCATACGTAGTACGTATCTTCAGTCCTACTGAAATACTTCGATTAACTTATGCTTTATTTTTACCATTTATTGGATATTTGATCCTCTCATGAGGCATTAATAATTCATAATTTTTTTTTAAAGAAAATAAACAAAAATAATTTCATTTTAAGGTGCCATGCATATAATCTCGTTGCACCAATAAGTTTAATTCTTTGGTTGTTTGTGATCTGATTCTAATATAATCACCGATCGATCCTAGCTATATATAAATGATCATTCTGATAAGAACGAAGTCACTCTCATTAATTCTGACTGTAGTGCTCGAGTTTTTGCTAGGAGAACAAGATATTCGAATTTCTTTGCGCACAAGCAACAAACTAAATCAAGCATGCTATAACCGTGCCAAACACTTAATCAATTGACCAACTAGTCAATTAGCTAGGAAAAAAGGAAAGCACGTGCTGCGCGCGGATTATTCTTCAGATAATAGCTAGCTCCTTCTCATGTTTATTATTCAAACGCGCTCATTATTGTCACAGATGGGGCCCTCTCAGCAGTACTAGCTTGAAAAAGTGGGAAGAAGGCTTTGATTTTTTGTAGAAAATCTGAGCGCCCATGTTCAATTTATACATGTACGTTCAATCAAAGAATGATTAATTACCTGTTCCTAAATACTAGGAAGCTAGATGCAAATAAACTACTGTAATTAGTGAGTATATATATATATATATATTTATATAAGTTGTTCTCCCCTGGCAAATAATCGAATAATTAGTAGAAAATCCAATACGTACTGGAGTTTTAATATATTGATCATGCTGAAAAGATGCGGCAGATTACTTATATTATTTCGGGTAATTCAGAAAGTAAGTTGATGTATAAAAATTTTTAGTACATGCAAAAATTAACCCATAAAATTGAGGTATAAAACCCTAGCTAGCTAGCTTCAAAGCACTTTACATAAAGGGTCTCGATGATTTATATATATATATAGATAATGAACTAAATCCCAAGATGGCTCATTGGCTAACAACAACGAGCCCAGCTAGGGATCCTCAAGAATTAAGTAAAAAATGAGATCGTAGCTAGAGATTTGGTGGAAAGCATAAATACAGACTTTTAACTTGCTATTTATCCAGAATTAAATATCCTCCATAATATACATACATATATATATATATATATATATTATATGTGTATCCTTCATAAAAGCATAATAAAGGTGGTTAGACAGAATTTAAAAGTTCTTTCTTATGGATGGATGTTTTTGTATCTTAACCATATATAGCTTTGCAAAAGTGGCTTGGGATGTATGGCTCACGATCAGAATTATATATTAATGAGGTGGATAGCTGGATCGATCGAGATCTGTCGCAAAAGAAAAAAAAGGTGTGGCGGTATCTGTTGAGGAATGTGGAGTCTGGTCCACACCGCTCGAGCGGAGGCATTGGCCGCTCGAGCGAAGTCAGGCAGAGTCGAACGCTCGATGTTGGCTCGACAGTGAGCTCGAGCAGGAGGAGTTCGCTCGAGCGGAGGCATTGGCCGCTCGAGCGAAATCAGGCAGAGTCGAACGCTCGACGTCAGCTCGACAGTGGGCTCGAGCGGGATGCGGAAGGGAAGTTCGCTCGACGCGCGCTCGACACGCCGCTCGAGCGAACATACGATTTAGGGATTCCGCCGTTTGAACTATAAATATGATTTTTGCCTCTTAAGTCTGTAACAAAGCAGCTACGAAAACACTGTGGATGAACAGTGTTGTGACCCATCTTGTAGTGTGATTCCTCAATAATAAAAATCCTCTGCAGCTCCCGTGGATGTAGGCAATTTGCCGAACCACGTACATCTTGTGTCGTGTGTGATTGCGTGTGTGATCGTTTTCTCATTTGGTGTTATTTTTCAATTCATTGTCATCGTTTTTCACAACAATTGGTATCAAGAGCCAAGGTTCGGGTCTGAGGAGAAACGATGGCTGGAGATGAATTGAAGGTATCGGGGATCGAGAAGTTTGATGGCACGGATTTTGGATACTGGAGGATGCAGATAGAGGACTACCTCTATGGGAAGAAACTCCATCTTCCACTATTGGGGCAGCAACCGGAAAAGATGGATGATGCTAGTTGGAATCTGTTGGATCGACAGGTTCTGGGGGTTATTCGATTAACCCTGTCGAGATCCGTTGCACACAACGTCATCAAGGAGAAGACGACGGCGGATCTCATGGCGGCTTTGTCAGGTATGTATGAAAAGCCGTCAGCGAATAACAAGGTACATCTGATGAAAAAGTTATTCAATTTGAAAATGGCAGATAGTACGTCTGTTGCACAACATCTGAATGATTTTAATACTATCACAAATCAATTGTCGTCTGTTGAAATTGAATTTGATGATGAGATACGTGCACTGATACTATTGGCTTCATTGCCAAATAGTTGGGAAGCCATGAGAATGGCTGTTAGTAATTCTGCTGGTAAAAATAAACTGAAGTATGATGATATTCGTGATTTGATTTTGGCTGAGGAGGTGCGCAGGAAAGATTCAGGCGAGACCTCGGGTTTGAGTTCAGCCCTGAATGTTGAATCTCGAGGGAGATCACATAACAGGAATTCAAACAGAGGAAGATTAAAATCAAAGTATAGGGGCAAGAGCAAGTCGAGGCCTGGTCAGCAGGCAACTTGCTGGAATTGTGGCAAAGCTGGCCACATAAAGAAAAACTGCAAAAACCCCAAGAAGACGGAGAATGATAGTGCTAATGTGGTAACTGAAGAAGTACAGGATGCACTATTGCTTGCAGTTCATAGTCCAGTTGATGACTGGATACTGGATTCAGGGGCTTCCTTCCATACATCTTCCCACCGGGAACTAATGAGGAATTATGTTGCAGGTGATTTTGGGAAGGTATATTTGGCTGATGGTGAGGCTTTGAACGTAGTGGGGATGGGAGACATTGACATTGCACTCCCTGGCAAGAACAAATGGACCTTGCAAAAGGTCAGGCACATTCCTGAGTTGAAGAAGAACCTCATTTCTGTTGGGCAGCTTGATGAGTGTGGTCATTCAGTGGTGTTCTCAGATAGCACCTAGAAGGTCACAAAAGAGGCATTGGTACTAGCTCGGGGTAAGAAAACTGGTACACTTTATATGACTACTGGTTTAATTGACACTATTGCTACTACCGTTGCAGAGAGCACAGCAGATTTGTGGCATTGTAGGCTTGGCCATATGAGTCAGAAGGGCATGACGGAACTTCTGTCTAGAGGCAAGCTACCAGAACTGAAGACAGTTGATCTCGGTATGTGTGAGAGTTGTGTTATGGGGAAGCAAAAGAAGGTCAGCTTCTTGAAAAGTGGCAGGACGCCAAAGACAGGAAGACTTGATCTTGTGCACACAGATGTGTGGGGTCCTTCTCCAGTTGCATCTCTTGGAGGTTCTCGCTACTATGTTACGTTCATTGATGACCATAGTAGAAAGGTATGGATTTATTTTTTGAAACATAAATCTGAAGTATTTAATGTTTTCAAAATTTGGAAAGCCATGGTTGAGACAGAGACAGGCTTGAAACTGAAGTGTTTGAGGTCTGACAATGGTGGTGAGTATGTTGATGGCGGGTTCAAGGAGTACTGTGCAGCTCAGGGTATCAGAATGGAGAAGACCATTCCTGGGACACCACAGCAAAATGGAGTTGCTGAGCGTATGAACAGGACCATTAATGAGCGTGCTAGAAGCATGAGGTTGCACGCTGGACTACCACCCACTTTCTGGGCAGATGCAGTCAGCACTGCCGTTTATTTGATAAACAGAGGGCCATCAGTTCCACTGGATTGTGGATTGCCTGAGGAGGTTTGGAGCGGGAAAGAGGTTAAGTTTTCTCACCTTAAAACCTTTGGTTGTCTTTCTTATGTGCTTGTTGATTCTGATGCTCGCAGTAAGCTTGAGGCTAAGTCAAAGAAATGCTATTTCATTGGCTATGGAGACGAGGCATTTGGCTATCGTTTCTGGGATGATCAGGGTCGGAAAATCATAAGAAGCAGGAATGTAATTTTCAATGAGAAAATGATGTACAAGGATAAGTCGAGTACAGTTCCTGCAGTAGCTCCTCAGGAGTCAGAGTTTGTAGGATTGGATGACCTACCAGAGGTCACAGTGCAGTGTAGAAATGAGAGTGACGGGGAGAGTGGGTCCAGTACACCCATTCCTATTATTCCGCAGGCAGTTTCAGAACCGTCTACTCCTACAGTTGCAGTTCGCAGGTCAGTTAGGACTATACGTCCCCCACAGCGTTTCTCACCTACTTTGAATTACATTCTGTTGACAGATGGTGGAGAACCGCAGAGTTATGAAGAAACCTTGCAAGATGAGAATTCTAGCAAGTGGGAGCTGGCCATGAAAGACGAGATGGATTCCTTGCTAGGGAATCAGACATGGGAGTTGACAGAACTTCCATCAGGGAAGAAGGCATTACACAACAAGTGGGTGTACCGGGTGAAAACTGAGCATGATGGCAGTAAGAGGTACAAGGCTAGACTTGTTGTAAAAGGCTTTCAGCAGAAGCAGGGTATTGACTACTCTGAGATCTTTTCTCCTGTGGTAAAGATCACAACTATCAGGATGGTACTGGCTATGGTTGCCACTGAAGATCTATTTCTTGAGCAGTTAGATGTGAAGACAGCTTTTCTTCATGGAGACCTTGAAGAAGACATCTACATGCACCAGCCTGAGGGGTTTGTGGTACAGGGAAAGGAAGGTTCAGTTTGCAGACTGAAGAAGAGCTTGTATGGCCTGAAGCAAGCTCCTAGACAGTGGTACAAGAAATTTGACAACTTTATGCACAGTGCAGGGTATATTAGATGTCAGGCAGATCACTGTTGCTATGTCAGGCATTTTGACAATTCTTACATTATTTTGCTGTTGTATGTGGATGACATGCTTATTGCAGGGGCTAGTATTGATGAGATCAATAATCTGAAGAAGCAGATGTCAGAGCACTTTGCAATGAAGGATTTGGGAGCTGCAAAGCAAATCCTTGGCATGAGAATTGTCAGAGACAGAGTCAGAGGTACGTTGAGACTCTCACAGGCTGAGTATGTGAAAAAGGTACTCAGCAGGTTCAACATGGATAAGGCCAAACCAGTTGGCACACCCTTGGGAAGTCACTTCAGACTCAGCAAGAATCAGTCACCAGAGTCAAAGGAGGAACGAGATTACATGAGTAAGGTTCCTTATGTCTCAGCCATTGGTTCACTTATGTATGCTATGGTTTGTACAAGACCGGATATTGCCCATGCAGTGGGAGTTGTGAGTAGATACATGAGTAACCCAGGAAAGCAACATTGGGAAGCAGTGAAGTGGATTTTGAGGTACCTAAAGGGTTCCTCAGAAACCTGTTTATGTTTCTCTGGAGAGAGCTTGGAGGTGCAGGGCTATGTTGATGCTGATTTAGCTGGAGATATTGACAGCAGAAAGAGTACCACGGGCTTTGTTTATACGCTTGGTGGTACTGCAGTGTCATGGGGTTCTAATTTACAGAAAACAGTTTCTTTGTCTACAACAGAAGCTGAGTATATTGCAGTGTCAGAGGCTGCAAAGGAGATGGTATGGCTACAAGGCTTCTTGGAAGAATTGGGTAAGAAGAATCAGAAAGGCACTCTCCACAGTGATAGTCAGAGTGCCATATTCCTTGCCAAGAATCCAGCATTCCATTCTAGGACCAAACACATTCAGATCAGGTATCACTTCATACGGTCATTGTTAGATGACGGACAGTTGTTACTTGAAAAGATATGTGGAAGCAAGAACCCTGCTGATATGTTGACAAAGGGTGTTACGCTTGAGAAACTGAAGTTGTGCGCAACTTCAGTTGGTCTTCTAGAATGAAGACAGGAGCAGTGAGTTGCAGAGGTGAAGGATATCATGTTTGAGGAGGACGGTGATACAGCGAGTGTACCAGTCTCCAAGTGGGAGAATTGTTGAGGAATGTGGAGTCTGGTCCACACCGCTCGAGCGGAGGCATTGGCCGCTCGAGCGAAGTCAGGCAGAGTCGAACGCTCGATGTTGGCTCGACAGTGAGCTCGAGCAAGAGGAGTTCGCTCGAGCGGAGGCATTGGCCGCTCGAGCGAAATCAGGCAGAGTCGAACGCTCGACGTCAGCTCGACAGTGGGCTCGAGCGGGATGCGGAAGGGAAGTTTGCTCGACGCGTGCTCGACACGCCGCTCGAGCGAACATACGATTTAGGGATTCCGCCGTTTGAACTATAAATATGATTTTTGCCTCTTAAGTCTGTAACAGAGCAGCTACGAAAACACTGTGGATGAACAGTGTTGTGACCCATCTTGTAGTGTGATTCCTCAATAATAAAAATCCTCTGCAGCTCCCGTGGACGTAGGCAATTTGCCGAACCACGTACATCTTGTGTCGTGTGTGATTGCGTGTGTGATCGTTTTCTCATTCGGTGTTATTTTTCAATTCATTGTCATCGTTTTTCACAACAGTATCTTCAATTTAAACCATTTGGAGATTCGTAATTATATATATTTCAATAGGAAACATGTATTTGACATTGACAATATATTTAAACAATAATGGATCTCAACAGTAATATCACATTTATAATTATGTTTATATAACCTTCACAGGATCATAATGTTATAAGCGCGTTGATCACTTTAGAAATCATGCATGTACAACGAAAATTGGCCTGAGGCCTATTGATTTGTCTAATCTCAGCAGCCTGTTGTACCTTTCTTGGCCATTCGATCTGCAATTTGGTTTGTTTATCTGTACTAGTGAGGAATTTGTGACCTTCATGATGTGCAAAGGAGTAAATCTGGCCGGCCGTCACTGACCCTTTAGCACCCCTCCCCCACCGACTAATGGACCGTTCCAGCTTTCTTATGCCTTGCACGAAATCGCCACAAATTGGGAATGAATGTCAATATTTTTGTCTTATATATCATAATATATATAAACAATGAATAAAGGCATCGATCATGGGTAGCAAGAGCGAGCAGGAACTGATCTAATATACCCTAGCTAGCTAGCTAGGAAGAATATTAAAATTGAAACTAGGTATATATCTCGAGCTGGAGATCACAAGCTCGGAGCAGATTATGTTTGCGGTGAATTGTTTGTTGTGATGATTATTGAGCACGCATGTGAATAGGTGGGTACAACTGTGGTTTGTTTTTATACGATGAAGACAATATTTTTGTTGGAGAAATGCATTTGACATATATTGAATGCTCTTTTGGATGTGGGCATAATAATCTTCCCATGCATAATTTATCTCCTACATTAATCGCTTAATTTCTTAATTAGCATTCATTTCTGCTTCTTTCTCCTCTCAAATACCTCACGAACTGGGCAGTATCTCTCATCAGCCTCTCACTATATATATATAGTACTTATCGGCGATATCACCTCGAAGTACAGTACTTTAATTTATCCTTTCTTTCTTGAAAAATGCCAAATAAATGCTTCCTTCGAACCGAGCGGCAATCTTATATATATACATACATATATATATATATATATACACAGACACACACACAAGTGCGCACCAATTCCGTCCTATGTATACACACACATACAGACGGAACCACTACAGTAATATTTTGACAAGTCAAAATATTACTGTTGAGTTAGGGTTGTGGCATACCTACAATTCTTTGATGCGCATGATCTAGGTCTATAGGGGAGAGAGAGAGAGAGAGATCAGGGGCACGTGCAACGAGAGGGTACGTGGGGGGAATATTAATTAATTAATTGTGGGCTTAAACGCGTTTAGGGAAGGAATCTGCACGTGAGTAGAGACATTCGAGTTTCTGGGGTTCAGGGAAGCTAGGAAGGCATCGAAAGCAGCGAAGCAAGCGTTAAAGGTAGTTTAGCTGTCAATCCCTCCAAACATTTTTCACGGGGCTGATCCTGCACTACTCTCTCTCTATCTCTTCCCGTCACCCTTTTTGTCCCTAGCTCTCTCTCTCTCTCTCTCTCTCTCTCTCTCTCTCTCGTGCAAATCCAATAATATTATCTCGCCCACCGTGCCTTTTCACCGAAACGTCCTCAAAGCATGCGTATATTTATACGTAGCTATGTAGTCGAGACGGTAATTAATATTAATGTAATATATAGGCATATAAAGAAAAAGTACTACACATACATCACCGATGCGATCTTATGCATGGGGTCGACCAGCAAGTACAATTTTGTGCCAGATGAGAGAATGAAGCTAGCTAGAAATTATATAATGAATAGAACTTGATTATGTGTGGGTTGATTATATGCGTGAATGTAATAATTAAGGTTGTCTTTCTAGGCAGAGAATGTTATAAGATCACTATCAGAGGTAGTTTGATTTAACATCTACCTAAGCACAAAACTTAATGAAAGTAATGCGCATTATCATCAACGAGACAAATGTTGAATTTTCTCAGTAAGCTCCTTATCATCATGTCTAGGTTGCACATTCTCCATATATCTCGACGTTACATAACCCATATATACAGATACATACATATATATATATATTTATATAATGGTAATTAATATTTGAGACCCGCATGCATGTAGGGTTAATCACGGGACATGTGTATGTGTTACGTACGCCTCAACAATTTCAGTGCATTTTTTAATTTACTACGGTATTTTCTTTTCGAGTTCTTGTTGTACAAATTTCCATTCTTGAAAATTAAAGCTCTTCCTAAACTAAATTCTCGCTATTGGTGATCAAAGTGATCAATTATACATTTATGACTCAAAATTATTATAATTAAGTATTCGATCGTAAGCTTTTAATTATCACTCTATGATGCAGCATCATTCGATAACCACGTTAGAAGATGACGAAGAACTGATTGTTAACAGCTTTAGAAAAATCAATTTTCTTTAATTATTTGAATATGGACCAGATCTTGGATCAGTACGCCAACATTCCTGGGGCTCAAAGTTTTTTTTTTTTGAGGGTCAGAGAGAAAGAAAAAACAGAAATTTGCATATTGGCACCGATCCACTCAAGAAACATCATTGGAAAAAATATCTTGGCCGGAAGGTTTTATTTGTTTACCTAATCTTCTCGTGTTTATATTCATTCTCGTCATTAAACTTGTATAAAATTTGTGTCACAAATATTGTTTCTTCTCAATTGAAATTACTCGGCCAACTATAAAATGATATGGCATATCCCTTATCAAAATTTTGAAGAAGAGAAGGCCAATATCGTATATCAATACAATGGAGTAGAGCTTCTTGGAAGGAAATGGATCGAGGCAGCACTCGTGCAGGAAACAAACAAGGGATTGTATAGGATCGAGATTAGCTCATCCCCCTCTTTAAAAGGCCCCCAAAGCACCCGGCATTCATATGATGCAAACAGAAGAACAAGGGAGAGAAAACAGACTATATGTGTATATATTTTATTAGAGGTCAACATAAGAGGTAGAAGAAAGCTAGCATGGGTTCTAGGGAGCGAAAAAGAGCAGCGTTGAATGAGAAGTTACAACAGCTTCGCGCTGCCACCAACTCTAGTGCTGTAATTGGCATTTATCAACTCATTCCTATATACCTTTACTTTGATATATTGTTAATATATATCTACTTTTTTGTTGAAGAGTAAAAGATGCAAAATCTTTCTAGTGGTGCTCCTCGGATCCGATAACCCAGCAATATTATTTCTCTAGTTATTCTTCGTAGTTTGCGTGTGTGAATTGGCTGATTTTGTGTCTTTGGCAGCTGAACAAAGCGTCAATCATAGTAGACGCATCCAAATATATAAAGGAGTTGAAGGGAAAAGTGGAAAGACTGAAAGATGCTGGAACTTCACAGAGTAGTTCGAGCGCCCAAAATCCATTGCCTGCGGTACGTACGTGCACGTATTACTTTTAGTTGAATCCATCTAATTTCTTGAATCCCGTTTTACAAAATAAAATAACCTCTGCCAGCTGCTTTGTTGTACTTTAATCAGGTTACCGTGGAAACCCTAGAAAGGGGTTTCCTCATAAATGTGTTCTCGGAAAAAAATTGTCCGGGTTTGCTCGTCTCAATACTCGAAGCCTTTGAGGAGCTGGGTCTTGAAGTGCTTGATGCTAGGGTTTCTTGTTCAGACGTTTTCCAGCTAGAAGCAGTGGGAGGAGAAGTAAGCAAGAATGTCTTTTTCCATAGTGTTTTATCTATATATGTGGAGTACTAATAAACAGAGCTAATTCGATTGTGTACATACTTTTTATTCAACTTATACGGACCTACAGATCACGTGCTGGATCATATATCAGTATGTGTCTGAAGCCTGATCTTGCGGTTTTTGTAGTTTGTTGATTTTCTTGTTCCATAGAAAGCATCAGAAAGGTAAAAAGATTAAAAAAAAAAAAAAAAAAAGAATATCACGTGTGGATTATAGAAATAGGACTGCGTAAGCCACATATTTGATCAGGTTATCAGATTGTTTACGTGTATATATAGACTAGCGTACGCAACAATGAGTGGCTGGCATCAGATCATTGTTTTTCCAGCTTTCACCCATTTTTGTGCTTACATGATCATTGATTTTGCAGAATCCAGAGCACGTTGATAGCTTAGATGCTCAAGTAGTGAAGCAAGCAGTGCTGGAAGCTATCAAGAACTGCAGTGCATGAATTAAAGCAGTACTGATCGAGCAAGAATTAATTTTAATCCAGATGATCATGATGATCTTCTTGCTTCCTCATCTTCCCTTTGCGCGTATCAAATTAAATTGGATCTGCATCGTTTCGATCATTTATGAGTACTCAACCCATGCCAAAAGTACGGCACGTAGGAAATTTAAAAGCGAGAAACTTTAATTTGTATTTTAATTTCATGCAAAAAGCATGTACGTACGTACAATATTGGGCATTGATGGTGAAGAAACCCGGTATGCCTTCTTGGTGATAATTAAATTGAAGAAGATAATATATATTGGATTTCCATTCAGTAATTTCATCAACACTTCATGGGCGATCTGTTTTATGCTTTCTGATGCCTTATCTTAATTAATTAGACAATCCAAACATGTCTTATATTTGCAAGTATAGTAATTTTGCGGTGTATGACATGATATACATGCAAGAGTCAAGAGCATGTCATGATGAAATGTGTGGGATTAGATTCTGAAAATGTTGCATATAATATATGCGTCTGCCAATTAAGGTTAACTTTACTGCATAATGAAAACCCATTATTCAATCCAATTACACATCAAATTATCATTGTAGTTATCACACGTACGATACGTACGTACTTATTTATGAACATCATGGGATTGCTGCATCATCCCTAGGACCTTGATGAGTTTGATCACCTAAACATGATCCCTTTAGACAGTTTTGTCCATATTTACTTGCAAACCTTTATCGATATCCAGTTGGTATGGGCCGGTAATTAAGTATAGGAATTCGAAGATATTTGTAAATTAATATAAATATATATAGTGAAACTATTGTTAGTTGGATTCAATTACATTTGAGTTGGATGCATATGACTTTAAATTGATAAATCTACCGCAAATCTTGCATAGATTTATAAGGCAACCCAAGAAGCCCTCTACAGCCCAATATAGTATCGTGCTTGACGACTTAGCTAGGCTAATAATAGACCGGACTCGGCTTGTTGCTTTCAAATCCAATGATCGAGGTCGATCGGGCTGTATTTAACATCTAAAACTCTTCATAGAATCAAAAGCCCAAGGAAAACAAAAAACAGAGAAAGGAGGCAAAGGAAAGCGTTTATAGTTTCTACAGATTTTCAAGAGTTGATCATGCAGGGTCACGCTTTTTATACAAATTCATATAATAATATATATATATATATATATAAATATAAAAGAAGCACTATTTTTATACAGATTTAAAGTACGAAAGATTATGTGATCAGATGTAGCACTACTTCCACTGATCATTCTCATTGTAGTGAAGACTCCTCGATCTGATTATGTCCCATGCAGCACTACCATCTCTATTATATATATGGGGGCTTGCATGTCAATGGAAGCTAGCTCATTAATTTGCAAACAAGTTCTTCCATGATGCTTGTAGGACCCTTAATTAATATGCTCTCATGCATGAGCTTCAACCAAATTATGGTGAAGACTGATCTAGAGCCTCTAATTCATAAGAAAACTTGCCTGCCCACCTACATTCTTTATCCATCAATCAAAACCTCCAGCCTCCATGACCACCATAATATCTGTTTTCCATTGTTTGTAAAGAGAATAACAGATGGTAAGACCACCATAATTATTTCACTGCTTGATTTTACATGCTTGTCATCTAATTTTTATACTTGTGAACTGTGCACAATTTTGGACAAGAAAGATATTCATTAAATGCAGAGAGTGGATTTCCTTTTTCTACTAGTAATCCTTCCTTACTGGGTTTGCTTGATTCGTGAGATATTATATTGTTCTGTAAATCAAGGGATGCAAAGAAATCTTCAATACTCCCTTGCAGTCGAAATGGAAGGGGATGAACGTTGAGATTGGTACACAACATAGTGAAGCGAACATGGGATAATGGATTGGTTAGCACATAAGCTTTTTGATCTTTGCTCGAGAGAAATTTACTTATCAACTTCTTAGTTGCAACTCAATCACGTACAAAGTAAAGGTCAATATCTATATGTTTGGTCTGGGCATGAAAGATCGAATTGAATGAGAGATAAATTGCACCAATATTATCACACCAAAGTGTAGGTGGATGAGAGAGAGGACACCAAAGTTCATTGAGTAGAGTTTCCAACCATTGAAGTTCGGAGGCAGCATTCACTAATGCCTTGTATTCAGCTTTAGAACTACTTTGGGCAATAGTTTATTGCTTATACAACTTCCATGACACAAGATTATTGCCAAGAAAAATGCAATATGCACTATAGAGCATCCATCATCATGATCGTTTGCCCAATTAGAGTTAGAATAGGCACAAAGATGCATTGGTGAGGAGCAAGATAGGAAAAGATCATGAGAGATGGTATTATTTAAATAATGAAAAATACACTTAGCAGCTTGCCAAGGAGGAAGTAATGGCTAATGCATAAATTGACAAACATGATTTACAAAGAAGGTAAAATTTGGACACGTGAAGGATAAATATTGCAAGCAACCAACGATACTACGATATAAAGTTGGATCATCAAAAGGTTCACCTTCATGGGTATAAAGGAAACATGTGGAGGCCAAGGGTGGGGAGGCGGGCTTGGCAAGGTCCATTTTGCTGTGTTTGAACATAAATTTAATGTAAGGGCCATTAAGAGGAGATGGCGATGGATAAAACACTTTAAATAGTCGTTGGCTTGAAAACTGGACTAAAAGTTTTAGATAAGTCTAAGCCAAGTTGTTGATAATAGCCTTTAGTGACAAAGCGGACCTTATAGCATTCAATTGAACCATTTGCCTAGCGTTTGATGCAGTAAACCCACTTATAACCAACTATATTTTGATTAGGAGATTGAGACACTAAAGACCAAGTGTCATTTCAAAGAAGAGAATCAAATTCTATTGGGATCCTTTACAGCTTCTGTATAGCAAGTGGGTTCATGGGCGATCTCAACTACAAGAGCCCGAGGGAGTGGGTACCAAATAGTGCCATCCATCGGCACCTTGGGCTTAAAGATGTGAATTTTTGAATGAGTCTGTATGGCATGTGTCCAAGAGGTAGAGCAACATGGGACGGTGTAGCATTAGGCTTAGCATATTTATTGGCACGTGAATGAGTGGTGTCCGAAGAAGGAGCATCATTGCAACTATCAATGAGAGGCACCATGTAGGATGTAACTGGTGGAGAATTGCACTTGTCATTGGGCATTGAAGTAGAAGTTGGCAATGAGGAAATGGTAGAGGTGTGTTTCACCACAGGAGCTAAAGCATAACAAGTAAATGGAGCTAACATGTCAATTTTGCTTTGGACTTGAGGAATATGTGGCATGACGTGCATTGAAGTTAGCCTTGGTGCATGAACCTACAGAAAAGGAAAAAGTGGCATTTCGAAATGGGGTTTAGCTTGATGGTAAGGTATGGAAGGGGATAAAGGCACAGAGGTGAATGGAAAATTATTCTAATCAAATATAACATGGTGGGAGATGTAAAGACGTTCTCTTGAAGGGTCAAGACACCAATACCCATGGTGATCTAGACTCTACCCCAAGAAAACACATGTTTTAGAGTGAAAATCAAGTTTATGATTATTATAGGGATGGAGACATGGCCAAAATGCACAACCAAAAACTCTTAAGAATTGATAGTTAAGGTGTTTTCTAAAGAGAATTTCTTAGGGACACGTATTATGTAACATTGAGGTAGGTCGTCAATTTATGAGATAATATGTAGTTTGAAAAGCCTTCTCTCAGTAGGTGTGGGGAAATGAGGATTGAGAAAGAAGAACAAGGTCCATTTCAACGATGTGTTAGTGACACCTCTCAATGGACCCATCTTGTGGATGGGTATGTGGACAAGCTATACAATGGTGAATACTGGTGTTCTTAAAGAAGTTTTTGAAGCGACAGTATTCACCACCCCAATCACTTTGATGCATTTGATCTTATGGTTAAATTGACATTCAAAAGGTGCTTGGAAGTGATGAAATGTAGCTTCAAGATTGGATTTTAAAGTGAGAGGATAAAACCAAATATATTTGATAAAATCATCAATAAAAACAAGATAATAACAATGTCCATCTGAGGAAACAATAGAAGAAAGTCCACATACATAAGAGAAAATTAAATCTAAAGGGCCTTTAGAGTTAGACTAAGAAGACAAGAAAGGTAAACAATGACTTTTGGCCTTTTGACAGTATGAACAAATTTGGAGGTCTTTTATTATAGGACACCAGTATATGATGACGAAAGAAGATCTTGGTGACAAATAGAAAAGCAGGATGACCAAGCCTTTTATGCCAATCTATAAAAGATATGCGAAAGCCAACAAAAGTAGATGGAGAGAAAGAGTGAGCATAAGTAGGGGTGAGATTCGATTGGTTCGGACCGGCCAAACCGACCGGACTGGATCGGATCCACCAAATCGGACCGAATTGGGTCTGGTCTGGTCCGGTCTAATTTTAAGAGGGCCAAATGAGTTCGGTCTGGTCCTGATCTAGGGGTTTTTCACCCCAAATCGGACCGAATGAAAAAAAAAATATAATTTATATAAATAATTTTATAAATTAATTATATAATTTTTAACTAATACTAATATTTATACTAATACTAATAATCTAATATGGTATTAAAAAAATAATACTAATAGTCTAATATTATAATATACTATAGTTATACTTATACTAATATAGACTATATAGTTATCTTAAATACTATAAGTAATACTAATACCAGTATAGTTATAGCTAAATCACTATAAATATAACTATATATATTTAGTATGAATGTACTATTATATTCTTTAACGTATAACTATAATATATAGTATTACTATATATTAATATATTAACATATTATAAGAGTTATAGTATAAATTATAATATAGAAATTATAATATACTAAATTACTATAACAGTATAACTAACACTAATATATAGCAATACTATTAGTCTACTACTAATAATATTATATAGTTATACTTTTCACTATAATTAGTATTAATATATAGCTATACAGTATACTTATACAGTTGTACTAATACTATTAGTCTATTATATAGTTTAAGACTTTTAAGTCTAATATAGGCTATATGGCTATAACTATACTAATATTATTAATACTAATAATGTAGAAAATAGTTATACTAACTCATTGATTCAACATAACTAATATAATATAGCTATACTAAATTACTAATAGTCTAATACAAATACTATTATATAGTTATACTAATCGTAAATTCATAATAACTAAATCATTATAAGTCTATAATTATATATATTTAGTATAATGTATTATTATACTGTTTAATGTATAACTATTAATTATAATATATAGTACTAGTATATATTAATATATTAACATATTATAAGAGTTATAGTATAAATTATAATATATCATATATGCATAAATTTATAATGTATTAGTATAGTTAACTTAATATGTAATATTTTAGTATTAAATCACTATTACTATATAGAGTATTAGTAATATAATATTTAATATAACTACATAGAGTATTAGTAATAAGAGAATTACTATTATTTAATATAATATGACATAGAGTATTAATAAATGTGTGGTATTTGAAGAGATATAGTAATACTAGTATATTACATATAGTATTACTATTATTACATATAGTTATTAGTTATAGTATTAGTACTAGTGTATTAGTAGTTATAATAAATAAGTTAATAACTATTACTAATTTACTATATACTAATAGACTAATAGTATTAGCATATTACTAATATATATATATATATATATATTAATATATATAATAATATACTATATATATTAAATATATCACAATATAACTACATAAGTATTAAACAAAATGTCATAAGATAAAAAAAAAAAAAAAAAAAAAAAGAGTCAACCATGGAACAACCGAATCGGACCATCCCTACCCTTAGGGAGTTCGGTTCGGTCCAGGGTGGAAAAACCCTGGACCGAATAGGTCTGGTCCGGTTCAGTCCACAAAATCTCCTCGGACTGGACCGAACTCCCCCCTAAGTAGAAGAAGTCATGGAGTAGACATTATGCAGAGGTCCTAGATGAAGAAGCTTCCTCAAGTTGCAATCCTTGATGACAAAACAATTTGTATGAAATTCAAAAAAGACATTATTGTTGTGAGCAAATTGTTGAACTGACAATAAATTTTTACAAATAGAATGAACAAGCAAGATATTTTTAAGTAGAAAGCAATTATTTGAAGCATGAAGTTGGGAAGAACTAATGTGGGTTAAGGGTAAAATTGTACCATTACCAACTTGAATGTGATCTCTGCAAGCGTATACCTCATTCCCCAGATAAATATTGTTCATGTCACTTGTAAGATGATGGGTGGAGCCAATGTCTAGGTCCCAATCAGTGTTTGTCTAAGAAGTTGAAGTTGCTATCAACGCAAGACAATTGATGGTAAAGTTTCCATTTTGGAAGGCTAGATCAAATCTATGATAACACTTAAGTGTGGTATGACTAACCTTCCCACAAACTTTACATAAGGTTTAGGATGAACTTGATTATTGTCCACAATGTGAATTATTTCCTCTATAATCAGTACATCATCCTCCTCTTTGGCAAGACTTGTTGAAGTTGGCAGAGTTATTCCATTAAATTCTTCCTTAGTAATTAAAATGCTTAGATGCAAGATTTACAGAGGAGTGTGAGAGCTTGACAGTCTGATTTTATTGCTCAATGCATATCTAATGAGAAAGAAGATGGCTAAATAATTCATCTGGACTCAAGGGATCAAGTCAAGTGGCGACATAAGTCACAAAGAGATCATAATTAGATCTGAGTCTTGCAAGAAGGAAAGCAATGAATTCATCCTCAGTGTGGGGATGTCTAGCAAAGGCGAGAGTATTACTGAGGCTCTTAACACAATGAAAATACTCAAATACAGTAGAACTTGCTTTTCCCAAGGTGGCTAGTTGTGTGCAAACTTGAAGTATCCAAACTTGAGATTGAGATGTATACATTTTCTTGAGGGCAAGCCAGGCCTCATTTGAGGTTGAGTAGGCAATCATTTGGAAGAGTACTCATTCAATAAGAGAGGACATAAGGGTGCTGAGCAAGACTTGGTCTTGTTGAATCCAACGATGATAGGCTAGACTGGGGATGGTGGAAATCTCACCATTTTCAGACATGGAAGCCTAAAGAAATTATGGAGGAGGTGGGTGTGGAACCGTCTACAAAGCCAAAGATGCCTTGACCACAAAAGAAAATTAATCAGACCAAGCTTGACAGGAATGGATTGGGATGGGGTAGTGAAGGAGGAAGGTGTACGTAGAGATGATATGGTGGGTATAAATATCTGAAATTGTTAAAGAATTGTTGTAGTTGTTTGAGGAAGCCATGGAGACATTGGTCATTGGCTCTCAGATACCATAAAAAAGAATAACAGATATATGAAAATAGTATTATTTCATTGCCTATTTTACATGCTTGTCATCTAATTTTTATACTTGTGAATTGTGCACAATTTTGGGTAAGAAAGATATTCATTAAATGATGTACAATTTGCTATTGAAAAAAAAAACATTTCTTCATATCTTGTGTTATTCTATATCCTTATTCTATCGCTAAATATCATTTAGTTTCTTACTTGAGAAAAATCATACATACTTGATAGGGAAAAAACGAAAACAACAATGATCACTCTATCTTACTTTTTTCACATATTCTCGTTCTATTTTCTCCTTTTCCTTCTTTCTTCATTTGAATTTGGACATAGAGTCTAACATTGTGGCTAATTTGTGGCTAGCCTACAAGGATATCAACTCAAACTAAAAAGCCTTCCACATATATAGTATAAATTTAATTATTGAAGCTTTACAAAGCACAACAGAGACATTATACTTTTTATATCCCCTAAATTTGAATTTGGAAATGCTTCGTTTTGGTCCATGCAACACACACACACACACACACACACACACACACATATTATTGCAAATAAAGAACCTCATAATTACAATTTTGTCCTTTTTGTGTAGAGACTTTAATTAATTTGACTTCTTTACAATAATATGCATATTGCATAAAATATAATTAAACCTCTCCATGATTTTTTATCCCCATAACTATATTACATAAAGTCTAACTTTAAAATAGGGTCCACATCATATTTTGGCCGGAAAGTGCATGACTTAGGATTATTAATCAGTTACCTAGAACTTGATGTATCTCGAGGATCACCTTTTATTTTCTAAATAAGCATGCTTAATAGTAAGAAGTAATAATATGAAGTATATAATATCTTAAGGGGGGTCTTTGTCATTGTCAATATATAAGAAGCATCTAGGAACACTACAAGGGGTATACGACCAAAATCCCAATTCAGAACTGAGAACTTGCATTGGTATAGCGTTTAGTTGCAACATGCCATTTGAACAAATTTTCAATTCATGCAAGTATTAAAGTTGTATGGAATTTCATATAAAAATTCCTAATAGAAGACTTGGAAGTAAGTTTGTTTCTATTCACTTTTCAAACCCCTCAAGGCAAACATAGAGTTCTCAACCAAGCCCCATGGAATATCAAAGGACACCTGCTCATTCTTAAACCATGGCCACCTAGCTTTACATTGTAGAAAATTCATATGAATCACTCAGCCTTTCTTGTGTGCATATTCAGAAAGTTTTGGGCAACTTACTAGAGGCAAAAGAAAACATCCAATTTGAAATTACATGTATAAAATTTATCAGAATAAAAGTTGAGATCAACATCACATTTCCATTAAAACAAGGATTCTCTCTCCCAAGAGCTTACAATATAGACACTTGGGTGTTTTTCAAATATGAAAAGTTGTTGAATTTTTGCTATGCTTGTAGAAGATTAGGCCATTTTCAAATTTTATGCACCTTTCTAAAATTTATTCACACATCTTCCATTATGTGCATCACTCCGAGCTGAGAACTTCAACCCTCCACTATCTCAGACAATCCAAAATACAAATCAACAAATTCCAAGCCAAGCAGAAGAACCACATCCAACCCTCTCCACTAATCAATTCTCAATAACCCCTCTTCAAACCATGCTTCTTCTAGAGCATCATTCTGATCTTAACATTCCTACCTCATAATAAACTCGTCTAACCAGAGTAACCCATCAAATCTAGAATCAACAATTCCCAACACAAAATGCAAAGCAGAAAGGGTAAATGGTGAAAAATACACAACAAATACTAGAATTTTTTTTTTCAAGAATCTCAATCGATGAAACTTACTTGCGGAAAAAGCCAAAATAGCATCGGTTTGGCTTTCAAGAACACCTGCCGATCAGGTAGTTAGAAAACTCTTGACACTCAGTGATTCTAATGCACTTTTGGATAATTCGAGGCTAAGAGTTACTGTTGTATAGCATTTACTAAACTGAATTTAATTCACCAGCACCAACCATCTCTAACCCAATTAGAGCGGGGTTAATTTTTTTCACTGTAAATCCTCTCCTATCATTAATCAAGGAAAGGTCAAAACTCTCATCACTAGATTCTAATTATGCCTTCCAAGCCCTGACCGACTTGGCCCGTCAGGAAGAGGATTTATCTCCGTCAACAACTACAAAAAATAATATCAAGCACAACAAGCTAAGCACAAGGCCCATCTTCCCTCGGTCCATCACAATGAGCCCAATTCTCTTTTCTCAAATTTTATTCTACAAAGCTCATTTCTTAACAAACAAGGCTAGTTAGCTACCCTTCCTAAACCAAGCAGTCCAAATCACTCAATCCTATTGGTTATTCCAATAGTCATTACAAAAAACGTCATCTACTCCAATAGCCTAGATGCATCAACAAAAGCCTCCCACTCGTTCTCACTCTACTATGAGGGAATTACAAAAAGATAGAGCACTCCTCCCTTGCCCGATTAGCCACAAGCTTTGAAAAAACCAAAAAAACAAAAAAAAAAAAAACAAAAATCAACCCACAATTGAGGGTAATAAATCTGCATGAAAGCCAGAGTTGAATCTTTGTGATGGGTCCAGATTATATTTTCTATATTTTCTAACATCCAAATCTACGGAGAAAATCAAAAAATATAAAGAGCATCCAAGGTCCACCCTGTATCTCAGATCATACTCAATCATATCTAGAAAATCCAAAAATGATGAAGAGGGAAGCTAAAAAATGTCTCCACATACCAAATGAAGACAACGGTTTGGAATTGTAGGAGACTCACTTGACCCATAGCAATCCAATCTCTAAGAGCCAATATTAAAAAATATAATTTGGATATTATATTTTTATCGGAAACAATGGTGCCTATAGAATGCAACTTATCTATTGTGAATAATTTTGATTTTCACCATTTTGTAAATTTTTTAGCCTCAGGGAACAAAAGAGGTATTTTGTTTTTATGGTGTATAGGTGTAGATATTGAATTTGTTAATATTAATATGAATGTTATCTTTATTTTGATTTACTCTAATCCTCCCTATTAAGCTTGCTTGTTACATTTGTACATGCCCCTGCTCAGTGGCATTTTAAAGCAAGTTTTTGGAAATTTTTGGATTCAGTATTCAAATAATTCCTGGGACCATGGTATTGTATAGGCAATTTCAATGACCTAATTAACTAATTTGAAAAATTCAAGGTGTGCCCTTTCACATCTACCTCTATAGGAGGATTGATGAACCTTATGGAAAGTCATGGACTAATTGATATCGGCTTCATAGACCCGTCTTTTATGTGGACTAACAATAGATAAGGCAATGTACTTATACGTGACTGAATCGTGGTAATGCAAACCAACAATGGAGACATTTATTCCTAGATGCCACATTGCAACATCTAACTTCTTCGACATCAGATTAACATACACTACTTTTAAATACAACATTTTACCAGCATCGAGCATATTCTTTTTAAGTTTGAAGAATTTCGAATCCATGAACTACTCAGTTAAATAATAATCTAAGAAGCATGGAGCAAACATTTAATAGGAATTCTAGATTATATAGTCTGTAAAAAAATCAAGGCCACAAAAGACACTCTCAAACACTGGAATAAAGTCCATTTTTGAAAATTTTAAGTCAACATTAAATAATTAGAAAGTGAGCTTCTTGAAGTACAATGCAGTACTCCATCCTTACAAAATCAAGCAAGAGAAAAAAAGATTTCAATACAACAGAGCAATTGAAGAATGAAGAAATTTTATGGCATCACAACTGTAAAGTCTCATGGCTAACCATCTTAGATCTCAACACCAAATTTTATCACATATCAACAACCATCCGAAGGCAGAACAATGCGATTGACTTCACTAAATTGGGCTTAGGTAATATGTCGATAGACTAATTTGTGATATCACGTTTTTAAGTATATTTTTATTGAATGATTATTTAAATTATTATAAATAGTGGTTCTTTTGTTTTAAATTTAACATGTTAGTAGTCGGATTATTTTATAATTTTTAAGTTGTAAAATTTATTTTAATGTGCTTTCCTGATATTAATTATTGTTTTGCATTTAAATTGCTCTTTGCTTTAATTTATTTTATTATTGGGCTTTAATTATTTTAATTTACTAATGTTTAGTTATAGTATTTATACTTGAATTTTATTTATTTTTATTGTGCTTTTTTATTTCTTAGACTATGATTTTTAGATTGGGCTTATTTTTTAGTGAGTTGTTCTTTGCTTTTGGGCCAAGCCCCTTCCAGTTTTTGGCCTAACCCATTGCAGTGAGGCCCAGCCCCTTTTATATGGTGTCGTTTTAGCCATCATGCCCTTAGGGCTTCATCGCTTTTCTTTTCCCCTGTTGTTGCACCGTTTGCCTTCTCCCTCCAGCCACACGATAGCTTCTCTTCCTTCTTCATTCCACTTCTTTTCTTCTTCTTCCTCTGTTTTTCTGATGGCCGTCTACTGCTTCTTTTCTTCTTCTTTTATTTCGGTTTCTTCTTTTGTTCTTGGTGTGGTGCCATTGCTCTTCTTCCCCTTTTTCTTCTTCATTTCTTCTTCTTTTTTCCGTCATTTGCTGCTCGGTGAATCCTCCATTTTCAGTTAGTAGTGGTTCCATTGTATGCTATTTAAATTTCGGGTTCCTCTTTTGCTGTAACCGTGTGTTTCTGTTCTCTTTAGCATTTATTTTTTTTTCCTCTGTTTTCTCTCCTTTTGCAAGTTTGTTCATGAGCCTCCATTGTTGTTCTTTATCTTATTTTTCCTTAGTAAATTATTCCCATTTCATTTTCATTTGTTTGGTCTTTCCATTTCTCTATTTTTGCCCTTGCCATGCCCCTGTTTTTGGCCTTAATAGTGGGTTGCATTTTGTGTTTATTTTTTATTTTATTCTTGCCGTGAGCCTCCATTGCCGTTTCTCTTCCTTAATTTCTCCCTTGGTTATTTCATGTTCAAGCTTGTGAAACCCCCGTGCAATTCCATTTGTTTTGGTTTGGGCCGTGCTCTATTTTAGCCTCAAACCCATGCCTTTATTTTGATCCCAAACCGTGGGGTTCATCTTGGGTTCCTGTGGATTTTTGGTGATGTCATAAGCTTCATTTTCCAGCCATCATCTTTCACATATGCCTTTAGCACTGTAAGTAATCTTCCAAGAACCTTTTTGAGATTTAAATATATTTTGCATTAACAATCTTTTGTGATCTGGTTGGTTTTGCCGGATGTTGAGTTTAAGGAGTTTGGAGTTTGGTTGGATTGGATGATGGAGTTGTTGTGAAACTGGATTTGTGTTGGGTTGTTGTTTGTTGAGCATTGTGTCATGTTATTTATTACATTATGGCATGCATTTCTATGTGAACAAATGAAAACTGGGTTTTCATGTGTAAGACAATTTTTGAGTTTGTATGTATTAATACCCCAAGCTGATATGGGGCATTTTTTTGATGGAGATCATCTAGTCTCTCGAGAACGTAATATATTGAGTGACATCCTCTGAGTTGTCACTGGATGACAATGAGATCGGATAGGATGATAACGCTTTCGTGTCAACTCCGTGGCCCCTCTGCTGGCGGGTGCTAAAGGATGCTTGGCTACTAACGTACTGGGTGTGGACCTGGGCATTTTTCTTTACAAAGTCACACGCACAATCGTTACCCGTGGTGTGGCGAAGGGAGTCAAGGTGTGTGGATGATCCCTATGAGAGATCATGGTACATACGGTTTAAAATTGGATATTTGGTTTTGGTAAATGGATTTATGTGAACCATTTTTTGGAAAAATGTTGGAGTTTTATATTGGGTCATTTTATGAAAAAATGGCAGATGTTATTTTTAATGGACTTGATTTTTTGGCCTAAATGAGAATTTGGCGTGTATTGTAAATAATTGATTTTGGAAAAGGATGATTTTTGGGTCTCATGCATAATTCATTATATGCACGCATAGTTGTTGTTGTATGAATGTATTTTTATCTATTGAATTGTTTGGTTTATTATTTACTGAGATTCACAATTTGACGGTAGTCGACACCCTGCAGTATCCTTTCATGATATTGTAGATTTTGATGTAGATGACAAAGTAGAGCATAAGAATGTGGCTCCCCCGGAAGAGTGATCGGGGATCACTTTTTCGTGTATCGGGATTTATTTCCCACTTTTGGTTATTATATTTTGGTTTTATTATGTTTTTATTGGATAACTATAATACTTTTTGAAATGCTTGTATTTAAATGAATTTGCATTTAATAATTTTGATACTTCATTTTTTTTTTTTAAAGTAATACCTCAACATTTCATTAACAAAATTTTAACCAGTACGCTGTTTTTCTTTTTCCAAGCAAGCTACAATACAAGCTGGGACTTCTTCTATCCAAACCTTTTTTTCTTCTAAACTTAAAGCTTCTTTGGCTAAACCATAGGCTACATTATTCATTTCCCTGTAAGTAAATTGTATAGACCAATTTGGTCTGTTTGCTAGAACAGACCGTATATCTTCAATTAATGAACCACCAACTGATAAATCTTCCTCATTACTCAAAGCTGCTAGAATAACAGCCTTTGCATCACCTTCAAAGATGACCTTCTGCATATTAAGTTCATTACATAGCTCCATCGCCTTCCATAGTGCATAACTCTCTGCTATTGCTAGATTCTGTACATGTTGTCTTTGGTCACACACAGCCACTAAAGCTTCTCCCTCTTAATCTCTGGCTATGATTCCCACCCCCAATCCTTTTCTTTCTTTGATCCAATGAGGCATCCCAATTCACCTTAACTATCCCTCTGGTTGGTTTTTTTCCAGATTTTCTGCAATGAGTTAGATCTTGATGCCTGACCTTCCTTCTTCTGGATTCTTTGGGATTGCTGAAACTCTTCAAGGCACTCTTTTGCTGTTCTAAAGATTCTTGTTGGGCATGAAAGCCTATTGTCAAAAACATAGTCATTCCTCCTGAACCATATCTTTCTAAAAGCTACTGCCATCTCCTCCAACTGGTTTTTATTCAATCTTAGCATTAATTTTTCCCACAAATGAAGGAAATCTTGTTCTGTGATGTTCCATTTTTGAACCATGCTTTTTGGGTCTGACCACACGTCATTTGCAGCTGTACATTCCCAAAGAGCATGCATGGCAGTTTCAATTCCTGCACCACATAGAGGACACCCTTGCTCATCTACTATTTTCCTTTTAAAAAGGTTCTTTTTAGTAGGTAATAGATCATTCCCTGCCCTCCACATGAAGAATTTGACAACCCTTGGCACTTCCAAATCTCATATACTCCTCCACTACTTGTCCATCTTTTCTTCCTTTGAGGAACCACCTTTCCTATTTTTTAGTCTTTCCAATTGCAGATAATATGCACTGTTAACTGTAAACAGACCCTTCTTTGATGGACCCCTGATAAGTTTATCTTGTATCTTACATTTGCTCAATGGTATGCTTAAAATCTACTCAACCTCATCACCTAAGAATATGGATCTAATTCTTCCTTCATCCCAAATTCTTTGCTGATTGTCAATTAGCTCCTCAACCCGAGATGGTTGAGAATTTGTCAAGTAAATCAACTAATTGAGAATTTGTCACGACAACATCATTTTCTATTCTCATTAATGGATCTCCAAGAGGCTTTTTCAAAGCTCAATTGGGACCCAGACAAGGAGGACCCAACTCCCCTTTTCTATTTATATTGAGTAAAGAGGTGCTATCCAAACTAATAGCCATATAATAGGTCCAAGAAAAATTTGAAGGTATTTGGCTAAGTAGAAATAGTCCCCAAATCTCTTACCTATTATTTGCCGACAATCTAATCATTTTTAAAAAAACGAAAATGAAGAAAGTGCTCATGTTCTATCTGAAAACCCGGAGAAATATTAGGATTGATTAGAACAAAAAATAATCTCAATAGGTCCTCAATTTTCATCACTAGAACTTCCAATTCCATAATCGAAGCTACAATCACTCAAATACTGTCATACAAGTCATCCTCATCCAGAATGAAATATCTATGACTTCCAACTTCTTTCAATAGAGCCAAAAAGGAAAGTTTCAAAGATTTAATGGAGAAAATCTACAATAAGTTCGAAGGTTGGAAGTTAAAATTACTATCACAAGCAAGGAGGACAATGCTAATCATATTAGTGGCAAACACAATTCTTTCATTTGAAATGTTGTCGTTTATGCTGCCAAAATCAATGTGCAAGTCGTTGAATACAAGTTTTAAAATTGCTGGTTGGGTTCCTCCAAAAATTAGAATCACAATCTCATATTAAAGTCGTGGAAGTCTATCTATCAACCCAGTAACTCAAGTGGGCTTGGACTAAGGTCAATGAGAATATGAACTTAGCTCTTCTAGTAAAAACGAGATGGAAAATGAGCTAGGTAAATATTGGACTATGGCATGAGGTCCTCTAAAAAAAATACCTCAACATTACAAATTTTTGGAATGTACCACAAAAAATGTTGGGCTCATGGTTATCGACGGGACTTCTCAAGACAAGAGAACTACTTTCAAAAGGCAAATGCTATCAAATTTTCAATAATTTAGCAGTCAATGTATGGCCAGAGCCTAGGATCCCAACATTAGAAAAATTCAAGCCCAAGCCTCTCCATCAAATGAATGAGGTACACCCACTCCTGAAAGTCTCTGATACCATTGTAAACAATTTTCGCTCTTGAAATATTGAGAATATGCTAACTCTGTTTGAGTAAGATAGCATTATAGAAATTTAAAAAATTCCTCTCCCTTTAAGTAGCCAAAGACAGGATTCAATAATCTAGAACCCGAATTACAATGAAAAATTCTCTGTGAAAACCGCCTACCACATAGTGGCAAAAGGTCCAAATGTCACACCATTGCAAAATTTTCCAAGCTTCAACTTCAAGGCTACATTTGAATATTGATATGAGTTGAGTTGAGTTGAGTTGAGTTGTGAATAGAAGTATTTTGTAAATTTCATTGAGATGGGTTTAACTTTTTTAGATTGAGATGAGTTTAAAATTTTAGGTCGAAAAGTATGAAGTAAATTTATGATTAATTTTAATTTTTTTTATAGGAAGTTAAAAATGTAGTGGATTCTATTAGTGATTGGTTTGAGATAAGTTGAGTTTGGTTTAACAACCAAACACAACCTAAAACTCTGGAGTTTAAAAAATCATGATCATCACAACCTACTACTTTAGAAAATAATATGGAATATGCTTCCCACAACGGCAAGACCGAGCAACGTCAATCCAAAATTTCAACATAGAAATTATCCCATGTGTGATGAAGAAGAAGAAACATGATCCATCCCTTCATTAAATGTCCAATCACTCGCATACTATGGCATCAAAGTAGCTTACCACTAAACCTTGCCTTAATGCCAATAAATTCAATGTCAAATTGGACATAACTAATAATCAATCTAGTATCAGTATTGGGATTAAGTGCCTCAGAGAAACATCCAAATCAGATTTTCATGGTAATAGTGCCGAATTTTATATAGAGGCAACAAAACTATATTGTTCACAATCATGCATCCATCTCGCTTAAAAAAAAAAGCAACAATCCAGTTGGAAAAGATGTACTAAGCCTATAAACAAGAATAAGAGCAAAAGTCAAAAGTCCATCAAAGATTAAATTGGGTATTTCCACCTCCGAATCAATGGAGCTTCTCTTTTGATATAGTAGTAAGAGACTTTTTCTCTACATCTTGTGTTGTATGTCAAGATTCAAAAGTAAATATATTGAAAATATGAACCTCAAAAATTTTAACAACCAATCTAGTCATAGCCGAAGTCTTAGCCGCTCTCCTGGCTTCACAACTAGCAAACCAACTCTGCAAGAGTCCATATGCTCTCAAAGGTGATTCACAATTTGTTATAGATGCAATAAAAAAAAATGAAGCTCCTCCACCAATATGGCACATAACTTCAATCATAGATGACATCTATCAAAATCTTCACCTTTGAGAAGATTGGAAAGTAATCAAACTTTCTCGATCATAAAATCGATGCGTGCACTCCTTGCCTAATTATTAATATATATTGATCATCTCAAAGAACCAAGATGTACCAAGAGAACGTGTCAATTTTTCATTGTTTGTAGTGAAATTATTTTTCATTATCTAAAACGCTAAAATGACAATATTTAATTTATAACAATTTTTAAAATTAAATATTATTATTTTAACAGTACTGTTAAAATATTATATCCTCCACAAATATAATTTTTTTTTACATGAAAATTTGTGTGCCGAAGCACACGACACGGCTTCATGATGTGTTTCCGCGTTAAATGGACTGACTAGGGGAGAAGTCAATCAGCAAGACAACACGCATGGAATCTTGTTTATCAACATCATGCTTTATTAATACTGATTCACACATCCGAGGTTAAAAAAAAAAAAAAAACCAGCAGCAACAAAAACAAAAAGGAGAGAGACACCGCGTACTGTTAAAAATTAGATGTAGTACTATAGAATAATATTGGAAGCGATCAAATGGATTACGTGCGCTCCAAACTCTTTTAAGAAAACAGATAAAATCGGATGATATCTTTGACCAATCCATCTATGCTAATTATTATTACCTCTTTTATCTAAAAACCCCAGAATATTTAACATGATCATCAACTGAGGGAGGAAATTACGACATGCATGCATGGAAACATATATAGTAATCAAGCGGCACCGCCTTAATTATTACAATTTTAATGAATTTATATTAATTTCTCACGCGAGTTTGAATGTCGACCCCTTTGGTGTTTATTGACAATAATAATATTTTTTTTTTTGAAAATAGAATATTGAATTCATTCAATAAACCAAAGTTATAAGTATAACTTATCAATATAGGAAAATTTAGACTATAAGCCAACCTACACATCTGCTTTGAAGCATCCCCGCACAAATAGTAGCGGACATTGTCTTTAACTTCTAAATCTCTCCTAAACGAGAGAGAGAGAGAGCGCTCTGTATTAACAGAGAGGAAATACTCCATCCATCCTTTCAGGGAGGCAGAGTGCAGCACGCTGTTACTATAAACACTAAGTCCAATAGTCTAATTCTACGATATTAATAACTAAATAGCAAACTCCCATGCAAAACAAACATAAACTAGAACTCCAAGCACCGGGCTGAACTCCGACAGCACACTTACCGTAGGCATCAACAATAATAATATTGTTTCACATTCTAATACCTTCAATTCATGTTTTTTATTTTATTTGTAAGACCGATACGCCCCATGCATCTTTTGATTTGACAAAACTTATGATCACCGATTAATGTAGGTTATAAATATTTGCATGCATGACAAATAATTAAGTAAATTAGCTTAAAATATTTATGAAATATACGATCATTTGCCGGCCGATACCCTTCTTTTTTAAAGTACACGACGACCATGTCAAACTGATTAATATAATTTCCAAATCTGCATAGACTATTCTTGATGGCCGAGGGCAATATATGCCAATGCCATGCTTGCTAGCTAGCAATTATCAGTCTCACATCACTACTTTAAGCACTCGCGTGTGGGTCACCCATGCATGATGATTATATTGGCCTTCCGAATTCTCCATTTTCTGCATCCCCTTTTCCCATTTGTCTCCGCGGTCATGTGTAACGCGTATGATCAGATAATATTCCTCGCGCTCAAGAAACTTTAATAATTTATAACAACATCGGAAATATATATGTAGAATTATTTTGTAATTTTTAATAATATATTATGATTTTTTAAAACTTATTATAAGTTTCAATAAATTTGAATTTAAAAAACAATATTTTATTAATAAATTATATAAAAATTATAAAATGATTGTGTATTAATTTTATATCCGCTCCCAGTGGAAATTAGGATAAAAAAAGTCGGTGGAAACCAAACTTAATTGGGCGTGACATGATGATCTCAGGTCTGATTGTTACGCGCATGCATGAAATGATCATGTTTATTTGCCATGCACTATTAAACCAGTGTGAATATATGTTTGACTTGAATGGATTTCGGGCAAGCACAGGACCGAGCTAGCCAGCTACGCATGATTACTTAATTTCCAAGTAGTAGTTTAACATACAAGTTCTGCTATCTATAGTTAATTTTATGTATTATTTTATACATTAATGTGATTGACTAAAGTTGTTATTTTATATTAATAAAAAGTGACACAGTTAATCATATTAGTAAAGTATATAAAGAGTACGTAAAAATGATTGTACATAAAATTTTTGTTAACACAAAATGAAAAAAGTATCAAATTAAGGCAACCACTACAAGAGAATTGGTTTTTGGAGACAAAAAAATTTGTCTCAAAAGATAAGAATTTCATCCTTAGAAATTTTCGGAGATGAAAATTTTTTGTCTCTATTTTGTCTCAGAAGGTTTTCGAAGATGAAAATCGAATTTCGTCTCCAAAAAGTACTTTTAGGGATGAAATTGGGTGGAACCAGTCGAAACTGTTCAAATGGAAAATTTTTTTGAATTTCGTCTCAGAAGGAAGTTCGAATGAAAAAATTACTGTTCGAACAACAGGAAATGATAATTCGAACCAACAACCATCTTTGACCAAATCCGTTCGAACAACACAGTTTGAAGTGACTTTTGTTCGAAGAAAACTTTTAACTGTTCGAATAGACAATATATTTACGAAAATATTTTGTTCGAATGAAGTTTTGAAAACTTCGTTATTCGAATGAATATTTAATTGTTCAAACAAAGGCACTGATTGTATTTCTCGATATGTTCGAATGAGTTTTTTATGTTCGAATGGATATGTTTTTGTTCGAATGTATGCATAAATGGTAATTTACCATTCGAACGCATTATTTAAAGTTCGAATGATATTGATCAAACAGAATAAAATTTAATTAAAATGATAATAGTAATAAAAATTGTAATCTATATACATCAATTGTTCAAATGTTTACAAATATCATAAATAAAGGTAATTTAAAAAATTAAATGAACTATGATTGTGGTGGTACTAGTGGCATAGGGTTTTGAGACATCATTGACTGGAATTGTTCAAACATTTTTTGATTATTTAATTGTAGCCTCTCTTCTAATCTTACCTCTAAATCTGCTGCTTGATCTAATCGGATCAGTAACTCTTTTTGCTTCGACCTCAATCCTTCTATCTCAAGTGTAGCTTCTTCAAACCTCTTAGTTTGGCCGTCATTTGATCTGGTTTTAGAAGAAGATGACGATGTTGAGGATGGCTTCACGCAACGTCTTAAGCTCCTCAAATATCCAGAACGTGATCCAAGAACTTGAGAAAAGATTTGAGCATTGTTGACAGATGATTCATCAGATGGATTCGCAGCAGTGTCTTTAAGAGATTTCATCTTATCCTACAAATAGAAAAACATTAAAATTAGTATAGGTAACAAAAATATATCTAGACAATGAAATTAAATAAACTTAAACTTACATAATTTACCTCTGTTTCAGGATTGCTCCAAACAACATTACGATTTTTATGTACTTTAGCATACAATTAGGTCAGATCATAATCAACAAGATTTTCTTCTTGCTGCAAAATGAAAATTAATATCAGAATTTAAACAAAAAAAGTGTATGTATTAATATTTAATGGAAAATAAAATAACTAACCATTTTTTTTTTATAAGCGATGAAAAGATCGAGAACTTGTATGATAGTGTATCATTAAATTTGATCTATTTGCTTTGTTCATCGTACTCTGTTGCTAAAAAAAGTATTATAATTTTATATTTAATACATCTATCATATTAAAAAAAGACAGTAACGAAATTACCTGATAAGCAGAATCTTCAAACAAATCACAAACTTTCTCCCAATCGTTTGGTGGCATTGCTTGGAATGGATTTTGACGCGCTTCTGTCGTAGTACTGAACTTCTGATAGTGTGCATGGCATCGACCTTTGTACCTCCAGAATGCATTCGACATCAATTCCTCAATCGTTAGTCGATCCTCTCGTCGGCCAAAATTTAATTCAAACTCATCCTTCAAAAAAATAGAAGCAATTAGTATAATTTCAAAAGTTATTTAAATAAAAATATTCTCTTGAGTAACTTATTACCAGGTAACAATTTTTTATGTGATCTTTCACATCTTGGGGAACTTTAGCCTAGGAGGATGTAACCATTGGTGCATACTTGCGAGTAAGTGTACTAACATAAGAAGCAAGCCAAGCTATTGAATCTCCAGAGCCACCGGTGTGACCATCAGATATATCAACTTTAATTTTACCTACTTTCTTTACTTTCTCTATGCCGACACTCCTCATAATGCCTCTAACTGGACGCTGATTTACAATAGCTATATATATAAAAATTAAATCATATATTTTAATTAAAATAATCATATAATTTAAAAGATATGCAATGATAAAATACCTTATTCTGGTTCTGGTGATATTGGTCCACCATTGTTGACAGGTAAATCACACGTGTTTTTTTACGTTTAGAAGGCATATCTGTTTGAAATTATAATAAGTTATTATTCAAACAAATGGGAGAATCTTTTTATAAGAATTATACCTATACAAATATCTGTTTGAAAATCATTCGGTATCAGTTTTGTTGGACCAGTCGCTCTCATTATCAGTAGACACTTCAGTTGATTCATGTTCTTCCAACATGTCACCTTCAATTACTTCGGGTTGAACATCTTCTCTGCGCAATGGGACCATGTCATATTGGCTTAGATCAACAAATAGATTGATGCCTGATTCATTTTCTTGATATGCTTCTTCATGGTCTAGACTATCAACTTCTTCATGTGGTTTGTCTGCCTCTGGAATATAATCATATACATTTCTTGGTGCAAACTTCTCGACTACCCGCCATGGATTTCTGAACTTCGGATTATCTAAATAAAAAACTTGATTTGCTTGGTTTGCGAGAACGAAAGGATCATCCTCATACCATTTGCGAGAGGTCTTGACACTTACAAAATATTTATCTTTACGCACTCTCAACCTAGGATTTGAGACATCCCACCAATTACATTTAAATAACCAGACCATATATCCCCCAACATACTTTAATGCTATGATATCTTCCACAATTCCGTAAAAGTCGATATTATCATCCCTATAACTTTCTTCGACTACGACCCTACAATTTTGAGTACTTATAATTCTTTACTTAAAGATTCTATCATATTAATCATCTTAATTAGAGTACTTAAATAATTCTGAAAATATAAGTTATAAAAAATTATAACTTATATTTTATAATTATAATTTAAGTATTAATCTATTAATTAGAATACTTAAATAGAATTAATTATGTACTATAATTCTTTAATTAAGTACAATAATAATATTTAGAGTATTAATCATCTTAATTAGAGAGCTTAAATAATTCTGCATATTTAATTATAATATAATTATAACTTATATTTTATAATTATAATTGAAGTATTAATCTATTAATTAGAGTACTTAAATAGAAATAATTATGCATTATAATTTTTTAATTAAGTACAATAAGAATATTTAGAGTATTAATCATCTTAATTAGAGAGCTTAAATAATTCTACATATTTAATTATAATTTTTTATAACTTATATTTTATAATTATAATTGAAGTATTAATCTATTAATTAGAGTATTAAATAGAATTAATTATACATCATAATTCTTTAATTAAGTACAATAAGAATATTTAGAGTATTAATTATCTTATTTAGAGTACTTAAATATTTTCAAATATTTAATTATAATTTTTTATAACTTATATTTTATGGTTTTTTTTTTAGTATTAATCTATTAAATATTTTCACTAATACATTAAACTTCTTTGATTAAATATCAAATAATTATATTTTAAGTTTTCGAATATTACAATACAGTACTTAAATATTTACAATTATATATTATAATTACATTTTATAATTACTTTATAACTATCATCTAATTGATACTGTTCGAACAAACACTCAATATGTTAAAATAGAATAAAGCCATAATTTGATTCCATTCGAACTGATTATATTCAATTCGAACGGTATTTAGAGTGTTCGAATGGGACAAAACCAGAAACCAGTCACGAAAAAGAGCAAAAAACTGAATCGCAAAACACAATTTTCACAGACATGATGACATATTTCAATACGATACATTGAAAACTATATGATTATCCCTAAATATGATTATTAAATAACTTAGAAAACTATAAAAACTTACATCCAATTTTTGCAATCCAATAAAAATATCAATCCACAATACCTATATATGCATAAAGCACATTAAACAGTTGTTCTATCCCAACAAATAAATGCAAGAAATGAAATTGTACTTGTAAACGAAAATTGGAATGAAAAATAACAAAATACCATTTACCTCTTCTCCTTCTTTCTTCTCTCTCAAGAATCTCTTCTCTCTCACGTCTTTGAAACTCTCTCTCTCCACAACGCTCTCTTCAGCCTCTACCACGCTCTCTCTCTTTCTTAAACTTCAATCCAAGTGAAAATGAAGTGAAAAGATCGGATTAATAACATGTGAATTTACGTTCGAACAGATTTTTTACAAGTTTGAACGTGAAAATCAAAAAAACCGAGAATTTTTCCCAAAATACTTTCCCATTCGAATTAATAATATTTCAGTTCAAACGAAAAAAAAGAATATTCTCCACCATATATTGATAATTTGGCGCAAATTTTCCCTCCAAACAAAAAATCTTCGTTCGAACAAAATTTATATCTATTCGAACAACTTAATATGCGTTCGAACAGATAATAATAGAAATATATAAATATACTTATTATATTATTATTAGTATATAATAAAATACAATACACGTTATAATACTAAGTGTCAGTAATAGCATAATACTAAGTTTCTTATCAATCTATAATATTATCATGTATTACTAATAGACTAATATTTTATTTAGTATCACTAATTGTGTTATACTTATAATTAGTATCACTATAAGTATAACACTAAGTATCACTAATAGTATAATACTATTTATTATAGTATAGATAGCATAAATATTTGAAAACTATAGTACTATAATACTTTCTAATATATTCTAAGTACTTGGTTTATTTATTACTAATACACAAACTAAATATATTAGATATATGTATTTTATATTTATATATAATGCAATGTTTTACTATAGACGTAGTATATTACAATATAATGTAATGCTTTACCTGAGACTATTTTATACTTATCTAATACATAATTTAAATATTAGTACTAATACTAGTATATATTGTTTTACCTCTTGTACTTATATATATCAAATTATTTTTGAATTATTACAATATCCATTCGAATATATACCATTTCCGTTCGAACTTATATCCTTTCCGTTTGAACGAATTTACGTTATTTAAGCCGCAATACAGTTTCTTCTCTGGCCATTCATGCATCCTCTCATTAGAACCGTCAGATCGAATCCTCCGCCGTTCACAGCCCCAACGCCGCCGCAAACTCCGACCAAGTGCTTAAATCCCCTACAACAAGAGGTATGGGTTAAATATTTAGAGTTTTAACCAATTATATTTTAAGTTTTGGGGGGGTTCGGATTTTGAATCAATTCGACTCCATTTTGTTGTTTTGGGGTTAAATGACACAAAATTAATCGGTAGAAATGATAGGGCTTTACTTCTCAATCATTTCTACAGATTAAAATATTGGTACATTGAGCTGTTTGAATTTGTAGATTCAGGATTGAGTCGACTCAGCCATGTCTGTTTGGCTCAGTCCCGTTCGAATGAGCTTATATTCTGTTCGAATTAAAGTTATTTCAATTCGAATGGAGTTTATGCTCATTCGAATAGAAAAGATGTTCATTCGAATGGACTTCTTGCTCATTCGAATTAATGTTTTATGAGCTCATTCGAATTACTTTTATGGTCATTCGAATGACGTTAAATTCCATTCGAATCGAATTTTACTTCATTCGAATGAAAATTGAGGCCATTCGAATTGAATTTTAATTATTCGAACAAAACGTGATATTTGGCAGCCCTTATTCAAACGGATTTTAATCCTTCGAATAAAGACTTGCCAAACACTGCAAGACAACATCATCAGTAGACAATATTCACTTTAGTTAAATTACATAATTATTTTGTATATCAACAGTATACTAATGGCAAGCAGCAGCGGAAGAAAACGTTCCCGACCCCAAACAGACCAAAGTAGCAAAGCAGCTCCTTCTCAGCTTGTCGTGCGGCCTATACTTGTTGAGCGGAAGATCATTCTGGATGACTTCCATGATCTCACTTGGGAGGGACGGAGCATACATGACATCATCATCGATCGTGGATGGACCCCGATCTGTCGGCATGACATGACAATATCCTGAGATGGTTGATGAGTTTTACCATACCATGGGAGAGCAGTCTGGTGATGCTCTGTACTACAATTTAGTAGTCCGGGGAGTGAGTATTATCTTCTCTCTCCTCGTTATTGCTGAGTTTCTTGATCTGCGATGGGAGCCCGGTGCATATCCTGCAGCACCAGCACCAGAGATAGCAGCGACTACACCATCTGGAGAAGACACACCAGTCACATCCTCATTGCCAGCACCAGATGTACAGACCGCAGAGCTGGATATCGACTCGGATGATAGTGAGAGCCGCGCTGAGGTACTTGACGATGGTCTCACAGATAATCAGGTTCGTGGCATTGTGCGAAAGCCTTCAGTTCCTCCATATGATGGCAGTAAAGTGATCCAACAGATCGACTGTATAGCATTTTTCAGAATGCTTAATCTGATTGTCGGATATAATATTGATCCGAAAAATACAAGACTGATTTCGAGATCGAGCGGGCCAGATTTTTGTTACGGTTAGCACGGGGGGAGCCGATTGATCTAGCATTATATTTCTTCCTCTGCATTCGATCAGAGTCATGCTATTCGGGTGGAGGTAGTCTACCATTTGCACTGTTGATATCTAACCTCCTACTCCAATCTGGGGTTCAAGTGACTTCGACTGAGCGAAGGACGCCACAGATGAGGCCCGTTAATAGGATTACATTCAGCAAAAGCAGGAGTCACTTGCCGAGGACTCATGCAGTATAGGATCAGGATCAGCCTCTGCCTACTGATCCAGCTTCTGCTACTGTTGCCCCTATTGAGAGACAGCCTGCTGGGGTTACTTCGGATGAAGTACGAGCTATATTGGCGAAACACCGCCAAATTATATTCAGGGACTTCATTCAGCCCATTATGGATAGGTTTCAGGATGTGGAAGGACGCTTACAAACCTTACAGGAGGATTTTGATTAACTTAATAATTAAATAGATATTGTTAGTTATTATTTTACTTTTTTTTATGTTGTATAGAACGTTTAACTTTTTTTGGGATGTGATTAATGTATGATTTTTATTTTTAGTGTTTGCTAGCCTCTTTATTGTTAATTATATTTTCTTCTCATTATACTTAATGTTCACAATAATTGAAAAAATGACATTATCTTTAAAGTAATATTTATTTAACTAAAATATTTTTAAAATAATTACATAAAATTAATTTATGAATTCGTAAATATTTTAATTTATTGTAAATCATAATATATAATATATAGAGATTTTTATTTAATTTGAAAATGATAAAAAATTAATAGAAAAAATATGTATTATTACAATTTTAACAATATATCTTTTCAATTAAATAATACTGTTCGAATGAATTATTACTAATTCGAATAGATTATATTGTATTCGAATAGATTAATTTTCTGTTCGAATTAAATTTTATTAGTTCGAATGGTTTCGATTTTTTGAGACGATCTAATTCGTCCCAAAATCTCCGGTTCGAACTAATATTTATTAGTTCGAACAGATTTATAAGGTTTTTCCTATTTTGAGACGTCTCTGAAAAATATCTTTAGGGATGAAATTTATTTCGTCCCTAACAAATTTCGTCCCTAAAAAGAAAATTTCTTGTAGTGAATGTAGGTTTCCATTAATTAAATAACATATATACAAATATACAATATCTTTCATATAATATATACAATTAATGAAAAAGTCAAATTAAAAGGCGCTTATTAATTTCATGGAACGGTGGCACGAAAATAATATTAATAATGCCGATTGCTGCATTAATAAGGAGGAAGGAAAGCTCGATCTCTATCCATCGACAGTGAAAGATAATTAGTACGTACACTAAAACGCGCAATCCTTTTGACGATGTCTTCTGAATTCATCGATTCGTTGAAGTACTGGGTATCTTACAAACGAAGCAGCAACATAACATGCATCGAGATCATCAGTTACGTACTTTGATATCCTTGTTCTTCTTCTTTTACGTCCTACCTGGCCCATGATCGACTAAATTAACAGGAGTCTAGAACTCATGTAACAAATTCCATTCACATGCACAACGTTATTGACACGGCGGAAAGGCGCTACTTTTGCAAGTCCTTTATACATGTGGACAAGTAACTTTTATGAGTGAGGCCCCATGCAGTTTTCAAGATCTACGTACGTACATTCTTCTTTCACTAACTTACAACACACTCCATAAGGAAAAGATGGCCAGGACTTTTCATGATGAGTACATAGTTTTAAATGAATATATTGGCCAAAGTAAATCATTAAACACTGCAAATTAAAATATTGTACTAAATCCTTTCCTTTAATTAGATGAAATGGAGATGATTCAAAGACATGCATTAGACCAGGTAATTTGATTAGTAGAATTTTTAATAATTTTTAACAAGTAATTCGGAAAGAATGTTGATATATATAATAATATAATAATTTACTGCTTTTATTAGGTTTTTCTGAGAATTGGTAGGAAAAAAAATAAGAAGTTATATATTTGGATAAAGATCAGTTTTTGAGGTATTTTTAATTGCATGGGTTTGTGAAAGTTAATTAAGTACTGCATACATGGGTAAGAAAAATGAATTGTTTGGGATAAAGCTTCTGTCAAGATTTTTTGGGGTTTTTGTAAAATATGTTTCGATTATTGTACGTATGACGTTCCTTCTCTACGTGCATGCATGGACGCGTTTTTCCCACAAAGCATATTGATGAATGAACTTTCATCATGATCAGCTATGAGTACTTTTATACGAGGTAAAGTTAATTAACATCCTTAATCACTAAGAAAAAATTCAAAAATTATATAATTTTACTAATACTCACTTTCTTAATCATTAAGTAAAATAAAAAATTTTTAAAAAATAAATATAAAAGGAGTAGTAGATAGGTACGTAGTAGTGGAGTAGTAACCCTATCATTTTCCATATTGGTTTATAGGGTCTGATTGGTTTGTGAGCTGGAAAGGAAATAAACAGATTGTTCACTTGATTGTCCCTCGACTTAGCACTCAAATGAAGTTCAGGTGGTGAGTTCACTCGAGGCACGCTCAATAGTCCGCTCGAACCAATGTTGGATTGTCTGTTTGCTCGTGGCGCACATGCTCGAGCAAAGAAACATGTTTTCCTATATATATATGTACATATATATTTTATGTTCATGTCCACAAGTGCATCAGATTGAGAGAGAGAGAGAGAGAGAGAGAGAGAGAGAGAGAGTTGAGATAGTGTAAGTAGAGGAGAACTGTTGTAACTTACTGTATGATTATAATCTCTTATGGAATAAAATCTCCTACAGCTCTGTGGACGTAGGCACGTCGTTGAACTACGTTAAATACAATGTGTCGTGTGTGTGCTTGATTCATGTGTTTCTGCATTTATTTAACTGTATGTCTTGTTATCGTTGTATGTGGATGTGGTATTTTCACAACAAATGGTATCAAGAGCCAATGTTTAAGTTTGAAGGGAAAACGATGGCAGGAGACATAATCATGAAGGTTGAGATCAAGAAGTTTGACGACACAGACTTCGGGTAGTGGAGAATGTAGATCAAGGATTATCTTTACGAGAAGAAGCTTCATCTTCTTTTGTTGGGACAGAAGTTGAAGAGCATAGACAATGTTGAGGGAATTGGTTGGATTAACAAGTTCTGGGGGTTATTCAACCCATCCTGTCTAGATCAGTGGCACATAACGTTATTAACGATAGAACCATGGTAGATCTATGGCAGTTTTGTTAGGTATGTATGAAAAGCCGTTAGGGAATAACAAGGTACATCTGATTGACAAACTATTCAATCTAAGAATGTAAGAAGGTATGTCTATTACCCAGCACTTGAATAACTTTAATATGATTACAAATCAATTGTCTTCTATATAAATTGAGTTTAATGATAAGATAAGAGTGATGATTCAGTTGGCATCGTTGCCAAATAGTTAGGAAGCTATGAGGATGGCGATAAGTAATTCAGCTGACAATATGAAATTGAATTACAATGATGTAGGTTACATGGTTATTGCTGAGGAGGTACGCAGTTAAGACTCTAGGGAGTTTTCTAGTACAAGTTCTGCATTGAGTGTTGACAATTAGGACAGGGAACATGAAAGGTCTAGGTATAGGAGCAAGTCGAGATCTGAATAGTATATCATTTGTTGGAATTGTGGCTAGCGGGCCATGCACATCAAGAGAGATTGTTGGAATCAAAAAAATATTATAGATGATGTTGTGAACTTGGTGGTTGAAGAAATACAGGACGCTCTATTTCTTGTAGTCCATAGTCCGATTAATGATTAGGTGTTAGATTCATGGGCTTCATTCTATAGCACCTCGCATCAATGGATCATACAGAACTATGTTGTTTGTGATTTTGGAAAGATGTACATGGGTGATGGAGAGGCACTAGATGTAGTGGGAGTGAGCAATGTTCGCATCGCACTTCCGAACAAGAGCATGTGAACTTTTCAATAAGTCAAATGCATTTCAAATCTAAAGAAAAGCCTGATCTCTATGGGACAGCTTGAAGACAATGGTCATATAGTAGTGTTTTCGAGAAAAGCATGGAAGGTCACTAAACGTGCACTGGTCTTGGCACATGGTAAGAGAATTGACACTTTGTATTTAACATCAAGATCCAATGATGTGTAGGAAAATATAGGATTGCAACAAAGTAGGTTTAATCTCGTGAATTGGATGAAAAAGCAAAATGGATTCAATTTTGCTGTGTGAGAGATGGGAACAAAGCGTCTAGTATTGTAGGGACGTCTACACCTACAATTGTTGCTCATAGAGCTACCCTGACGACTAGACCTCCATGGTGATCACCTACTTGAACAATTAGATAGAAGGTAGTGAGCTACAATAAGGTAAAATATTGTGAGTTGGGAGATTGAATAAGTGAGAATTAGCTGATAAGAAGTTGATTGGACTTCCAGGAAGGAAGCAAGAATTGCACAAGAAATGGGCACATTGATTGAAAACAAAAAATGCTACTGGCAAGAGATAAGATCATTCGGCCAGATCAGAGAAGGGGACGTCAACAGCAAATTCACTAATGTTTGCCAGGGTTAGCTCAAGATTAGATATTCCAGTTCAATGGGAGTTGTGAGTTGCCTAATAGATAGCAATGTACGTGAGAAAGTGACGTTGGGCTTGACTTTAGTGCATCTTCTGGATTGAAGACTAGAGCTGTGAGCTATAGAGGTAATAGGGCAGGGCTAATTTTGGAGACAATGACTAGCATGTGAAGAATCAGTCTCTAAGTGGGTGATTGTTGGTTTGTGGAGTTTGATTGGTTTTGTGAGCTGTAAAGGGTGCAGACAAATTGTTCACTTGATTGTTGTTTGACTTAGCGCTTGAGTGAAGTTCATGCAATGAGTTTGCTTGAGGTGCACTCGATGGTTGGCTCAAGTAAAGCTTGGACAGAAAGTTCGTTAGTGACTCGCTTGACACTCACTCGAGTGAAAAACACCAGTTTGCCAGATTAGGGTTTCCAGCATCGTTTTTAATATATATGTTACATTTATGCTCATAAGTGCATTAGATTGAGAGACTAGTAAGATGCAAATGGTGTAGAGCACTCTTCAGAGAGAAAAAGGCCTTAATAGAAAGAGTTGAGATAGTGTGAGTAGAAGGAACTCTTCTAACTCATTGTAATCTCTTAAATAAAATCTCCTGCAACTCTATGGATGTAAACATATTGTCGAACCATGTTAAATACCGTGTTGTGTGCATGCTTGATTCTTGTATTTTCACCTTTATTTCATTGTTTGTATTGTTATTGTTGTGTGTGGATATGGTGTTTTCACAACAAGCAGTGGGAACCATATATGTATATAGAGATCACAAAAGTGCATGGCTACATAATTGCCACTCAGTAGCTAGATACTTTTAAATTATTAGAAATAATTGTTGTGAAAATGATGACAAATAAAGTAAAAGCAAACACAAGCAAATCAATCACACGAGACAAAATTAACTTGATTCAACAATGTGCCTACATCTACAGAGCTGTAGATGATTTTATTGTATTGAGAAATCATAAAAATGCACTTTGGCGTGAAATTCACTATTCAGAACCGGTTATATTGTTTATTAGGTTCGTATTTATAGTGTCATCCAGCAGAAACCATAATTTTTACTTTTCTCCGTTATTTTTTCGAGTGAAGTATTGAAGCAAACTCTCAATTTGATATTTGCTTGAATGACTTGTTGAGCGAACTCTCTTTCTAAATTTTGCTCGAGCCAAGTGTGATGCAAACATTGACCGAACTTTCTATCTAGCGCTTCTTGAATCGCAAACAATGCCAAACCTCCACAAGCCCAACAATAATTAGTATTTATCCGGTTTCATTTTATTAAATTAATTGTCCAAAAAACGATGAAACGGATAGAAGAAAGTCACGAAATTTCTAATTGATCTAGATTATATTAATTCAATTAAGTTTTTTAATTGATTAATATGCCAGCTGGGAACTAAGATCAAAACCCTTGATCCCATCCCTTACCCGGTCCAATTCCCAACTGTAGTTGGTATATGGATATGTTTTATAATACATACAATATTTAGACATTTTAAGGTCGCTTTTAACGGTAACTAAATATATAGATTTTTTTTATATATATAATTAAATTAATAATGGAATGTTTCCTTTTTCTTATACGCGCGGCGCCAGCCATGTAGACTTTCTGAGGGCAAAAAAATGTTCAGTTATACCTTCACTTAATCTATTGTTATTTTTGTCCTTATCTTAGGCTTAGTTTAGGTTCAAAACGGTCTCGTCTCTTCTTATTTTATTATTATAATTTTTTTTAAATTTTACGTAAAATATAATAAATAATTTAATTTTTTTAAATTATAAAATAATAATATTATTAAAAAATAATATTTTAATAATATTTTATTAAACTTTCATATAAAATTATTTTATTTCATATTAATATCCAAGTTACACCTTAATATTTAAATATGTGTATGTTTAAATAAAAAAATGACAAATCCATTCGTTGATTAAGTGGAAACATGTGATATAAAGTTATCTTGTAGTATTTATTATTACATATTTTATTTTTTTTCTCGACTACTATATATTGTATTCAGTACACCAATCGGCGAATTGAATGGTTACATTTTCTCGCATCCTAAAATATTTTATCAAAAAATGGGCAAATCGTGTGGTGAGTCTGAACATGCAGATGCAAGGAGGCCGGCAGCTTCCAGGTAAGGTCTTATATAAAACTTAAAGCGATTAGTCAACAGTACGTCTGGCAAAATACAGCTAGCTGATTTTAACCTTTCAACACACCGATCGATTAATTAATTAACAAACATCTCCACGTATTAACTAACTTAAGCAAACACGAAAATGCACCGCTGCTGAGATCACCTCCATCTTATATCTTAATTAATATATATATTATGTGGACACATCTTCAATATTGTCATCATGTATCTACATTTTTAATTCTGTTTGTTCTAAACGTTGAGTCGGTGCATGCATATATGGTGATCTAGGTAGAGCACCCATATATATATATGATACCTCTTGTGCGTTTGTCTCACACCAACGAAAAGCCTAGCTGCTTCTTCTACTCTCATCTTGATCTTCTTTTTTCAGACGAAATCTCTGGAACTCATGGCTTTCTATCATTCTAAGGCGGCCACCTCCAATATTATTCCCACTACCACTAAATTCTGCCTTTTATTTTCACTTCTTATGGGAATGGTTTCGGCACAACTATCCTCTGATAACTTCTATGCAAAATCGTGCCCTAAAGCCCTTTCCACCATTAAATCGGGTGTGGACTCTGCGGTGCAAACTGAGAAACGCATGGGAGCATCCTTGCTCCGTCTTCATTTTCACGACTGCTTTGTTAATGCAAGTTCTCTGATCTTTTTCTCCTTTTCTTGTTCCTTCTTCAGCATCAAATCAGTAAATGTCTGCATGTCGTGTTGCGTGTGCCTGTATGTGAGTGCATGCAACATATATAAGTAAATCCTAATACCTGTGGGTTGTTAATTTCACTACAAGAAAAGTGAGCTTTTGTGACCAAACTTTTATGACCAAAATGACTATTTCCTACAAAAACTGTAGAAAATAGTCATTTTGGTCATTAAATTTTAATCACAAAAGTCCACTTATCTTATAGTGTTTATACAGTGAAACTGCATATATGATGTACACATCCAGCTCCTTAGATTAAATAACTGTGCATCACCTTGGCTTTGTTTTAGCAGCTTATGATCTGTTTTGCTTCTAACAACAATATATAACACCTGTTCAGATCAGCACTACTAGACTTTAGGACATGACTTCTTTGAACAATTTTTTTAATTCACATAAATATATTTTATATGCATTATTGGTTATATTTATTTATTTCATCATGTATTGGTTTACCATATGATCATCAAGACGTTTACTTTGTCGTGTTGCCCTTGATCAGTTTCAGGTAGGCACGCTAATGTAAATTAAAATTCGTGGGACCAAATGTCGCTAATGATGCCTATAAAATAATCATATATGGTACTTTAACATAATAATCTAACAGGTAGTCAAGAAGTTGGGTTGAACAATATTGTTCTTTGGTCAGGTCGATCACTTTTGTTCAGCTTCTATCCTCGCTAATTTTGATCATTTTCACATGCATGCTATATGTAAGACATAAAAATTGATGTCTCATCGCCTATATAAAATGATAAAAGTGTTTGCACAAATTAAAGAAATCCATATTTTAAAAGCATAAACTCGATATGGAAAATAATGAATTAAACATGATTAATTGATCTGTAACAGGGGTGTGATGCATCTGTTCTGTTGGACGGACCCAATTCCGAGAAACTAGCTGCTCCCAATAATAACTCAATAAGGGGATTTGATGTAATAGACAGCATCAAATCTGAAGTGGAGAAACTGTGCCCTGGTGTTGTGTCTTGTGCTGACATCTTAGCTGTTGTTGCAAGAGACTCAGTCGTTGCTGTAAGTGGGGGGAAAAACTCACTTTAGTTCTTACTCTTATACCATTAATATTGGCAAATTATAACATGTTGCTCTTTTTGGTCGCAATATTGAATTGGATTCAGCTGAGTGGACCTAGCTGGAGTTGGAAAGTTCGATTGGGCAGAAGAGACTCTGCCACCCCTGGTACTGCAAATATTGGTGACATCCCTGCTCCAACATTCAATCTTAGTGCCCTTATCACTTCCTTCTCGAAAAAAGGTCTCACTGCCAAGGAAATGGTTGCTCTATCAGGTGGGCTTAACTTCTAAATATTGAATATCCTCTTTTTAAACCTGTAATTTTTAACCTCGATCCATTAATATAATATTGGTCCCATTAAAATGAGCATTCAATTTAATTAGTTTCCTTACAAATTCTTCGATCTCTTGATCAGGATCTCACACAGTAGGTCAAGCTAGGTGCGTAACCTTCCGTACCAGGATTTACAATGAAACAAACATAGATTCCTCGTTCGCAGCATCATTGAAATCCAAATGTCCAAGCACGGGAGGAGACGACAATCTTTCCCCTCTTGACACCACGAGTCCGACATCTTTTGACAACGCTTACTTCCAGGATTTAAAGGACCAAAAGGGTCTGTTGCACTCCGACCAACAGCTCTTTAATGGGGGTTCTACGGATGCTCAAGTTAATGGTTATATCTCCGACCCGGGAAGTTTCATAACAGACTTTGCCAATGCCATGGTGAAAATGGGAAACCTCAGCCCACTTACTGGCACTAACGGCCAGATCAGGACAAATTGCCGTTCAGCAAACTAAGTCGTGTGCTTCTGAGTAACATTACTTCTCGTATTTTGGGAATTGAATTTGTACCGGTTGGCCTAGAATGTGACCAAAATAATTTAGTGCATTTGTTCGTATGTTTTTCTGTGTCTTTTTGGTTTTGTAGAGTCAGCTTGGGTCGAAGTTGAGAGAAATATTTGAGAAATGTTGTTGTGTTGATGTGTATGTGAGATGGGTATGATTGTCATGCATATTAGTTACAAAATGTTGGATATGCATCTTCTTCGAGTAAGGATAAGTAGCGTTTGACCTTATTAGTCCTACATTCCAGTTCTTCAGGAGCCCAACTTGGCTAGTCCATTAAGGGCCATAGAATATTAGAATGTTTGAAAGTGTTTATATAATTTTTAAAAAACACTTTAACAATAAAATTAAGGTATTTGATTGACACGTATTAAAACATTTTTAATATTAAAATAAATTATAAATTGTATTTAAGGAATAACATATTTTTTCAAATATTATGAAAATTAACGAAGTTACACGTTTAAAAAACTTGTGAGTAAAAATATCTATATAACTTTCACATAAAAAGTATAATTATATTTTCATTTCACTTATGCATCGTTGAATGGGAAACCTCAGCCCACTTACTGGCACTAACGGCCAGATCAGGACAAATTGCCGTTCAGCAAACTAAGTCGTGTGCTTCTTGAGTAACATTAATTCTCGTATTTTGGAAATTGAATTTGTACTGGTTGGCCTAGAATGTAACAAAAATAATTCAGTGCATTTGTTCGTATGTTATTCTGTGTCTTTTTGGTTTTGTAGAGTCAGCTTGGGTCGAAGTTGAGAGAAATATTTGAGAAATGTTGTTGTGTTGATATGTATGTGAGATGGGTATCATGGGTTGATTGTCATGCATATTAGTTACAAAATGTTGGATATACATGTTCTTCGAGTAAGGATAAGTAGCGTTTGACCTTATTAGTCCTAGATTCCAGTTCTTCAGGAGCCCAACTTGGCTAGCCCATTAAGGGCCATAGAATATTAGAATGTTTGAAAAGTGTTTATATAATTTATAAAAAACACTTTAACAATAAAATTAAGGTATTTGATTGACACGTATTAAAACATTTTTAATATTAAAATAAATTATAAAGTATATTTAAGGAATAACATATTTTTTTAAAAAACTTGTTAATAAGTGAAAATATCCATATAACTTTCACATAAAAAGTATAATTATATTTTCATTTCACTTATGCATGTTGAATGGATTTTTCACATTATACTTACTGAAAATTCTATTAGATTATTTTTATTATTTTTTATTACAAAATCTTCTTTCTATCAAGGATATAGCCATGATCTTTAAAATATAATATTATCTTTTATGTCATTTCTAATTCAAAAAGTATTTTTTAAATTTATTTCTAAATAAATATAACATGTAAACATAAGATTCTTAAACAGTAAATAAATTTTTAATATTAATAGTGCTTATTACTCAAGTTATGCAACTACAAACCTTAAACTAAGATCAAAACAGCTTGCAACCCGAGATCGGAATGCCAAAATAATATCGGCCCACCGCCACATGCTCAAGTTAAATAGAATCTTCCTAAGTTACAAGGTTGGAGAGCATTTTGAATCTATCATGGGCCTTCTCAGGAAACAGGCTAAAGCCCGTTCCTACTAAACCAGAATCAGCTTGGTTGATTTATCCAAACAAAATGAGACCTACGAACATTAATTATATCCGGCCCGTTTAGCAATGGTTAACGTGATGTCGGTAACGCCAACATGGCAACTCGACCACGAGGGAGAAAAACTCTCAAGTTCTAGCCATGATCGATGCTTACATTATAAGAACGTACCTCAGTCAATGACGTGACTTGCACAAAACGATATCTCATGATAGTTTTGGATAAAATAAAATAAAATGCTACCTGTATATATATCTCTCTGTTTTTGAGCTAATTTCTTTTTCCAAATATCTAGTCATTATCTTTTTCAATGAGCTAATTTCTTTCTCCAAATATCTAGTCATTACCTGTATCGATTCATTCAAAACCTACTTTTGTAATTAATTGAAATTATAACATAAAAATGATTCAAATTATAAATTTACAGTCACTTTTACGTATTCTAGCATAGTCTATTAATGTGATTAACTGCATCAATCACCGGCCCTATGCATGTGATCTTTTTGTGTTGATGTGCATGGCATTATCTAATATAACAAGTCTTGAATTTGTTATTTAAGAGAAATGATAAGAACTGATATTCTAATAGTTGATCATGGAAATATCAGTACATCAATATAGTTTGATGAAAGTTATAAATATAATGCATGAATAATACTATTTTTCAATTGATCTTCGGTTACACGTATTAATGTGACCTTGAATAAATCATTTAATCAAAATACGTCAGATAACAAATGTGACTATATAACTAATCACAAAATATTATAAGAAGGCCTGGAGAAGGCCAACATCTTCTTAAATAACAACATATTATTTCTTACATGAAGAGATCGTCATGATCAAGACTCGAACATGCATGCATCATCATGTCATGAAAACAGGCTCACGTACGGAGCGTTGATTTGTCTGCAGATTAAGATGAAAATTAAACTTTTAGGATATACTCAACAGGGAAATTAATTCAAAACGCGTGCGCGGTTACTTCAACCCCAAGTTGCCACCCACCAAATTACCTGCTCAGTTTGAAATTTTCTTAATTTGATTAATTAAACATCTTTGTGATCTGGAAACATCGTCGACAATTACGTAGTACTCGTATATACCGCATATATACCATACGTATGTGAAACAACAATGTTTACCACATGCGGAGAAGATTTCCTTATTATCTAAAATATTGTCATATTGACGACGTGTTCATGAACCTGCAAAAACATATATATATATATATATATATATATAGGGCCAAAAAGCAGACAATTAATTAATAGTCTAATAATGTTTTAATAACTGAGGCTTTTTTGAATAAATCAATGCACCTGCATGCGTGGGTCTTACAAATTAATTACCATATATCACATTATTATATCATCTCTGTTACATATGATTTTAGTTGACTTTGATTATTTATTGATGGGATAAGCACGAAATAAATATTGACCATTTATTTAGAAAATAATGAAGGAATTAAATGATTTAGAAATTAAGTTCTTGTTTGTATGGTAAGATATTTTTAATAAAAATCTTCGGTTTCCATAAATTAACGACTGAGTAAACTACATATGTCATCCGATCATGTATGGAGATCATCTTAGCTAGGCACAACATGGCCATGGGCGGCTAGCTAGCTAGCTCTAAAGCGTAACTTCAAACGGCCGGAGGATTAATTCCTTTTTGAATATTTTATATAAGATGTGAACTACTTGATAAAAATAAAGGTGAAAAATCTCATTAGGAACAATATTGTCCCTTCTTATATATATTTTGAGATACACAAGATGTTGATCTTATGTAGAATTAAAAATAATACTAGAAAAATAATAAATATGATCAAGTTTATACAAGATAAGGCGAATTGATTGGATTTATTATACGAATTATTTGACTTGTTTAATATTAATTAGACAAACTAGCTAGCCTAAAATTTTACTAATCATTCTTTGTAACTGTATTGAATAAATCAAACTTAATAAAGTTATAATTATATATTCACGATGAACATTTCAACTGTTCATTAAAAATAGGCCGGTGGAGTTAGCAATTAGGTGATTCAATGCTGGAATAAGACATTTTTTCGTGAGTTTTGTTTTAAAAGTCATCATGCATGCATGCGTGGGCTTCTCTAATACTATCAATGTGATATTTCATATGATAAAACTAAGGGTATAGTAAGTGGTGAATAAGATCTCACATTATTTGGAAAGAAACATTTCTTGCTTTTTATAAGATTCCAATAGAACTTCGATTGTATCATTGATTTGTCTTTCTAGAGTATAAGCCGTATGATTTGGGCCTTCTATTAGGGCACTACAAATGATATCAGAGTTTATTTCAACTAGAAATATGAGACTTGAGCCGTGTCACCTACGACAGACAAGCCGGCCAACAAAGACCTTGGAATTTAAAGGAAAAAATTGTGATATCTCATATAAGAAGAATAATGATAGGTGGTAAATAGAATCCTATATTGTTTAAGAATGAAAATTTATTACTCTTTATAAAGTTCCAATAGAACTCTAATTGTATTATTGACTAATCATTTTAAAATATAAGTCATAGAATTTTTGCCATCTTATTAGTACGTTACAATCAACATAATATATATATAAAGTAAGTTTTTTAGATAAATATAATTAATTTGTACAGTCAAATTATTAAGAGATCATGTAGTACTCTTAAATTATACAAATTTGAGTACAATATTTTTTATTTTCCTCTACGTTCAAACCATATTTAAGATTTCGTTACGTCACAAAATTTTCATCCATAAAATTTCGTGCATGGTTCCGCGCTTGCATCAGCCTAAATTAACCCTGCTTTTATCTCGGAATTAGTCAAGACGAGGGCCTGGCTCTCAAGCATGTAGTAATTAGAAAGAAACTTCGGTACTATACGTACAGTTCCAGATGAAACTCGAACAGTTTCCTATAAATATATGTATATATATATATATTAATATATTGGCTTTTGGGCTGACATGTGCTGCTTCCTCCTGACCAAGTCCATGACTAGTATTTACCTAAAGTTTGATCAACGTCTTCCAATACAAGTTGATTGTGAAATACACACACACACATATATATGTGTGTGTGTGTATACATGTGTGTGCGCGCAAATCTATTAATAGCTAGCAGCTAGCCCCAGCCATTAGTAACCAGAAACCTAGATCGATACATAGTCGCAACAGATTCATTAGAGATAGATTTGAGATATGGCTTCACGTAGCCAGCTTCTTTGTCTCCAGCTTGCCTTTCTCTTGCTGTCTCTTAATGCAACCACAGGTTTCTCACAACTCTCTACGGATTTCTACGGCGAATGTTGTCCCCAAGCTTTGCCCACCATTAAAAGGGTCGTCGAGGCTGCAATATACAAACAGCGACGCGTTGGTGCTTTTCTGCTACGTATGCATTTCCATGATTGTTTTGTCAATGTACGTACTCACTCCAACACTATCTCCCTTAATTTTTCCCGTTTGATACAACTTTTCAAGTTTGGAAATTAAATGCACTTATTGGAGAGGAAAAAACATGCAAGAAGTTCTTTTCTAGTTCACGATTTTACTCAAATCACTTCCTAATTAGACTAGCTTGTACACCTAGTACTGTCGGAAAACCTCTTCTTGGTATCAAGAGTTGGTATCAAATGGATACTTAGTTGCACGCCTGCTCTTATTTCCGTAATATTTGTTCAAATATCAAACACATGGATGGATAATGATGGACAACTACTTCTTGTTCTGGTCAAAATGACAGGGTTGCGATGCTTCAGTTCTTCTGGATCCTACACCCACCATTGACAGCGAGAAAAATGCTGTCCCTAACCAAAATTCTCTCCGAGGATTCGACGTGGTGGACAACATCAAGTTGGAGGTAGACAAAGCTTGTGGAGGTCCGGTCGTCTCATGCGCAGACATCTTGGCTGTCGCAGCTCGAGACTCAGTCGTAGCTGTACGTATAACGTCATTTTGTATTATATCCAAAATCTTGACGTGGTACCATATCCAAACATCGTCAGGAATTAGTAACGGTTGGCTAAATCGTTTGTTTAACATGTATCAACACTATTAATTGTGTATGTATGTAAGTGAAGTAATGTGTGAATATGGTGCTTGCAGCTGGGAGGGCCAACATGGAAGGTGCAGCTAGGAAGGAGAGACTCGACCACAGCCAACAGGACTTTAGCCGACATCGACATTCCGGCTCCAGTTTTCGACCTCCCTGAACTGATTGAAAACTTCAAGAAGCAAGGACTTAATGAAAAAGACTTGGTCGCACTCTCCGGTGGCCACACTCTAGGCTTTGCACGTTGTCTTGTCTTCAGGAGCAGAATATACAATGACAAAGACATCAACCCCGCATTTGCAAAAAAACTTCAAACCACATGTCCACAAAGTGGAGGGGACTTCAATCTCGCACCTTTGGACCCAACAGATGCTCGTTTTGACACAGCATACTTCACCAACTTGGTTAAGCAGAAGGGGCTTCTCGATTCTGATCAAGCTCTGTTCAATGGATCAGACTCCACGGATGCGCTGGTGAAGAAGTACAGTTTAAATGCCAAAGCCTTTTCAAAGGCTTTTGCTAAGTCCATGATTAAGATGGGAAATATAAAACCATTGACTGGGAATCAAGGTGAAATTCGCTCGCAATGTAGTAAAGTGAACTATAGTTAATTAATACTACCAGTCATTATATGAAACAACCATGATTAATTAGTGGTTGAATATTGCACGTATGTCATATATATATATATATATATATATATATTCTAAGTGTGTTTTATAAGGTTTTAATATTGTGTAATATTATGTGATATATCGAGTCGATTGTATTCTGAGAACTGAACCAGTCTTCTTTTTTCCTGCTAATATTGTATTTGCTCTCTTCTTCGAATAGTACTACTGTCATTCTGTTGATCACTAATCATAAGAGATTAAGGGCAGACTTGATACGTAAGATAAGAATTTTGAGTTGATATGAAAGTTTAAAATATTATTTTTTAATATTATTATTATTTTGATATTTGAAAATATTGTATTAGAATTTGAAAAAGTTAAATTATTTATTATATTTTGTGTAAAAATTTAAAAAAATTTATAATGATAAGATAAAAATTTTGAATTGAGAGAGATGTTTTCTAAACCTATCCCAAGATGCAAGGGGCCTCGAGTTCCTAGTATCGATCTACTTACGAGCAACTGTAAAGGTGCCATCGATCCTGTGGGTTTTTGTCTCAACTGATGATAATAATAATATTTAAAAAAGAAACAAAGCGCTTGGGTCGTGATTGTCCTGCATTCAGCTTCAAGCAGATCTATCATCTTCTCATCAAGCCAATATATATCTGATGGGTCTGGAATCCGGGCTTCTCCACTCTCCGAAGAAGTTTGATTCATTATTTTATACTCACAAATATATTAATATGATATATTTTAAATAATTTTATATGTAAATTATTAAATAGAATTTCATTTAAAATGTGTCATTTCAATTAAAAATATGGCTGAAAGCTATAAAATCCATAATAAAGAATGATATATATATATATATATTTTTAATTAAGAGAAATCTGGGCTAGTGTAATGTTGACTCTCTCTCTAGAATAGAGTTCTCTCTACATCTCTCTATAGTGCTTTGATAATTTTGGTATTACCACCTCAACACCATCACCATACCATCTCTTCCCACCTTTCACACCATTTCTTCTACTATGGACATGGAAGAGCTAATTACCATAGAGAGGCTCTCTCTTGGGAAGGTTTGAACTTATCTTCAGAAAAGGAACCAACAAATGGTGACCCTAATCTAACCCTCATTGATAGAATAGTGGCGCCTCGACCTCTTAATAGAATTTCTTTGCATGCATCCTTCAGAGCAGCTTGGAGTTTCTTTAGTAAATTCCACATTGATGACTTGGATGTAAACTTGTTCCTCTTTACCTTTCAAAATGCCAGAGACAAAAGCAGAATATTGAATAAAGCTCCCTAGAATTTCAAGGGTCATCTTCTCCTTCTCAAAAGCTACCCTGCAGATTCTACATGGAAAGAGATTAGTCTTAACACTTTACCGTTTCATGTTCAAATCCACGGTCTTACAAGAAATCACATGACAGAAAAGAATGCTTTTAAAATAGGGAGTGCCCTCGGAAACTTTCTTGTAGTGGATGTGGACCCTTTATTTGGTTTAGCTTGTAAGAAATTCATCAAGATTAAGGTGGAGATTGACATTACCAAACCACTAAAACAAGGTCTTTGGGAACCACGAGACTACAATCTCGACACTTGGGGTTTCGTTTAAGTACGAACGCTTATTAGACTTTTGTTATGCCTGTGGGAGGATTGGTCACTCCCAATTTTTTTGTAAATTCTTAAAATTGATCCCAGAACAAATGCCATTTGGACCCTAGCTACGTGCGGAATCCCCAATATTCATGACTGTTCAACCCACGCCTCGTGGTTAAGAAAGAAACCAAGTGCTTCCAATGACTCAATGGGTAGAAGATGAAGTAGGTCAAGATAAAATACAATACCCTAACGAGTTAGGAGACAATAGGAGTGTAAGAATAAACCGACAAACTGGAAAACCAGTCCAGATTGGACCGGTTGGTTTGGTCTGATTTTCGACCGGTTCGATTCGAAATCGATTCTTTTATTTTAAAAACCGATCAAATCTGGTCTAGAATCGATTTTATATTTTCTAACACCGAAACGGACCGGACCAGACTGGTTCACATATTATATATATTTTATTAATTTTTAATATTATATATAATATATTTTTTTATATAATATATATAATTATGTATGAAATAATATATTATAATTTATAACATAACATTTTATTCTTAAATATGAATGTTTATTTAATCATATATTTTAAATATAAAATATATATATATATTAAATACATTTTATTGTCTAATAAATTCTCAATATATTTCTTTTGATAAATACATTAGTAATACTAATATACTTAATATATTAAAATCGAAAAATCGGACCGGAATCGGTAAAACCGGACGTACCAGTTTAAGGGATAATCGGTGCGTAATCAGTTTTTAAAAATATAAAACCGGTACATACTGGTTCGGTCTTAGATTTTATCCAAAATCGAACCAAACCGGACCGGTTACACCCCTAGAAGACAATGAGATTTTTGGCTCATCGGCACTGATATTACCAATGTCCCCTCATATTGGGAAAAAATGGAAGAATTACAAGTAAAAGAACATATTGGAACAGGGAAAAGAAAAGAAGTGGTGGAAGATGGAAGCCTCTCAGTTTGAGGAAACCCATATGTTAGAGGAGATTTGAAAACCAATATGGACTACTATCAGGTTAAAAATCAAAATTTTTATGAAGCTACCAATCCTATGTTGCATCCGATCAAGGTCACTAATACCCATGAACTAATTTCCAACCCAAATTCTTTAGGATACCAACTCAGATCTCAAAAAATAGATAGCAGCAACCAAGAAATATCAAAACTCACCTACTGGCAATCGGAAAAGTAGCGACTTTGCGTTCAGGAAATGGGCTTCCGTCAATCCTCCTCGGCGTCTTGCGATGGTGCTCAGTCAACATTCAAGTTCTTGGATGGAAAGAAAGATGCACTGACCAAGACCACTATTGGCTACAGTAGCCAATTTAATCCAAACATTAATGCTCTCTCACCAATCGGAACTTCTCCATTACACCAAACAATAAATTCTCCACCACCTACCAAACTCCCATCAATTTTTCAAGCCATACATTCCCCTCAGACTTTCGTACCATAGGACTTCAACAATAAAGTAGGGGCGGCTTCATCAATAGGATTAGAGGAATGGGTTGCTTGCTGGCTGAAAACTAGTTTAGAATTACTTAGGGAATCAAAACCGATGGACAGCTTGTTGACTGAAGGTATGAACCAAGGGAACCAAATGAACTAGAAATTAATGGCTGAACTAAGTGAACTGGGACTGGGCTCGTGGGAAGATACGACAACCATTAAAGGCCTAGCTGAAGAGTTGCATCCACGTGATGATAAGGCCCATTTTAAATATAAACAAGGACCACCTTACAATGTGCACAACCTTTCGAGATTAAAGCCCAAGGTACATAACTTCTTGCCTTCTATTACTTATATTCCAGTCCAATTGGTGGGCCCATCTGATCCAATCTCTGGCTCACAATTAGTCTCAAAGAAACCAAAGGAACCAGGGCCAAAACTTTGCTTTGTAGGAAAAAATGAAAACCCCTCTTCTAAAAGCTCAGTAAGGTTGACCCCAATAACAGAAATAGAAGCTTCACAAAAAAGAGTATTCCCTCCTGGCTTCAATGACCAAAACTTATAAAGATCTGAAGTCTAAAAAATTGTAGAAGCTGAAACTCTACATACTGGAATCATAATCAAAGATACACGGGATGATGATAAGGAGGCGGTTGATTTACTCCTATCCATTAAAACTAAGTCATCTGGGAAAAGAAAAGAAACAAAGGAAGCTGCGAATAGGAGTGGGCAGCGGGGCCCTGGAACTCGTTGCTCCACCCTGTTCGCCCCGCCTCTGCATAAGGGCGGGGTACGGGGCCCCCACCCGTATGGGACGCCCCTAGTGGAGGCGGGGGACGAATACACCACGACCCTAGTCCGGTTTTCCCCCGTCCCGCCCCATTTTACGTATATATATAATGTATATTATATTATATATAATAAATATAGTTTATAGATGAAACGGCACCATTTTGTACATGACAAAACGACACCGTTTCATCTATAAATTGGTTTCATTGATTAACCCACTAAATGAAACGGCACCGTTTTGTCCATTACAAAACGGCACCATTTCATTTAGTTTTAACCCCAATGGGTTAAACCCCCCCCCCCCCCCCCCGGCGTCGCCCCCTTCCTTCGACAGTGACTTCTCTCTCTCTCTCTCTCTCTCTCTCTCTCTCTCTCTCTCTCTCTCTCTCTCTCTCTCTCTCTCTCTCTCTCTCTCTCTCTCTCCTACCCTAGTATCACGTTCTCTCCTCCCTCTCGCAGTCTCGGTTGGAGAGTTCTTGGAGTCGCTCTCGTTCTCTCCTCTCTCTCACACGATGCTGGATGCACATCGCACGGTACACGGTAACTTAGCTCGTTGTCTCCTCTCTCTCCTTTCTCCGTTATTTTTTTATTATTTTTGAGTTTTGATCGGAGATTGGAGGAATGATGGGTTGAATTGAAGATGGAGGATGGGATTTGTGACTTGTGTGCTGTGGATTTGTGATCATTGTGCATGTGTATTCAGTGTTAGGGTTTTCTTACTATGATTGTTTCGGATTCCGTCTAAATTGATTTGTTTTGTAAATTTCATTGTATTGAAAACCCCTAAATTGATTTAGGGGTTTCAATCAAATCAATTTAGGAGTTTCAATCAATGAAACCTTTTGTGAAACCCCTAAATCAATTTAGAGATTTCAATCAATGAAACCTTTTGTGAAACCCCTAAATCAATTTAAGGGTTTCAATCAATGAAACCCTTAAGTTGATTTAGGGTTCAGATTGGAACCTCAAATTTAATTAGGGTTCCAATCCGAAACCCTAATTTTTTTTTTTTTTTGGGTTTCATTGATTGAAATCCCTAAATTGATTTAGGGCTTCGGATTGAAACCCTAAATTAAATTAGGGTTCCAACCCTAATTTTTTTGGGGGTTTGAGAATACAATTTAGTGCCCAAACCCTAAATTAATTGAAAACAAAAAAAATTAGGTCTTTTGTTAAAGTAAATTAGAGGAACATTTATTATAATCTAATGTATCTTATAAATTTATTTAAGTTCGTAAATTTTGTTAAAGTATTTTTCTATATATAAACTGTACTTAATTTCATTTGGATTGCATATGAACCTTTTCATATAATATATAATCACCTGTGTGCATGTCTATAAGATGAAATGGTTACTATCAACCCTAATTTATTTATTTATTATTTTATATTTTATACTCTTTTATACATGATATTAAATACTTAAATGACATTATATATGATTTTTAATAATTTTATGCATGCATGTTAATTGAGGGGTTCATTAATTGAAACCCCAAAAGCCCTTTTGGGGTTTCAATCAATGAAACCCCTAAAAAAAAAAAATTAAAAAGATGTGTGGGTCTACTAGTTGTATGCAGTTTTTTATGAATGTGTTGGATTGCACTTTAAATTTTTTTTTCTTTGTGTTGGAGAATCAAGAATATTTTCGGATTTCAGTGACAGCTTGCCTACTCCAGCCAATACCCCCAAGCCAGAACCTAACCCTACTTCTACCCCTATAAGGAGTACACTCAGCCCTGTCCCGAAGCCCACACAGGGCAAGAGACTTGTATCCATAGTTTGACAACACTTTACCAAGCTAGAGGGTGATGAACCCAACAACTTACAAGCTAAATATAATCATTGTGGGAAAATGTATGGATGTCACTATAGGAAACATGGTACATCCCAGCTGAAGGTCCATTTAGAGGAACAATGCAAGAAGAGTCCAATTTTAAAATTCTTAGTAGAAAATGGTCAATCTAGACTAGATATTAAAATGGCGGATGGGAGTAGTGGGGCCGGGGGGCCAACATTGAAAGGGTATATGAAGTATAATCTCGATGAGTGTGGAAGGAAGTTAGCTCGTATGATTGTCATGGACGAGCTGCCTTTTCAATTTGTGGAGGGTAAAGGATTCCAAGAATTTTTTTCAAGAGTTGGAATCGAGATTTGTACTTCCTTCTCGTCACACTGTGGCAAAAGATATTAAGAAGATGTACTTCCGTGATAAAGATGTTTTGAGGGGCCAATTGACGGGTTTGGTAGTTTGTCTCACTACTGATACTTGGACATCTATCCAAAATATGAATTACATGTCGTTGATTGTGCATTTTGCTGATTCTAATTGGATTTTGCACAAAAAGATTATTAAATTTTATCAAATAATTGATCATAAGGGTGAGACGATTAGGAAGGCCTTGGAGGCCGCAATAAAGGAGTGGGGGTTGGAAAAGGTTTTGTCTGTTTCAATTGATAATGCGTCGTCTAATGATGTTGCCTTGGAATATCAAAAGAATTATCTTAAAGATGCAAATAAGACATTCTCGGGTGGTGAATATTTGCATGTTAGATGTACTGCACATATTTTGAATTTAATTATGACTGAGGTGTTGAAAGATATTGATGACTCGGTTGCACGAGTTAGAATGGTTGTAAAATTTGTGAGGTCTTCTCCTTCTAAATTGGAGAAATTCAAAGTTGCTACAAAGGCTGCGGGCATAACATAAAAGAATGGTTTTTGTACTGATGTTCTTATTAGATGGAACTCAACTTTCTTGATGTTGGAGGCGGCGCAAGAATATAAGACAGTCTTTCAATTATTGGGTGATGAAAATATCCAATATGTCAAATACTTTGATGAGCACGTGGGATTACTTAAGCCTAATAATGATGATTGGGTGGTAGTTTCTACTTTCATTGATTTTCTCGGATTATTTTATGATATCACATTGAATATATCTGGTTCTTTGTACCCTACATCCCATGGGTTTTGTCAACAAATATATAGGGTAAAAGAAGAATTAGAATATATGCATAGGGGTTCCAATTAAAAAGGATGAGGAGGATGACAGTGACCATGATGTTAAAATATAACAAGTATTGGGAAGATTTGACTAGAATGAATATTTTGTTACATGTGGCTGTTATTCTTGATCCCCGTCTGAAAGTTTCAAGCTTGTTATATGGGTTGGGACTTGTTTACAATCAGGTATGGACTGAACTTATTGGTGAATTGGCCCGAGATACCCTGAAAAAATTGTATGATGAGTTTAATGCAATTAAAGGTGGTATTACATCCAAGACACATAAACCTACCCCCAACGCCTTCTACAGACACCGTGACCGGGCCTCATACAAAGAAGTGCAGAATGCTGTGGACTAAGACCCTCGCACAGAATCTCATACTAGTCCATCAATCTACGAAGGTGGTTTCCAAGTTAAACAACTATTTGTCAGTAGATATGATCCAAGATGATGATGATAATTTCGATATATTAGAATGGTGGAAGAATGCCTCAAAAAAATATCCCATCATTTCTGAAATTGCCCGCTGTATTTTGATCATCCCTATTAGCACCGTTGCCTCAAAGTCAGCTTTTAATACCAGAAGTCGTATATTGGATCATTTCAGTAGTTCATTGTCTCCTACAACTGTAGAGGCATTGATATGCACACAGAGTTGGATAATAAGAAATGATATTCATGTTCCAGATACTTTAGATTTTAAGGAGACCGATGAGGGTGGTGATTAGTCTGGATTTGGACCAACTGGTAATTGTTTTTTATTTTATTATTTATATTTATTTATATTTATTTCGATTTCATCGTTATTAATTTTAATATTAATTTTTGTAGTAATACATGAGACGTCTAGCACCTCTGCAATATAAAAATGTGTTCAATCCCGGGCTGTCCCAAGTGTCACAGACTCACAGTCAAAGACAAGCCACAGCTGACAAGCCTTTTTAGAATATTCAATTTTTAATTATTTGTTCATATTTTGTATTCAATGATTTGTAATATTGATACAATGTCCCTTGGACACTTTTATGTTTGTAATTTTGTAATTGTTTAGTCTTTCAATTTTATAATAACTTAGTTATTATTATTAGTTTATTAGGTATTAGACTCTTAGACTAGTAACTTTTATTAGCCATAAAATCAATTACCATCCATAACAAATTTTTTTATTCTGGTTTTTAATTTTTTTTCTTTTTACTTATAATTTTATAGGTTAAAAATGGCCTACAAGCTTTTTTTGGGCAAAAAATACAAGCTTGTGGGCCATTTTTGACCTATTGCTGAGATTTCTGGGCCATTTTTTGCCCAGAAATTGCCTGGGCCCAAGGCCCAGAAGGGGTGTCATCATTTTGTAAATAGACTAGATTTCCATCATTTTGTAACTGTTCCAGTCTTAGAAAAAAATGAGGCATTTTGTTATTATGGCGACCGGGTGTTGATATTGAACCGGTCCATACTAATGTAAACGTTATTTCTGTTTTGAGTTATTCTGACTCTCCAAATCACCCTTGGTTAGTATCCTTTGTTTACGCACCAGCTCAATGGAAATAGAAAGCAAGCTTCTGGACCCATTTGGATGCAACTCATAGCTCATTTACAGGTCCTTGGCTTTGCATAGGGGACTTCAATGATTTATTATGCCAAAATGAAAAGGACAGAGGTAGGCCAGTTACGTTATCTTCCATAGGTGGCTTGTAAAACCTAATGGATACTCATGGCCTTATTGATATTGGCTTCTCGGGACCCTCATTCACATGGACAACTAATAGAATTGGAAGAGCGATGATCAAAGAAATGTTTGATCAAGATATAGCAAATGCAAAATGGCGTCTACTCTTCCTAGATGCTACTATCCAACATATAAATTATGCGGTCTCTGACCATAACCCTCTCTTACTAAATACTGTGCAGGCAACAAAAAATTCCTCTCCTTTCAAATTTGAGGAATTTTGGACTAGAGAACCCCTCAACAACATAATCATCCAAAAAGCTTGAAATTTACAAATCCATGGGAATCTAGCATTCATCCTCTGCAACAAAATCAAGGAAGCAAAAAAGACACTCAAACATTAGAACAAACATCATTTCGGGAAAATTCAAACAAATATTCAGCAACTTTAGATGGATCTAAGCAACCTTCAGAACAACAATCCAAATCACTTGAGCCTACAGAGAGATAAATACCTCCACTTCAAAATTCAAGAGCAACTAAAACATGAAGAAATTTTATGGAAGCAAAAATCAAGAATAAATCGGCTCACCACCACGGATTTGAATACGAAGTTATACCACATGTTAACCACAATCCGTCGCAGAAGAAATGGGATTGACTAGATCAAGATAAGCCCAGGTAATTGGACTATGGATCAGAATATTATTGAATCTACTTTCATTAACTACTTTGAATCCATTTATACCTCCACAAACCCCTCCTTCCCGAAGCATCTTGAAAATCTCTTTCGAAGGCAGATTTCAAACGAAGAAAATGATTTCCTAACTGACATACCTTTGAAAGTCGAAATTCTTGGAGCTATAAACCAAATTCCAAACAATAAGGTTCCAGGACCAGATGGAATGACGGGGCCTTTTTTATAAACATTACTGGTACTGTAACAGCCCGCTAAAAATTCAATTGTGAAATTTCTATTAACTTTAGGAACCTCGTGAAAACCTCATAAGTTTTCACGAATCCATTAATCGTATAGGTTTTTGTCTAACTATATAGTTAGTGTTATTATTTACTATGGTATCATAAGTGTATTTTTGATTATTGGAGATAGTTAGAAGTGTCAAAATGAATTATGGTTTGTGCCATTAGACTCGGAGAATTATTTAAAGTCTTATGGCGCAATAACATTTTTTCATATTTTCTGACAAAACGTCTGTTCAAAACTGTAGATATTATTGGATAAAAAGAAATATCTTGAGGTAATTTTAGTGAATATTATTGGGTAAAAATATTTTGAATTGATAGATATTATTAGATGAAAATATCATAAGTTGATTTTTTTTTAGATATTATTGGATAGAATATTATAAGATAATCATTTATAGATTTTTTTTGGGTAGGAGAAAACTACACTCAACTCTCAACTCCAGCCTCATCTCTTCCATATCTCATCCATAAGTATCTCCAGCCACCTCTCCCCACGAAATTATCTTCATTTACACTTTCTATTGAAAGAATATCAAACACTCTCTCTCGGACAGCTTTTAGGAGGTCTTTTGCACACCCATTTCGAAGCTTTTGTAAGTGTTTTATCATAAAGTCTCCTTCATATAAGTTGTTCCTTTTTGAGTCTAGTTTACATGGATATCTTATTTTCCCCATTTTAAGATCATTTGGTCAGTCAAATATTGTGTAAACTATAGAAAGGTCATTCTGGGAGATAAACTGGAGAATATGTTATAGTTTGGAGTTTTTGACCAAGCTAATGGATAGATATTGGTCCAAAATTTTTATGGAGTATTGTTAACATGTATATGTGACTATTGGTTGAGGATTTTTGCATGATTAAAGGTTTTGATGAAAGATGTTCTTAGATTTAGAAACTTAGAAACTGGAAGAGGAAAAACAGTTTCTGTTTTGAGAAAGTTTAACTCTTTGGTGGTCTAAACCTATTCTAATGACTTTGATAATTTTATTGGAGGATACTAAACATCTTATATACATGTTATATTATTATTTTGTAGATATTTGATGTTAGTTTCAAAGATATGAAATTTTATGCAAAGAGATATTCAGATAAGCCAAAGTGTGGATATTCTTGGCTAAATTTATATTTTGGTTAATTTCTAACCATGTGATCTTGAATTAGAAGCTTTTATATGTTTTAGGACATCTTTTTAAACCATGTAATGGTTTGGTTTGAAGATCATATATTTATAAGTCATAGATCAAGAGATTTATCAAAACTAGTTGAGGAAAAAGTTCCTGTTTTTGGACTAAGTGTAAAACCAAAAACTCCAAATGTTATTTTGTGATTTTGGTGACTTTAGTTTGATGATTTAAAGCATGGTTGATGTTAGGATGATATTATGAATATGTTAGAAGTAAGATTTGATTTTTGAAATTTTTGGAGATGTTTTGATTTAAGGTCAAAACTTGTGATTCAAGTGCTTGGATATTTTTACAAAAAAGTTTGGTGTTGATTATTAATTTTTTCTAAATGGATGTTTTAAGTATGGTTTTGAACTTAGGATTGGAAGATGTTTGTTGCAAAATTTTGGTTTAAGCATGAGTTTTGAAGTTGGAAGGAATTGCAACAAAAATAAAGGGAAATGACCTATGGATGTTTCGACCATAGTGTGTTCTTCATAGTTGTGTTTTGTTTTAAATTTTTCTTAGTTGATATTTAAGTTTAGGACAAAATTTACATGAGGAATGTAAATTTTTGAAACTTTTGGAGTTAGTATGCAAAATCCTTAAGTTATGGGTAAAACGGTCATTTTCCCACATGTAGAGAGTAAAATGAAAATTTTACTCTTTAAGTTAGCATTCTCCATATTTCAAATTATTAGTGATTTAGTTCTAACTTTTAGAATCACTAATTACAGTTCCTCGTGATCGCACTTGAAGTTTTATAAGAAACGCGGAGATCGATGTAAGTTAGCTTTTAACTTACTAGCAGTCTACTGTGTATGTGTGCTAAGTAAAAGAACTACAGTGTATGTATGCGTGTTATCATATATGTCATGCCATGCCAAGTTATCACGTAATTGTCTATTATACAGAATTTATTCTGTCATCAATTTTTATCTGTTACATAATATATTCTGTTATGTATTACTATACATTACAAGTACGTCATGCTAAGTATGCCATCTATTACATGTATGTCAAGTCATATAATATTCACTGTTGCAAATATGACATGTTAAATATGTTGTCTATTATATGTTATGCCATGTTACGAAATGTTTCTATCTCAAGTTGGTCATGTATTTCAAGTTATGTTCAAGTCACGTTATGTTACGTCAGGGCTTCAGTCCTTTTGTATTCCAGTCACGTTTCATCTTGAGTACATTATGTTTGTGTAGAATACATGGGGCCACAACAACTGTGGAGTATGTATTTAACTACAATTGTGATGCGTAGAATACATGGGGCCACAACAACTGTGGAGTATGTATTTACACGTAGAATACATGGGGCCACAACAACTGTGGAGTATGTATTTTTCATGTTAAGTCAAGTTTGTGTACAATATATGGGGCCACAACAACTGTGGAGTATGTATTTATACGTATAATACCTGGGGCCACAACAACTGTGGAGTATGTATTTACACGTAAAATACATGGGGCCACAACAACTGTGGAGTATGTATTTTTCATGTTAATTCAAGTTTCAAAGCAAGTTCATGCTAAGTCAAGTTTCAGATCAAGTTCATGTCAAGTCAAGTTCAGTTCATGTTTCAATTTAAGTTATGTCAATTATGCTATGTTGTACTCCAAGTTATGCTTTAATTACTTATGAATTTGATTATACATTTATGCTTTTACTGTCATCCATGCATCATTAGCTTGTGTGGAAGTTTTTTGTTAACTTACTGAGATTTGTAATCAAATCTCACTTTGGTAGTCCCAACTACCGTTCCCCCCGAATGGTAGATCTTGTTACAGGACCTGAAGGAGAATCAGGAACTGATCAACTAGACACAGTTGACTAAGTGACGGTGCGACATAAATGTTGATATAGTAATTAACGTAAATTACTACTTGTACGATTGAGTTGCATCTCTACTACTTTTTGGATCATAACCATTTTGGACTAGTGTTGTGATCTTAGTTGTTCAATGGATTTTTATGTATGAAGTATGTTTTAAGCATTTGGGATATTTTCAATTTCGTGCATAGTATTGCTAAAGAAAAAATTTATCCGCTGCGAATATTGTATATTGTTAGATGCATGTTAGGAATATTGTATCTTATATGTCATGAACGGGGGCAGGTAACCTTGTGTTGCATGTCTCGACGCTTCAAATGTCCGTCCGATCCCAAACGGAAATTTGGGGGCGTCACAGGGTAGTATCAGAGCAATACGTCTCTGGGCAGTAAATCCACATGTCCTTAGGAAATGCACCAAACATTAGGCTTGAAATTTTAGTTGTCAGTAGGCTTGAATTTCTTAAGGTATGAAGGGTAGTATGTGGTTTTAATATATATACTCGTGTGTTTCAAGAAGGGACACATGACTCGTGATAGAATACCTCGGAATCCTAAGAGAGATAACAATCAAAAGGATCAGAATTTTCCGATGGATAAAGAATTAGTTGAGGTAAACATAGTTAACGTTGATCTGATTGCAATTGATGATAGTATTGCATTATTATTATTTTGGAGTAAGTCAAGTCATTGGGGTTGGTAAATTGTACATTGTTTGATTCAAACGAGTCATTGTTTCTATTAATTATGGTAGTGCTTGAGAATTCAGCTTGGAAGCCGAATTGTTACGCTAGTGGTAAGAGTAACAATTTTCATTAGAAGTATTATTGTTCATACCAATGTAGATATAGAATACATTTTAGTAATATGAGAAAGGATATGTAGGATTGATGAATGGTATTCCACATATTTGGAGAATTGTTTTGATTCTAAAAATACGATAGAAATTGTGTTTGGAAGAGTAATTTGATTAGGAGAAGCTTTAGCCTTAGTAGGATTCATTTATGATAATAGTATTACCACGTCGCCAGTAAATGATTTCTGGCAAAGCACTATCTTTATGGATACATAGATCGATCTTCTTTTGAAGACTATTATATGGAGAGTAAAATCTTGGTCTTGAGGATTTATGTGAACATTAGGAACAAATCATTTAGAGTTAGAATAATTGATAACTTATGATGGATAGAAGAGTTATGACAATCATAAGAGAGAAAGTCTCAAGTTTAAGTTATTAACTGGTCAGTTATCGAAGTACCACCTAGGAAGATGACTGATTGTTACGATTATAAAGAAGTAAGTTAGTCCTAGACCAGTAGAACTCCTTGAGGTTTTTATTAACTTGAGGATTACTGAGAGTTTGGATATGCATGATTAAATGCATATTTATATGAGTCATTGGATCATGTCATATATATGAAAATCCCTGAAAGAAATAAAATGGAGTACATAAAACATATACCAGAAGATAGAAACACAAATATGAATATTTGTGAAGTATTATTTTATTATCATAAAGCAAAATTACAGAAATTTGAGGCTCTTTGCCTCAATCTTTAAACGTTCTTGCTCTTCAAAAATCTGCATGCCTCTCCTATCTAAAGGAGTAGCCACTCGAAAAGAAGAGTTAAACAAAGATTTTAAATCTCTGTTCTCTCGCTTTACTGCTTCTATCTTCATGTTGGATTCCATAAGAAGCCTCTGAAGGATAGAAATTTTCTCGTGGAGTTTGTCAACCCCACCAGTCCTGGATTGCAGTCGCTGAGAATATGCGACAATGGCTGATGAGTATCGAGTACCGAGACTCACAAGCTCGTAGATAAGTTCATTATCTGACTTATTAGTCAGATCATTATTGGATTGCATTATAGCACCTACGGAAGAAGCATAAACAACTGGTGAACGAGGTGCAGAATACCTCATGTTTTGGCAATGAGAAGATTGCTGAGCCATTGCAAAGTGAGTAAGTAGAAAGAGATTGCAAAGTAAGAATGCAGACTAATTTCAGAAAAGTGAAGAAGATAAGATGAGAAAGAAGGTGAACTGAATAATTCTTTTATAGAGAAAATTATGACGAATCATCTCTCGTGAATCATTTCTCTACAAGAGACAAGAGCAATGTAGTATCATAGCTGCGGTGCCTGACAATTACAGAAGAACAAAGTAGTGTCGTAGCTATGCGGCGCCTGACAACTACAAAAGACCTATAAAAATCATGCGCATCAGAGTTGCCTGGTCTAAAACAGAGGGCCACCGATTTAAAAAAAAAAACAAAGAGAGAGAGAGAGGATAACGACTTAATTTTGATGAATTCTCTACTAACTTTGGTATTTACAAGAACACTTAAAGTATATCGCCTATGTTTTTCTAAAGAAGAGTTTCGGAAGATTATTTACTTGAAATTTTAGGTTTGGAGAGTGTGTCGATACAACTTGGCCAACCTTGTGGAAAGAAGTATAATATAATTGTTGATTAAAATAAGAGAGTTAAGGAATGTCATAATCTCAAAGGCAAATATATACGGGATAGACACCAGGTTAGTAAGCAACACATATTCCTTAACTTGTTATTTCTTACTTACTTCGATTTCGAGGACGAAATCTTTTTTTTAGGAGGGGAGATTGTAACAGCCCGCTAAAAATTCAATTGTGAAATTTCTATTAACTTTAGGAACCTCGTGAAAACCTCATAAGTTTTCACGAATCCATTAATCGTATAGGTTTTTGTCTAACTATATAGTTAATGCTATTATTTACTATGGTATCATAAGTGTATTTTTGATTATTGGAGATAGTTAGAAGTGTCAAAATGTATTATGGTTTGTGTCATTAGACTCGGAGGATTATTTAAAGTCTTATGGCGCAATAACATTTTTTCATATTTTCGGACAAAACGTCTGTTCAAAACTGTAGATATTATTGGATAAAAAGAAATATCTTGAGGTAATTTTAGTGAATATTATTGAGTAAAAATATTTTGAGTTGATAGATATTATTAGATGAAAATATCTTAAGTTGATTTTTTTTTAGATATTATTGGATAGAATATTATAAGATAATCATTTATAGATTTTTTTTGGGTAGGAGAAAACTACACTCAACTCTCAACTCCAGCCTCATCTCTTCCATATCTCATCCATAAGTATCTCCAGCCACCTCTCCCCATGAAATTATCTTCATTTACACTTTCTATTGAAAGAATATCAAACACTCTCTCTCGGACAGCTTTTAGGAGGTCTTTTGCACACCCATTTCGAAGCTTTTGTAAGTGTTTTATCATAAAGTCTCCTTCATATAAGTTGTTCCTTTTTGAGTCTAGTTTACATGGATATCTTATTTGCCCCATTTTAAGATCATTTGGTCAGTCAAATATTGTGTAAACTATAGAAAGGTCATTCTGGGAGATAAACTGGAGAATATGTTATAGTTTGGAGTTTTTGACCAAGCTAATGGATAGATATTGGTCCGAAATTTTTATGGAGTATTGTTAACATGTATATGTGACTATTGGTTGAGGATTTTTGCATGATTAAAGGTTTTGATGAAAGATGTTCTTAGATTTAGAAACTTAGAAACTGGAAGAGGAAAAACAGTTTCTATTTTGAGAAAGTTTAACTCTTTGGTGGTCTAAACCTATTCTAATGACTTTGATAATTTTATTGGAGGATACTAAACATCTTATATACATTTTATATTATTATTTTGTAGATATTTGATGTTAGTTTCAAAGATATGAAATTTTATGCAAAGAGATATTCAGATAAGCCAAAGTGTGGATATTCTTGGCTAAATTTATGTTTTGGTTAATTTCTAACCATGTGATCTTGAATTAGAAGCTTGTATATGTTTTAGGACATCTTTTTAAACCATGTAATGGTTTGGTTTGAAGATCATATATTTATAAGTCATAGATCAAGAGATTTATCAAAACTAGTTGAGGAAAAAGTTCCTGTTTTTGGACTAAGTGTAAAACCAAAAACTCCAAATGTTATTTTGTGATTTTGGTGACTTTAGTTTGATGATTTAAAGCTTGGTTGATGTTAGGATGATATTATGAATATGTTAGAAGTAAGATTTGATTTTTGAAATTCTTGGAGATGTTTTGATTTAAGGTCAAAACTTGTGATTCAAGTGCTTGGATCTTTATACAAAAAAGTTTGGTGTTGATTATTAGCTTTTTCTAAATGGATGTTTTAAGTATGGTTTTGAACTTAGGATTGGAAGATGTTTTTTGCAAAATTTTGGTTTAAGCATGAGTTTTGAAGTTGGAAGGAATTGCAACAAAAATAAATGGAAATGACCTATGGATGTTTCGACCATAGTGTGTTCTTCATAGTTGTGTTTTGTTTTAAATTTTTCTTAGTTGATATTTAAGTTTAGGACAAAATTTACATGAGGAATGTAAATTTTGGAAACTTTTGGAGTTAGTATGCAAAATCCTTAAGTTATGGGTAAAATGGTCATTTTCCCACATGTAGAGAGTAAAATGAAAATTTTACTCTTTAAGTTAGTATTTTCCATATTTCAAATTAGTAGTGATTTAGTTCTAACTTTTAGAATCACTAATTACAGTTCCTCGTGATCTCACTTGAAGTTTTATAAGAAACGCGGAAATCGATGTAAGTTAGCTTTTAACTTACTAGCAGTCTACTGTGTATGTGTGCTAAGTAAAAGAACTACAGTGTATGTATGTGTGTTATCATATATGTCATGCCATGCCAAGTTATCACGTAATTGTCTATTATACAGAATTTATTCTGTCATCAATTTTTATCTGTTACATAATATATTTTGTTATGTATTACTGTACATTACAAGTACGTCATGCTAAGTATGCCATCTATTACATGTATGTCAAGTCATATAATATTCACTGTTGCAAATATGTCATGTTAAATATATTGTCTATTATATGTTATGCCATGTTACGAAATGTTTCTATCTCAAGTTGGTCATGTATTTCAAGTTATGTTCAAGTCACGTTATGTTACGTCAGGGCTTCAGTCCTTTTGTATTCCAGTCACGTTTCATCTTGAGTACATTATGTTTGTGTAGAATACATGGGGCCACAACAACTGTGGAGTATGTATTTAACTACAATTGTGATGCGTAGAATACATGGGGCCACAACAACTGTGGAGTATGTATTTACATGTAGAATACATGGGGCCACAACAACTGTGGAGTATGTATTTTTCATGTTAAGTCAAGTTTGTGTACAATATATGGGGCCACAACAACTGTGGAGTATGTATTTATACGTATAATACATGGGGCCACAACAACTGTGGAGTATGTATTTTTCATGTTAAGTCAAGTTTGCGTAGAATACATGGGGCCACAACAACTGTGGAGTATGTATTTACACGTAAAATACATGGGGCCACAACAACTGTGGAGTATGTATTTTTCATGTTAATTCAAGTTTCAAAGCAAGTTCATGCTAAGTCAAGTTTCAGATCAAGTTCATGTCAAGTCAAGTTCAGTTCATGTTTCAATTTAAGTTATGTCAATTATGCTATGTTGTACTCCAAGTTATGCTTTAATTACTTATGAATTTGATTATACATTTATGCTTTTACTGTCATCCATGCATCATTAGCTTGTGTGGAAGTTTTTTGTTAACTTATTGAGATTTGTAATCAAATCTCACTTTGGTAGTCCCAACTACCATTCCCCCCGAATGGTAGATCTTGTTACAGGACCTGAAGGAGAATCAGGAACTGATCAACTAGACACAGTTGACTAAGTGACGGTGCGACATAAATGTTGATATAGAATTAACGTAAATTACTACTTGTACGATTGAGTTGCATCTCTACTACTTTTTGGATCATAACCATTTTGGACTAGTGTTGTGATCTTAGTTGTTCAATGGATTTTTATGTATGAAGTATGTTTTAAGCATTTGGGATATTTTCAATTTGGTGCATAGTATTGCTAAAGAAAAAATTTATCCGCTGCGAATATTGTATATTGTTAGATGCATGTTAGGAATATTGTATCTTATATGTCATGAACGGGGGCAGGTAACCTTGTGTTGCATGTCTCGACGCTTCAAATGTCCGTCCGATCCCAAACGGAAATTTGGGTGCGTCACAGGTACATTATCAAAATTGACGTGATTGCGGTAGTACAAAACTTTTTCCAAAGCGGGAAACTTCTGAAACAGATAAATCACACCCATATAGCCCTAATTCCAAAAATAGTAAGTCCAAGTGCTCCACAACACTACAAACCCATAAGTCTGACCAATGTCATTTACAAAGTCGTCACAAAAATCTTGGCAAAAGCTTAAAGAAATCTCTCTCAAGCATAATATCCCATTTCCAAATAGATTTTGTCCCATGGAGTAACATAAAAGAAAACTCCATAATTGCTCATGAGATTTTTCATCATCTAAAACACCACAAAGAGAAAAAAGGGCAGATGGCTTTGAAACTTGATATGGAAAAAGTTTTTGACTATATAAAATGGAATTTTCTATTTGAGGTTATGAAAGTCCTGGGTTTCAGCTCGACTTAGATAAATCTTATTAAGGAGTGTATAATGATGGCTTCGTTCTTAGTTCTCATCAATGGATCCCTATAAGGTTTCTTCAAAGCACAAAGAGGACTTCGGCAAGGTGATTCTATTTCACCTTTTCTCTTCATTCTCTATCGGAGGTCCTCTTAAGACTATTGGTGAGATCAGAAACATCACAGAACCTAGAAGGTATTAAAATCAGCAGAGAATGTCCACCTATTTCTCACATTCTTTATGCAAATGATCTAATAATCTTTAGGAAATCAAAAGAAAATTCGATCCTTGCTATCAATAAAGTCTTAGAGAAATATCAAACTTGGTTTGGCCAATGAATTAACCAAAGTAAGTTCTCAATCTTTGTTACCCAAAATACAAGTCAAGCAACAAGAAGGATAATCTCAGCAAATTTTCCATACAAAGAATCGTCCTAAAAAATGAAATACTTGGGAATGCAGACAACATTTGGTCGATCTAGAAAAAAAGATTACAAAGATTTATTGGTGAAAATAAACAGAATACTAGATGGCTAAAAAAAAAATGTTCTCTCAAGCTGGAAGAATCATGCTCCTCCAATCAGTAGCAAGCTCTATTCCAACATACCAGATGTCAATACATATGTTCCCAAAGTCCATTTGCAAGACACTCAATTCCAGTTTCAGAAAATTTTGGTGGGAAAAATCAAACTATCAAAGGCACAAGCTTTATTTGAAATCTTGGAAATCCATATGCCAGCAGAAAAGAGATGGAGGTCTAGGTTTATGACTGATGGAAAATATGAATATAGCTTTGACAGCAAAGAAAGGATGGGAAATGTTTAAAACTCAACCTAATAGTATTTGGCAAAAGCTATTATCGAAAAAAATATCTGAAATCAATCGTCTTCGAAAATATGTTCTCAAAAGTCACTAACTCATATTTCTAGAAAGGATTATTCAAGACAAGACCATTACTGGAAAAAGGTAAATGTTTCAAAATTACAAATGGTTTGTCTGTTAAAGTTTGGTCTAACCCATGGATCCCGACTTTAAAAGGTTTCAAACCTACTCCTCTTAAACATACAATGGATCTCTCAAACACTATGAAAGTATCAGAGTGATTTCTCAAGCCAATGGATTCTGGAATATACCTATCCTATTATCTCTTTTTCAACAGGATAGTGTAAATGAAATTCTAAAAATCCCACTACCCCTTTCAAACCAAGCTTTAAATGAACTCGTCTGGACTCAAACACAAAATGAGATTTTCTCAGTCAAAATTGTCTATCACCTAGCTTCCAATACTGTCAATCCTCTCAGAGAAGTGATTCCAGATATCCAATGGAGGAAAATTTGGAGTCTAAGAATCCATGATAGGCACAAACTCCTTTTATGAAAAATAATGTGGGATATCCTACCGACAAGAGAGCGCCTTAAACGATTTATCCCAATATTATCCTCCATAAATTGCCCTCTTTGTGATGGAATAAAGGAGACTCCATTACACCTCTTTATAGAATGTCCTGTATTAAGAATCATATGGAGTCAGAGCAGTTGGCTTTTAAATCTCTCTTCCTTGAGATTAAATTCTATAAAAGATTGGATACATTTCATTTTATATCCCATACAGAAACTGGGGCTAACCTCCCAAGAAGATCATCCTTTCAAAATTTTCGCTAGCCTGATCTTGGATTTTCTTTGGAGACTTCAAAATGATTTAGTTCATAACTAAAAGGAATTCTTGCTCCAAAAATTTCATTGCAGTTAAACCTCTCTTATGAAGAAAATCTATAGGCTTAGAAAGAGAATACCAACTCCAAATCGGGGAAAAAATGGCAAAATCCTTTTACAAATCATATTTGCATATTATTTGATGCAGCGGTTAGAAACTTCTTCTCATTGGTTTCGGCAGTTAGTAGAAACTCAAAAGGTGATGTAATTGAAATTTGGACTGAGGAGAACCCTACTACAACTCCAATCATCGCTGAAACTCTTGTAGCAAAATTGACTTTCAAAATGCCATAATTCATCAACACATCTCATACTTTCCTAGTTGGAGATTCCCAGTTAGTAATTTCTTCTATCTCTAAATTAGAGGTGATTTGGCAAATATGTACGATCTCGGATGACATTGCAAATTCTCTAAAGTTGCATCCCGGTTGGAGTTTCAATAAGATAGATCGATTTCAAAATCGACTTGCGCATTCAATTGCGCAAGGGGCAACTACGAACTTTTTGTTTGGTAGCATTCCATTAGATTTCATTCCTCGTAATATTTTACTTTTAGACAGTGGAAAAGACCCTCCAGATGGTTTGTAATATTTTTATTAATATATGCATGCTTAATTAGGAGAGAGAGAGAGAGAGAGAGAGAGAGAGAGAGAGAGAGAGAGAGAGAGAGAGAGAGAGAGAGAAATCTGGGCTATGAGTTTGAAATATGTACTTTATGAGTTTGAAAGCAATTAGTTAAGAAGTATGCTACACAGTAATCTCACACCCAACCCATCAAAAAGTTTGTGAGTGTAAAATAAAAAAGGGTAAAAGAGTAAAATCATATTTTTAAATGGTGTGAAAAAGTATGGGTTACTGTTTAGAATTTCACATTAATTAAACCTCATTTGGAATTCATTTCATCTTGTCTATTTATAAAATATGACTCAAATATAAATATTTTTTAATTTTTTTATCTAATTATTAAAAAATTCCAAACTTTCAAATAAAATATAAAAACAATTCAACTTTTTCAAAATTTAAAATAAAAATAGTATTAAAAATTTATATTATAATAATATTTTAATTTTATAATATTTTTATACAATTTTTTCTCTCTCATTTTCTAACATTCAATAAAACATCTTAACTCAAATAATTTTACTATTATTCTCATATTTCTCTTCTCATATCATTCCCTAAACGAGACCTTAGAGGTGTCATGGAAGATTCGATAAGGTGAGACATATCATTGCTTAGCATATGTTTGAATGTAAGATGGTTTCATAAATAGTGCAAGAGTGTTTATAAACAGTGTATCAACTTGTAATAAGTTTTTAAAATGATAATTTTATAGAGTTAAAAGAAAATAGCGGAACCCATTATAAAAGTTATTTAAATGTGAAGATTTGTAAAAGAAGTTTTGAGAGATGATTTAATAAATAAAAATAAATCTTGTTTAAATTAAGAAGTTTTGAAGATAGTTTTTAAAGTTCAGGGCATTTGAAAAATCTTAAGGAGTTTTAACACCATAAATGTTGTATGCTTAGGAATAAAATTTTCTAACAAAAAAAATATTTTTGACTTTTAGAAACCCCCTTTACCCAAAGAAAAATGTTAGAACGCACACCGACCGGGAGGAGCGCATGAGACGCACACCCTCTATGTCAACACCATGAAAAATTGATTTTATTCTCATATAAAACAAGCCCTTTTAGAGAATAATGAAAGAAATGAGGACAAAATTATCCATTGAACTCACCCAGAAGAAAGGAAAAAACATTGGAGGTGAAAATGACGAAATCACCTGGCGAACTTACATACTACATGTATACATTTCGCAGCCTGGGCAACTCATGGTCCAATAGTTATGACCTGCAAGATTTGACAAGCTGAGGGCTCAGGGTGATGGGGGATACTTCTGATGCCTAAGATTGGTCTCTACGTGCACAACTATTCAAGAAAAAGGTTATCTAAAGAAATACCTGTGTTCGAGTCGTGTTTATATACATGCCCTTATTGGTCGCCATCATTCTATTTGGCAGGTCATGGAGAGGTGTAAGGGATACTAGGGGGATGGCACCCCTCCACCCCTGCCATGTTGTCGTTGCCTTGCCACATTACATGTGGGTCACCTGCCTGTCCCTTACGATAAGTAAAGTGCGAGGGGTGCGCGCTTTGCCCTGACTCAAAGATGGGCGTCTGTCCATGCATTGCGTGCTGCTTTGTCTGATCATTTAATGCGACATGCCTATTGTCCAGCGATATTTGTTACTATATGGGCGAGTGTTGTTTCCAGCCGAGACACTTGATGGGCTTTCACGAGCCTCACCTCGCCCTCGCCCTTCCTGACCTTTAACAGTTTTATATTAGGCTCTCATTGGATTGGATCCTGAAGGAGAGGCCATCTTCTCCCATGGCCCAAGGAAGGGGGTAAATCCCCTCCTCAAAATATCTATTCCATTATAAAAACTGCTATCAGTTGATGAATAGTAGATTTTAAGCGATTTTTTATTTCTATTTTTGTCTTTCTATTTTTTTAATTTTCCCTTTTTATTTATCTCTATCTAGCCTTTATCTGGCCTTGCTTTATTCAATAGGACAAAATGGTAAAAGTAATTTTATCTTTTTCTTTTTTCTTTTTATATTTTAGCTTTCCTAACTTTCTCTTCCCTCTTCATTTTCTATTTCTTCTTCTCTCCAAATGTAACATTTTTCTTTCTTCTTCTTCTCTTCGTCTCTCTCTTCTCTTCATCCTTGCATCTTCTCTCTTCATTTTTTTTTTATTTTTTGCATCATTGAGTTTTTTTTTTTTCATACCGTTAAACCTATTTTGAGAATTCTAAATGAGTTTTTAGTCTTCATATTTCTAAACAAAATAGATGGGTTTATTTATTTATTTATTATTTTGCATGTAGTGGTAGATCTTGGATCTATTCTATGAATAAAAAGGGATATCCAAGAAGGAATAATGAATTTTCGATCATTATCATTTATAATTTTATCATTCTATTTTATTTATTTTGCCTTTTTATCCATCGATACAGCTTTCTTGTTTTTCTTGTTTTCTATTTTTATTCTTTTTTTCATTTCCTTTATTTTCTTCCTCAAAAGCATCCCTATCCACTCTAAATTACTCTCACCAACGCTCTTTATCACTCTGGAAAAGACTTTTCAAATAGATTTTTTTTTTTTTTTTTTTTTGTGGACAACAATACGCAATAGATTTTAGATAAAGACATAGAGCAAGTGGGAGATAGGAGAATTTTACTTTTATCTTACTTTTGGATGCATGTGCTAGAATGCAAGAAAATATTCTTTTCTTACTTTTGAATTGAGACACAGCATAGACGAGTTGTTGATGAATAGTAGATTTTAGGCGATTTTTCATTTCTATTTTTGTCTTTCCCTTTTATTAATTTTTCCTTTTTATCCCTCTCTATCTAGCTTATTCTATGGGACTAAAGAGTAAAAACAGTCTTATATTTTTCTTTTCTCTTTCAGTCTTTTTACTTCCTGTTTTTCTCTTCCCTCTTCATTTCTTGTTTCTTCTTCTCTCCATAAGTAACATTTTTCTCTCTTCCTCTTCTCTTTGTCTCTCTCTTCTCTAAATCTTCTATTCGTCTTGATCATTGCATCTTCTCTCTTCAAGTTTTTTTTTGCATCGTTGAGTTTTTTTCATGCCGTTAAACCTGGTTTAATAATTGCCCTAAATGGGTTTTTGCTCTCCATATTTCTAAATAAAATATATGGTTTTATTTATTTATTTATTTACTTTGTATGTAGCGGTAGATTTTGGATCTATTCTATGAATAAAAAGGCTATCGAAGAACGAATAGTAAATTTTTGACCATTTTTCATTTTCATTTTTATCTATTTGTTTTATTTATTTTCCATTTTTATCCCTCGATTTAGCTCTATCGTTTTTCTCATTCTCTATTTTTTTTTCTTTTACTTTTATCCCCGACACCATCTTTACCTACTCTCACAAATGCACTCTATCTCTCTGGAAAAATACTTTTCAAAATAGATTTCTTTTATTGGGAATGAAAACACACAACAGGTTTTAGACGATGACATAAAGCAAGTGGAAGATGAAAGAGTTTTACTTTTTTTCTTGCTTTTTGACACATGGGCAAGAATGCAGGAAAATTTTCTTTTTCTTGGTTTTGAATTGAGACACAACATGAGCGAGTTGCTGATAAATTGTAGATTTTAGGTGATTTTTCATTTCCACTTTTATCTTTCTATTTTTTAGATTTTTTCCTTTTATCTGTCTCTGTCTAGCCTCTATCTGACATTGTTTTCTTCTATAGGACAAAATGATAGAATTAGCTTTACCTTTTTTTTCCCTTTCAGTCTTTTTACTTTCCTGTTTTTCTCTTCCCTCTTCATTTCATATTTCTTCTTCTCTTTGAAAGTAACATTTTTCTTTCTTCGTCTATCTTTTTTCTGCATCTTCTCTTCGTCTTCATCTCTACATTTTCTCTCTTCATGTTTATCTTTTGCATCCTTGAGTTTTTCATTCATGCTGTTAAATCTAGTTTGAGTATTGTAAATGGATATTTGATCTCTAAATTTTTGAACAAAATAGATGGATTTATTTATTTTTTTGCTTTGCGTGCAATAGTAGATTTGGATCTATTCTATAAATAATAGATGCTATCCAATAAGGAATAATGAATTTTCAACCATTTTTCATTCTCAATTTTATCCCTCTGTTTTATTTATTTTCACTTTTTATCCCTCGTTACAACTCTCTTATTTTTCTCATTTTTCACTTTTATCCATTTTTTTATTTCCTTTGTTTTCTCCCTCGAGAGTATCTCTACCCACTTTCAACTACGCTCACCAATGCTCCCTGTCTCTATGGAAAAAAAAAAAAGACTTTTCAAAATAGATTTCTTTTGTTGTAGACTGCAACAAACAGTAGGTTTTAGACGAATATATGGAGCAAGCGGAAGATTGGAGAGTTTTTCTTATTTCTTACTTTTTGACTCATGTGATGGAATGCAGGAGAATTTTCTTTTTCTTGCTTTTGAATCGAGACACAGCATGACGAGTTTTTTTCATTTCCATTTATGTCTTTTTATTTTTTTTTATTGTTTTCCCCTTTTATCCCTCTCTATCTAACCTCTATCTGGCCTTATTTTATTCTATGAGACAAAATAGTAAAAGCAACTTTACCTTTTTAGTTTATCTTTCAGTCTTTTTATTTTATTATTTTTCTCTTCCCTCTTCATTTCTTATTTCTTCTTCTTTTCGAAAGTAATATTTTTCTCTTTTCTTCTTCTCTTCATCTCTCTCTTCTCTGCATCTTCTCTTTGTCTTCATCTCTACATCTTCTCTTTTCAGGTTTGTTTCTTGAATTGTTGAGTGTTTTTTTCATGCTGTTAAACTTGATTTGACAATTATAAATAGGTTTTTGGTCTCCAGATTTTTGAACAAAATAGATGGATTTATTTATTTTTTATTTTTTGCTTTGCATGCAGTGGTAGATGTTGGATCTATTCTATGAATAAAAGAGGCTATCCAAGAAGGAATAGTAAATTTTTGACCATTTTTCATTTCCGATTTTATTTCTCTATTTCATTTATTTTCCTTTTTATCACTCGGTACATCTCTCTTATTTTTCTCATTTTTCATTTTTATCCATTTTCTTGTTTTCTTTGTTTTCTTTTCCAACAACATCTCTACCCAATCTCAACTATTCTCACCAATGCTCTCTGCCTTTCTGGGAAAAGAATTTTTAAAATAGATTTCTTTTCATTGTAGACGACGACATGCAACAAGTTTTAGACAAGGACACAGAGCAAGTGGAAGATGGGACAATGTTTATTTTTTTCTTGCTTTTGGACGCATGGGCTGAAACATAGAAGAATTTTCTTTTTCTTGCTTTTCAATTGAGACACAGCATGAGCGAGTTGCTTTTTCACTTTTAACAGATACATAGGTTAAAAACAACTACAGCTTCCTGTAGCTATTTATTATATATTCCTGTATGTCTCAACGTTGATTTTTATAAGTTTTATCTAGGGGTTGAATTGCTTAAAAGTGAAGGAAGTAAATTCATTCACAAAACTCTTTGACATCACTCTGATGTTGTCATGTCTTGCTATTTGAAGGTATTTCTTTTATTTGAATCCTAAAAAAATATACTGCCCATAGTCAATGTTTGCATTACACTCTTTAGAACACTTATTATGTACACTAGAAAGTTGATCTATTTTATATAGGCACTGCTAGTATTTATATTTGCAAATCAAGTTGGTCTTGACTTGATTGAGACAACCTTGGTTGCACTTCAAGATATTACACTGAAAAAGATTTTTTATCACAATAGAAAGGAAATCATGTGCTCTAAGTTTCCAAAGATAATACAACAGGTAATGTGTTTTAAAATATCTCAAAAGTCTATATTTGTTTCACTAACAAGGAAAAAAAAGATCCATTGGAATTGAAACATAAAAAATAATGATTATAAAAAAATGAAATTCCATTGGGTGATGGGGTGACAGGAACATGAAGAACAGAGTAAAGTATATACTTATCATTTTATTTTATGATCTTAAACTAACCACTAGGAGGAGAAAGTAAATTTCTCTGGTTTTATGGCAATGATTAATAAGAATAAAAACCTAACTGAAAATTTATATTACGTGATCACATGCGTATATGAGACTAAATCTTTATCAATTTAGACACTAGAGAGAATAGAAGACTGACAAATACAAGAGGGTTACAAGAGAATCATTTTAGATATGTCTGGAAATGCTGAAAGAAACCACATGATTAACTTTTTTGCATCATTATAGAACTCAAGATGGACCTATGGAAAAAAAAATATTCACCTTGATGTTAAGTAAGAGTAGAAAAACAGTTTCCTTAAAATCTGAATGGAGTTACCCTTCATAAAGCAGAGAGAAAAATGCTATCACTTTCATCTAAGATAGTATACCCAGCAACTACACTTTTTGTCCAAAAATAAAAAAATAATCACTCTCCTTTTTGTTTTTTGTCCATGAGAGGTTTTATCTGTCTTTAAGGTAGCATTTGTTTATCTAGCATGAGGAAGCCAATTTCATATGAAAGAGGAGTAGCATGGAAGGTATTGAATGAAGAAGAGAATGCTCACTATATTTGTTTCATGTTCATTAACTGGTCTTTCGTCTAAATCTTTAGAAACATAGGATGCCTTTGTATTGGGTATTGAGAAACCCTAGAATGCCTTTGTACTATTATGATTACGTCTAAAGAATAACGCAGTGATTTTAGCATAGTTTTGGGATGTTGATTCTATAAGAAAACAAACTAAAAGAATAGCAAAATGAACAAATAATCTAAAGAAAAATATCAAATAAGTAATGGAGAATAAAAATTAATTTTAATTATAAATTAAAGTGAACCAAAGTGATTAACAAAAAAGTACTCAAATTTGACAAACAGTAGAGCGTCAGGAATCACTTACACAAATCCGGTATTTTAATTATTTTTAATTCATTAGACAACTCAATTAAGAACTCAATTCCCAAAATTTCCAATCAGAAGGTATAGATTTATAAACTAAAATTAAATCAAATGTTACTCTTTGAAAAATCATTCACCAATTTTAAAATATGTAAATTACTATCCTTATTGAGAAAATCCAACAACGACAATATACTCAGGAAGCGATATTGGAGTAAAGAACTAAATCAATATAGATAAATAATTTATTCAAACATAATCAAAGAACTAATCTATTTAATAAAAAAAGTATGACTGAATCTATAAACAGAATAAATTCTATGATCATTCGGAGAAGAAATCATCAATAATGAATTGAGAATGATAAAATAAAAAAATTTTAATAATTAAAAATTAAATATATAAATTAAAAATATTATCTAATGTGTAAATTTACTTTTAATCTTACTTAAAAATTTAATTACCTATAAATATAATAGATAATAAAAATCTCAAAAAAAAAAGTACAGCAAATGACGGCAATGGCAATTCTCTTCTCTCGTTTTTGTCGTTCGTCCTCAACATCAAAAACGGCGCAGCGGCGCTCCAGCACTCCAGCCTCCTGTTCTTTTCTTTTCCGGATATATATACATATATGGTGTCGTCTTATGCATGAGGTAACCTAATGACTTGATTTGCATTAGTCCCAATAATCATAATAATCCCTCGCGTCCAAAAGGCATAAAGTACCCTTCAAATCAAGACAAAAAATGACCTTTTTTTGCATTCAAAAGCAAAATAAAAATAATGTTATAAAACTATCGAAAGGAGGGAGAGAGAGAGAGAGAGAGAGAGAGAGAGAGAGAGAGAGAGAGAGAGAGAGATAGAACTCAGAGAAGTTATGAAACTTATGAATTTCTTAAAGAATTCAACGATATATATAGGCGTACAAAGGGAACTATGCCAGTTACTATGCAGTACTATGCTGGTACTGTGCATATGTACTATGCCAGTTACTATGCAGTACTATGCTGGCACTATGCACTGTGCGATGTCGGCCATTTACTATGCCAGTTACTATGCAGTACTATGCTGACACTATGCACACTGTGCGATGTCGGCCATTTACTATGCCAGTTACTATGCAGTACTATGCTGGCACTATGCACTGTGCATTTGACGGCTAGCTCAAGGTGGTCATACAATTTTACAATGTTATTTTACAACATTCCCCCTTTGGATGACCACATATAATGAATATGCCTCGTTAAAACCTTGCCAAGGAAAAACCCTATGGGAAAAAACCAATGGCGAAGGAAAAAGAGTACAATATTCATGTGTACCGTAAAATGCTTTAAGATTGCCTCATTAAAACCTTGCGAAGGAAAACCCAGTGGGATAAAACCTTAGCGAAGGAAAAAGAGTACAATCAGCATAAGTCTTCAAGACGTTACTCCCCCTGAAAAGTGCATGATAAAAGGTCTTCAAGTCTCCGCATTCCAATGTTCTGCACAATCTTCTTAAATGTTGCAGTTGGTAATGCTTTTGTGAATAAATCTGCCAGATTATCACTTGATCGTATCTGCTTGACTTTAATTTCACCTTTTTCTTGAAGTTCATGAGTATAAAAGAATTTAGGTGAAATATGTTTGGTTCTATCACCTTTGATATATCCTCCTCTAATTTGAGCAATACAAGCAGCATTATCTTCGTATAAAGTTGTTGGACTATCATTAATCACTGGAAGACCACACTTTTCTTGAATATGTTGGATCATTGATCTTAGCCAAATGCATTCTCGACTTGTTTCATGAATTGCAATGATCTCTGAGTGATTTGAAGATGTAGCAGATAGTGTTTGTTTGACAGATCTCCATGATATAGCAGAATTTCCATAAGTAAATACATATCCAGTCTGAGATCTACCTCTGTGTGGATCTGAAAGATAACCTGCATCTGCATATCCAACTAATTGTGGACTTGAACCATATTGATAAAATAATCCCATATCAACCGTACCTCGAAGGTATCGAAGGATATGTTTAATTCCATTCCAATGTCTTCGAGTTAGTGCGGAACTATATCTTGCAAGTAAATTAACTGAAAATGCAATATCAGGCCGAGTGCAATTTGCAAGATACATCAGGGCTCCAATTGCACTGAGATAAGGTATTTCAGAACCAAAAATTTCTTCATTGTCTTCACAAGGACGAAATGGATCCTTCTGCACATCAAGTGATCGAACAACCATTGGAGTACTCAGGGGATGAGCTTTGTCCATGTAAAAGTGTTTCAAGACTTTCTCTGTATAATTTGACTGATGAATGAGAATTCCATTTGGCAAATGCTCGAGCTGCAGGCCGAGACAAAATTTCGTTTTATCAAGATCTTTCATTTCAAATTCATTCTTTAAATATGTAGCGGTTCTTCTGATCTCTTCAGGAGTTCCAACAAGATTTAGATCATCAACATAAACCGCAATAATAACAAATCTGGAGTCTGATTTCTTAATAAAAACACATGGGCATATTGGATTATTCTCAAATCCTTCTTTCAATAGATATTCGCTAAGGCGTTTATACCACATGCGTCCGGATTGTTTTAACCTATATAAAGATCTTTGAAGCTTAATAGAATACATACTTCTGGATGTACTCAGATTAGAAGCTTCAGGCATTTTATATCCTTCAGGGATTTTCATATATATGTCATGATCTAATGATCCATATAAATATGCGGTGACCACATCCATCAACTGCATATCCAATCTTTTTATAACTGCCAAACTAATCAAATATCTGAATGTGATTGCATCCATAACAGGAGAGTATGTTTCCTCATAATCAATCCCTGGTTTCTGCAGGAAACCTTGTGCAACAAGTCGTGCTTTATATCGCACAATTTCATTACTTTCATTACGTTTACGTATAAATACCCATTTATATCCAACGGGCATTACACCCTTTGGTGTTTGTATAATTGGTCCAAAGACCTCTCGCTTTGCTAGCGAGTTTAATTCAGCTTCAATAGCTGATTTCCATTTTGGCCAGTCATCTCTACATCGACATTCTTCGACAGTTCTTGGCTCAATTTCTTCATTACTTCTGGTAATGTCAAGAGCCATTTTATATGAAAATATGTTGTCGACAACAGTTTTATTTCTATTCAAAATTTCTCTTGTATTCATGAAATGTATCGAGATCTCGTTATTTTCAGGTACCTGTCCCTCTTCAAGGGAAGACATTTCATGAAATACCTCTTCAGGAGGTTCTTTCTCAGGAGATTTACTCTCTTCATGAGCATCAATTACTCTTATGGCCTGTGTTGGTATGGACTCTTCAGGAGTACCAAATTCATTTTGTATTTTCCTCTTCCGAGGAATTTTGTCCTTAGCACCAATAGGTCGTCCACGCTTCATGCGTATCTTAGACTCGCCTATTGCTATTTTGGCAATTTGTCCTTCAGGGACTGCAATCCTTGCTGGAACATTAACAGCAGGAATATATGATTTTACCACACCTTTCGTGTCAGTAAATGTATCCGGTAATTGGTTTGCAACACTTTGCAAATGAATAATCTTTTGAACCTCTAGATTACATTCTTTTGTACGAGGATCAAATTGGGAAAGAGCTTTATTTTCCCAAGTAATTTCTTGTCGTGCTTCAGGCACCGACTTCTCATTACACAATGTTTGTCGTGCTTCAGGCACCGACTTCTCATTACCCATTGTTGGAAAAATGGATTCGTCAAAATGACAATCCTCAAAACGTGCCTTAAACATATCCCCTGTAAGAGGCTCAAGGTATCTGATAATAGATAGAGAATCAAACCCAACATATATCCCAAGTCTACGTTGAGGGCCCATCTTTGTACGTTGTGGAGGTGCAATTGGAACATATACAGTACATCCAAAAGTACGAAGATGAGAAATATTAGGTTGCTGACCAAATGCAAGCTATAATGGTGAATATTTGTGATATGCTGATGGTCTAACTCGAATTAATGATGCTGCATGAATTATAGCATGTCCCCAAGCAGAAATAGGAAGATTTGATTTCATGAGTAAAGGTCTAGCGATTAGTTGAAGCCTTTTAATCAATGATTCAGCTAAACCATTTTGAGTATGTGTGTGGGCAACTGGATGTTCAACATCTATTCCTATTGACATGCAATAATTATCAAAAGCTTGAGATGTAAATTCTCCTGCATTATCCAATCGAATAGTTTTAATTGGATAGTCAGGGAATTGTGCTCGTAGCTTAATTATTTGTGCAAGAAGTTTAGCAAATGCAGCATTTCTAGTGGAAAGTAAACAAACATGTGACCATCGACTTGATGCATCAATTAAAACCATAAAATATCTGAACGGTCCACTTGATGGTTGAATAGGCCCACATATATCTCCATGAATCCTTTGTAAAAAAGATGGAGATTCAAAACCAACCTTTGAGATAGATGGTTTGATAATCAATTTACCTTGAGAACATGCAGAGCATGGATATTCATTGGGTAAGATAATTTTCTGATTCTTTAGGGGATGCCCATACGAATTATCAATTATTCGTCTCATCATTATTGATCCAGGATGTCCAAGGCGATCATGCCAAGTCATAAATATTTTGGGATCAATGCACTTCTGGTGCATTACAACATGTGATTCAATTGTTCTCATTTTTGTATAATACAATCCAGATGAGAGGGCAGACAGTTTTTCTAATACGAGCTTCTGGCTCGAAATTATTTTAGTAATGAGAAGATGCTCTTTATCGTCTTCGTTAATGGTTTCAATATGACAACCATTACGACGTATATTTTTAAAACTTAATAAATTTCTTCTGGATTGTGAAGAAAATAGAGCATCATTAATGCAAAATTTGGTGCCATTAGGCAACACAATATAAGCTCTTCCGGAGCCTTCAATTAGATTCGATGAACCGGAGATGGTATGAACATAGGCTTTACTCAATGTTAGATTTTGAAAATATTTTTTATCCTTAAGAATTGTGTGAGTTGTAGCACTGTCAGCCAGACATACATCTTTATTATTCATCTCGGAGATAGAAAGTTCATCAATAAGACTCATGATTCTACAAAATATATAAAACTTTCATTACTAAAAAAAAACATTACAGAATAAAAATATTTTACAATAATATAAAGGAAATACATTAATTAAAAAGGAACACTTCCATGATCAACTCTACCACTAGAATCCTCAAAGAAATCAGAAACATCAAGACTTGTAATATCTTCTCCATCTATAGAATTTAAAGCATATGATGGTTCAGCAAAATTTGTTTCAAATTTCTTTGTTTTTTCTTTTATGGAAGATTGGTATAAGTCAACCAAGTGTTTAGCTGTACGACAGGTACGAGACCAATGTCCAGTCATACCACATCTATGGCATTCATCTTCATATTTCTTTACAAATTTATTTTGAGGACCTTTGCCCTTTTCTGAGTTGAACCACTTCTGGTGGTACGGTGTATATCGATTATTTTCCCTTTTAGTGTGGTCACTTCTAGGACCTTCACTTCTATAGTTTTTCTTACCACATCCACGCCCTCTTTTTCTTTGAAAAGATGCACCATTCGCTTCTGGGAATGATGTAAATCTAGTACCATTCATTTCAGGGAATGATATAAAACCAGTAGGACGTGACTGGTGATTTCTTAATAAAAGCTCATTATTTTGCTCAGCTAATAGAAGACAAGATATAAGTTCAGAATATTTCTTGAACTTTCGCTCTCGATATTGCTGCTGCAGGAGCACATTCGAGGCATGAAAAGTAGTATATGTCTTCTCTAACAAGTCATCATCAGTGACTTTTTCACCACATAATTTCAATAGCGAGCTAATTTTAAAGAGTGCAGAGTTATACTCACTAACACTCTTGAAGTCTTGCAACCTCAGGTGCATCCAATCATGACGAGCTTTTGGGAGGATTACAGTTTTCTGGTGTTCATATCTCTCCCTTAAATCATTCCACAAAATAAGTGGATCTTTCACCGTTAGATACTCAGTTTTTAATTCTTCATGAAGATGGTGCCGAAAGAAAATCATTGCCTTAGCACGGTCCTGCAGGGACCCTTGATTTGAAGATGGTGCCGAAGGAAAATCATTGCCTTAGCACGGTCCTGCAGGGACCCTTGATTTCCTTCTTTAATTGTATCTCCCAGGTTCATCGCATCCAGATGGATCTCAGCATCAAGGATCCAAGATAAATAATTTTTCCCAGAAATGTCAAGAGCAACGAATTCTAATTTTGTAAGATTTGACATTTTTTACATATATAAATCAAGAATATAAAAATATATTGAAAAACTTACTTGAAGTAGAGGACTATTAGCTTCAAGATCGTCAGAACTTTCGTGCTGATAACGTGTTATAAAACTATCGAAATGGGAGAGAGAGAGAGAGAGATAGAACTCAGAGAAGTTATGAAACTTATGAATTTCTTAAAGAATTCAACGATATATATAGGCGTACAAAGGGAACTATGCCAGTTACTATACAGTACTATGCTGGTACTGTGCATATGTACTATGCCAGTTACTATGCAGTACTATGCTGGCACTATGCACTGTGTGATGTCGGCCATTTACTATGCCAGTTACTATACAGTACTATGCTGGCACTATGCGCACTGTGCAATGTCGGTCATTTACTATGCAGTACTATGCTGGCACTATGCACACTGTGCGATGTCGGCCATTTACTATGCCAGTTACTATGCAGTACTATGCTGGCACTATGCACTGTGCATTTGACGGCTAGCTCAAGGTGATCATACAATTTTACAATGTTATTTTACAACAAATAATGATTAATGGATGCTCTTCCTATGTCTAACACCTCTATAAAAGACAACAATTTCAAATGGCCCACGTCAACACCCAAAAGCCAAGCCCAAGTATTTCTTTTAAGTCTTCAGAGTATGGGCTTAGTTGTTAAGTGAACTGGTTGGATTTAATACTCCATGCGGCTGCCATCAAAATAAAATTAAATGTAAAAGCTGAATAGTAGAATTTCAAAAATATTAAATGTTAATAGATATTAAATTCAATAATATAAATTATATCTCATTATTTATATTTATATTTTAATATTTTAATTTAATAATAGAATATTTAGAGTGTACTTTCGCACACTCATCAAATATGCTGCATCGAAATGCATATGTGATCCCATTTTTGATAACTGGTAACCATATATTTTTCTATATTTGTGAATCCGAATGTTATGCCAGGGGAAGCATGACTTGGTTGGCATTCCATAACTTCCTCATTCTTCCTTCCAGTGATTCAATCAACTGGAACTTGCAATTACCTACTGAATACGAGCCTGATCATTTACCTTACTTGACTTGGTTGGCTTTCCATAACTAACTCCTGTTACTCATTTTGATAAGTTGTTTTTCATATTGGATGCATGCATCCCTCGGGTTGTGTAAGAACCACTTTGATGGCCCTAAAAAAACTGTAATTTTATTCCTGTGTGTTACTTTTTTTTGTTAAACTTATGTCCAACTGTGATATGTTTTAACCTATTGGTCTTTTGCTTGGTACTTTCTAAATAGAATGTAATTTTATGCATCTTTACCCTATTAATCTCTGTGTGTATCTTTTTCATCAATCCATTGGTTTTCAATTTAATCAATTTTAATAGATGCTTGTATATATCGGGTTTTTATACTCTACATTAGGCTATTTCCATCCACCTTCTGTTTACTGCTTAAATATTATTTTCACAATTTTTTTCAATTAGGAAAACGTGCCTTGTATGTTACACTACTACTAGTATATATATATATATATAGAGAGAGAGAGAGAGAGAGAGAGAGAGGGTGAACTTGAATTTTCTATTGAGCGAGGGAGGATTGCTCTTTATAGAAAGTAAAAAAGGGATCGAAGCATTTGGGAGAATAAACAATTTTTAGAGGGTCCAGTACGAGAAATGAGGAAGAATTTGGATTGAAGCTTTTGTTTTTTGTTTTTTGTTTTTAAATCTAAGTCATCATTTTTGTATGGTGCGTTCCACTTAAAGGCTTCTGTGTAGCACCACTGTTTAAATATTAAATAAACTATCTCTGTTTTTTTAATTTAAAACATTTTCAATAGATCTTACCCTTTTTACAAGATTCTATAAAGTTTATTTTTAAATATTTCAGAATTTTCAAAAAAATTTCGTACAACATGAGCAGGTGGTATCCATTGGGACAAAGAAAAAAGGAAAAATCTTCCCACCGGATACTCCGTTAATGTGTAATCAACAGAGACGAATAAAAACATGACACATAAGAGGGACACCAACTAAATGAAGAGGTCGCGTCGCACTGCATCAGGCACTTCTCTTACACATCACGAGTTTTCTTTCCTTTCTTCTTCACTGTGTCTATCCTGCTGAAAGCCGAACTCAAGGAACCGAGAGAGAGAGAGACTATCCTGCTCACCCATCTGTCCTGCCGAAAGCCAAACTCAAGGAACCAAGAGAGAGAGAGACTGTCCTGCTCACCCACCCACGCCGAATGCACCGGCGTTGAACCAGAAAGCCGCCTATTTGTCCTGCTCACCCACCCACGCTGAACCCACCGGCGTCAAACCAGAAAGCCGCGCCGCCTGTTTGTCCTGCTCATCCACCCAGGCGTCGAACCAGAAAGCCGAACCCACCCAGCTGAATGTCAAATGTGTACGTTTTTGCTCTGCTTTTAAACCACTCAGTGGATGCGTCCTCACTAAAGCATGCAAGTTATGGAAGATCTGCTTGGTGAGCTCCATCTGTTAAATCACGTAATTCCAAAATCACCGCTTGCTCTCACCGATTGAAATCTGGAAACTATACTTCCACTTCTGCTCTTTATTCTCATTTCTCTCACAGAAAAATCCGAACCCACCCCCGAACGTCGAACCCAGAAAGCCGAACCCACCGGCGAACCCACCCACGTCGAAAGCTGAACCCACCCCCGAACGCTGAACCCAGAAAGCCGAACCCACCCACCCACGTCGAACCCACCCACGCCGAACCCACCCGAATTAGAATGAAGGTACAGGTTCTCTTTAGAAGCAACTTTGAGTCATTATGTCTCCATTTTATATTTCTTAACTATTTAGTACCCAAATGAATTGGTTTTGTTGTTCTGTAAATTTCAATGCCTGATGATTTGTTCTGTAAATTTCAATGCAGTTATCGTGCATATTCTGGGTTGTTCTGTAAACTGGTTTGTTGTTTAGAATATTTTTGCAAATGCATGTTTTGCTCATTTTTATATTTATAATGTATGCTTATGTCTTGGTTTGTTGTTCTGTAAATTATTGGCTGTTGCACGGCATTGATATGTATGCTTATGTTTTGGTTTGTTGTTCTGTAAATTAGTGGTTGTTGCACGGCAGTGATATGTATGCTTATGTCTTGGTTTGTTGTTCTGTAAATTAGTGGCTGTTGCACGGCAGTGATATGTATGCTTATGTATTGGTTTGTCTAATATTAATCGGCATCACAAATGCAGTACACTGATGATGACAATGGTGTAGAACCACTTTGCCATTGTGGGATTCCAGCAAAGCTAAGGATTTCTGCCAAAAATACTAGTTTTGGCAGACGATTCTTAAATTGTCCAAACTATAAGATGAAGAGACAATGCTCGTTTTTTCAATGGATTGATTTTGAACAAGAATTAAACCATTGTTGCAAAATGACATTGGAATTAGCTCAAAGAAGAAATGATAGGATCAGCCAAGAACGTGTAATGGTTGAGGAAGCAAAATTTAAAGCTATGGAAAAGAAGTACAAGGGCACATTATTCTTGTTATGGTTATGTGGCGTTGTGCTTTGTGCTGTAATTATTTTTTATTTGAACAATAATCATGTATGTCAGTTTCAATGCTAATATTATATGGTTAGTGTTTGAGTAATAGATGTAATATGAATGTAACTGCCCATTTTGGTAAATTTGATGGTTTTAACTCCATTCCACTTTTTAGTAATGTAATGCTCTCACTGTAAGCCGGAACGTCTGAATGCATGGGCCACTTCGGTTTGATTTACACTATAAAATAAATCTGGATATGAGCTTAAAATTCACAAGTAAATTTTCTAGTAATAAAATTACTGCTTTTAACGACCAACAATCATTGATATGCATGGACCACTAAAGCACCTGGATATGAGATTAAAATTCACAAGTAAATTTTTTAGTAATAAAATTACTACTTTTAATGACCAACAATCATTGATATGCATGGGCCACTAAAGCACCTGGATATGGGATTAAACATACAAAAGTTCATTTTTTGGTTATGGTAACACGTGAATACGTGAATCTGAACATTGCTTAATACACAAACCCAGTCTGAATAACCAAAAAATTTACTTCTAACAGTCTAAATAAAATGCAAAGATATGTCCAACAGTCTGAATAAAATACAAAGACAGTACAACACAAATCTTCCACTTCAGTATAGTATGCCACTTCAACACAAAATGCTCCAACAGTTAGCTACTCTGCAAAAAAGCAAGCACAAGATGGGTAAAAAAAATTAGCCAATAAACTAAAAAAATAATTAAGGGTAAAAAAAATTAAAAAAACCAGTTGCAAATAAAATTAACACTAACCTCATCTAATTTTGTTCTTCAATATCAAGCCGTTGTGATATGTTGTCATTTATATTTCTAATATCCCTACAAAAAAATAGAACAAAACAATAAGCATCAAAATGACGGAACTCTGTTATTATATTATAAAACCAAAGAAATTTTTTATATAAGTACTATACCCGAACGATGGGCAGTTGTTCTTCGTATGACCTTCAATTTTGCAAATGCTCAACGCCTTTTCTTCACTGTTTGAGTTTCTTTCGGGTTCTTTGCTCTCAAGGATTTCGGTCTTCCTTTCGTTGGCACACGTTGAGGATATTGTATAGTTTGTGAGAAATTTGATATTACTTGTGATCTTAACATAAGGGAATCATTACGTGACATGTCCCCGACTTCGAAATTTCTTTCTCCAATATCTTCCATTAAAAGCAACTCATTGTGGACCTTCTCCAAGGCATGAGAAAGGTGGTTCATTTTAAAACTTGATTGTGAGCCAAGGTCTGCAACATCGTAAAACTGCATCATCAACTTGTTTTTTCGCATTATCGGATCTTCTTGTGTCATTACATGCCCCTCAGAAACTGGTAACTCAAGTATAGCTCGACTCTTAGCATTGATTGTCCATCGCTCAACCACATAGTGATATGGCAACACATCTAATTTTGATTTCTTTGTTAAGACACATAAGATATGCCTACAAACAATACCCAAAAACTCGAACATATGACATGTACATATTGCCTTCATTTCTCCACTCTCCAAAGTCACATAATAAATGGGTTTCTCTTTGCCATTAGGTGCCACTGCATACATCTTACTCTCACCCTCTTTCTGAACTTTGGACGCTTTGTATCGTTGGCTATTAAATAGCTCAGCTTGAAAGATTTGGAATGACTTCCTTGTATACACTGACGCCGCCTCTTCCTCAATTGACCAACATGTTTTCAAAACCGCCTTAGTTGATTTCGTTCTCACATCCTTCTCTTTTTCCTTAAAATAGTGTGCATCTAAGGCTTTCTCATACTGATGAACAAAATCACTCACCATCGTGCTCGAACGAACATAATCCTTGAAAAATTTATTCATGCTCTCACTCCTTTGCGTGGTTGACATACCAGCACAAAACGTGGTTCGCAAGTAAGCCGGAACCCACTTATATCGTCGGTTGTAAAGATTTTCCAACCAATCATTACCAACCAAACCATATTTCAGGATTATTGAACTCCATTCCTCCTCAAATTCATCACATGTTATTGTCTCATGAATACAATGACGGAACTCTTTCGAAAAGTCTGGAAACTGGTTATAAACATGTGCCAAATGTTCTGGAAATTTTTGCAAAATATGCCACAAGCACAACCTGTGAGTAGTATTTGGAAGTACCTCTGCAATTGCCTTCGCCATGGCTTTGTCATCATCAGTAATAATAGTTAAAGGGGCACGACCAAGCATTGCTTCCTGCCATGTCCTCAATAACCATATATATGACTCAGCTGTTTCATTAACTAACAACGCACAACCAAACATTATGGTTTGGTGATGATGATTTACTCCTGAAAACGGCACAAATGGCATCTTATAAATGTTTGTGAGGTACGTCGCATCAAACGTGACAACGTCTCCAAAATATTGATATGCAGACCTTGATCTTGCATCTGCCCAAAAACAGCTTCCCATACACCCATTCTCATCAATCTGCATGGAATATACAAACCCAGGTTCTTTACACTGTCGATCAAGAAAATATGCGTATAACCTTTGTGCATCCCCCTCTTCAAACAATTTTCTTCTTTTATTTCCCAAATAATTGTCAACGTCCTTACCAATACAACCTGTATTAAAATCACCACCTGATTCTTTGCTCAAGACCGACATTATCTTCCTTGTCGGTATGCCGGACTCATTCAAAGTGAGAATGAGTTTCTTTTGCACACGCGTTACCCCTCTATGTCCACGGAGCAAGCTCGTACTTCTTGGTGTCAGTAGCACATGGTTGTGTTCAGGGACAAACTTGCAAACTATCCACCTTTCACCATCTTTTTTTATACACATGGTAGCTTTACAACCAATCTTTGTTTCAGCAAGTTCGGGATTTTTTCTTTCTTTTTGTTTGAAACTTTCACGCCTAAATCCTTCCCGCGTACAAACATAGTGTACTCCAACTAATTTTCTGTCCTCTCTGGATAATTGCGTATGATTGGTTCTCATTGCAAAACCTTTTCGTCTTGCATACGCCTTGTAAAATGCTTGGGCATCCTCAACCTCATCAAATTCCTTCCCAACGAACGGTTCAAGATTTCCACTACCAGTAGTGGAAATCAGATTGATTCCATCTCCATCACCATCCCCCAAATTAACGTCATCTCCCACATCCAATCCATCTCCCATGCTCACATCACATTGCTCTTCCACGGTTTCATCCTCAATAGTTTCATTTACAAAGTCTTCTGGACAGTTTCTACTCGTCACTATCTCAACCTCATCACTATCTGAACTCCACCCAAAATCCTTCGTCCCAACATAAAACAATATCATAAATAAAATATCAATTAACATATCCAATAAACTGTTTTTTAATAGACAAATGAATAATATCTTAGCCAATAAAATACTTTTTAACATATCCAATAAAATGCTTTTTAATAGACAAATAAATAACATCTCCGCCAATAAAATGATTTTTAACATATCCAATAATATTTCACCACATGAGAATCCAATTATTTCAAATTATTTTAATGCACAAATTTTATTCTAGATTATGAAACCCATATTCCTTCAAAAGAAAACTGTAGCATAGCAAACAATAGAAAACAAAGCAAATTTAATACCATCGTATTGACTATGCCAAATGTGCGAACAATGATAAATCAGAGCCAAGCCAAAACCCTACAAAAAAACAGGCAAAGATCATTACAAATAGAGAAAATCTTCTCACTGAAAATTATGAAAATAATATAAAAAAATAAAACCCTAATACTCAGAAAAATAATAGAGAAAAATCAAATCGAAATCTCAAAAAATCTGAACATAACTCTTTCATGGGCTCAACAAATCCGAATAGGAATTAAAAAAAAAAAAAAAAACCTTGTTAGGAATTTTATGGGCTAAGAAAATCCTAATTTAGAAACTCAAAAAATCTAAATAAATATAGTTAAACAAATAATAAAAAAAAAATGATGAGAAAATAATACTCACAAGTGAAAAATAACACGAAACTACGGCTAAAGATCTTGATGCTTCGATATAATGCGTGATGCTGCTGCTGCTTCCGCTTTCAGTAAGAGAGAAAGTGTTCTTCGGTCACAGAGTGATTTTCGGGGGAGGGGGGGGGGGAGAGAGAGAGAGAGAGAGAGAGAGAGAGAGAGAGAGAGAGAGAGAGAGAGAGAGAGAAGAGTGAAAAAGTAGAGGGGACAGGTGCTGCACATTAATGAGGAGGTATAATCCTCTACTTTGCACTTTATTTAGATTTGTAAGCTATGCATCCGTGTCATATTCTCATTAGTCTCCGTTGATTGCACATAATAGGATGTTCCGGTTAGAATCGTTCCTCAAGAAAAAAATCTACTCATCATCTTTCTTATCATCATTATCATCATCATCTCATCATCTCATAATATGGCATTAACTAATAGGTTCATAAGTAAAATATAATAAATAATATATAATCATCTAATACCAAATCATATGATAATAAGAGGATGATAAGAAAATTGATAATGAGTAGCATTATTCATATTTAAAAATACGATAAGTTCTCTTGAAAGTTTATTTGGAAAAAATGTTTATGATAATGTCGAAATTTCTTTTGCAAAAATTATTAAAATATAAAATTAATCTAAGTTTAATAGAGCATTCAAATTAGATTCTTCATAAAATTTCTTATAATTTAACTAAAAATCACATTTTCTAAAATTTTTTCTTAAATTTTATTCATCTTTAAAAAACATCATAGATCTCATTTCTTATTCTTTCTCTAATCTATTAAAATAATATTTCTTTATTCTTTCTTTATTACTTTTTTCTCTCACTTCCCTTTATAAACTTACTTATAAACTTAAAATAATGATTTGGGGATAAACAGTAGATCCCCACATCCATTCATTACAAAATATGGTATGAGATTGGGAGCAGTTTGGAATGAAATCTCTAAATTTTTTTTCAAAATTTGAAAAATTTGTGATTTTAGGATGTGAATGCTGAAAGTGAGATAGATAATCGGTTAACTCAATGAGAAACAAAATGGGGTTCAACAGTGCACTCGACGACGTCGTTGATATGTCGACTCCATTTTATTCATTTTTTCAACCTCCCCTTTTTGAAAATAAAACGTCTTCAGATTGTTTTGTTGTAAAATAAAAAAGGGATTTATTATACATCAGCTACTACTTATGTTGCACACCACATATTTATAGGTTTTTATAAGGTGTAGGGATGCTTTTCATAAGATATATAGTGTTGCCCAGATGACTAACACAAGAGGGGGGTGAATTGAGTTATATTTAAAAAAATAACAATTATAAATCAAATATACAATATAAAATATAAGCAAAATGCGAAACAGTAATAAATATAAAGAGTAAGGGTAAGAGAGAAGCAAACTCAGTATGTTAACGAGGTTCGGCCCCACTGCCTACGTCCTCGCCTCAAGCTACCCCTTGAGGATTCCCAAATTCACTATTCAACCTCCTTCAAGTGGAGTTAGAAACCTATTACACCTTTGAACAACACCGCTACAAAGGATCCGTGTAGAACACCCTCTACACTTGCAATCACCTTACACGTGGTGATTCAACTATTTCCCGTGTAGAATACTTTCTACACGCACAAGGGTTATACACATCCTTTTTCTGATACAAAAGTTGATAGTGGGTAGGTTATCAGAAAACACTCCTCAATGAGTGAAATAAGAACAATATAGCGCAAACTATATTTCTCAAAATGAACAAGGATTAAGATTCAATGCTTAGAGAAGAGAGAATGAAAGTTTTGAATGAATGTTGTATGCTCTTGGTGTTGTGAATGTGAAGCTCTCAAATGATCTATTTATAGGCATATGAGACTTCATATTCAAATTTAAAAAGATTCACATGTCAAAGACAACATTATTCACTTTTTCAAAAAAATCAAACATAATCTTTTACTTTTGACATATGACAAAAGGAGCACACTTTCCTTTTCAAAAAATTCAAACCTAATCTTTTACTTTTTGTATATGACAAAAGGAACACACTTTACTTTTCAAATTTTTCAAACAAAATCATCTACCTTTTGTATAAGTCTAAAAAAGCATCAATCACTTTTGAAAATATTCAAATAAAACATGCACATGTGAAAGATGACAATCAATCATCTTTAATATTTTCAAAGTTCAACCCTTTAATCAAGGCATGCACATGTAAAAGATGACAATCAATCATCTTTAATATTTTCAAAGTTAATTTTCAAAAATATTCATGCACATGTGGAAAATGTATTTTAATGCTTTATGATCAAATATTAATTTTGAGCATTAATCCTAATTTCGAATTTTAAGAGATTTACAACATTACTCTATGATTTTAATGTGAACTTGTTTCCTTCTTGCTCATGCTTGGTTCTTTGATGTACCTGACTCTATTGTGTGGACAACTTGAGCTTGAAACACCTTTATTCTTTAAATTCATTTGTTATCATCAAAATCCATGTGTAGATTTATAATCACATGAAACTTGAAACCTTGGGTTCAACAATCTCCCCCTTTTTGATGATGAAAAATACTTTATAGAACTTGAAACCTGTATTAATACTTAAGCTCCCCCTGAAAATATGCGTTAGTTTTTCAAGCAAAAGTATAAATATAATTCCAAGCATATATAACAAGTTTAGCAATTTAAACAATGTTAATGTTCTAGTCTAAAACTTCTCCCCCTTTTGGCATCATTAAAAAGGATCCGCAATAAGTAAATGGATCTTAAGAAAACGGTGCGTTAGTAGACACTGTAGATAGTTAAAAAAATTAAATAAATTCATCCATCCGTGACCCGACAAGTGCGGCTGGAGATTTGAAAAAATCGCTTGATGTTGTTGACAAACGAGATTGAAGGCTCCGAGTTTCTAAAAAATGTCATTTTCACCGATCGGGAAAAAATATATTGCTCTTTGACTTGGATGATAGCTTGTCTTGTTCTTTATGCTATCTCTATAAAATCAGTCCTGAAGTTCATCCAATCCGCATCAAGTTTTCTTTTCATCTCTATAACTCATATGTATTCTTTCAACATTCTCGTTTTAAGCCTTCTATTCTTTTCTCAATAGCTCATTCTTCTAACATTTCTCTAGATCCATCTATGAGGCATTCTGCATCTTAACCTCATGTCCTTTCTGCAGCTGCCATTGGTGTCATCTTGCAGCAAGAAAATAATAATCTGACTAATAAGTCAGATTCTGATGCTATTTATGACTTGGTGAGTCTTGGGACTCACTACTCTTCCTTTATTGTTGTTTTTTCTCAGTGGCTACAAGCCAAAAATCACGAAGTTGAAAAGCTCAAAGAACAAATTGTTGTACTTCAACGAATTGTTCAAGAGTCTCACACAAGGGAATGAATCATTCGGCAAAAGAATAAACAGTTGAAATCTTTATTAGATTCTTCATTTCGCTTGCCGGTTCCCATGGATAAGAATGACATGATATTGTATGAAGAGAATGAGCGTCTCAAACATGAGGCTAAGAATCTCAAGTTTATGTAAAAGTATTTAAAAAATCTATCTCTATTTTTATTGACTCTGGTCTATCTTTTAAGAGATATTCATAGCATGCATCATACCTATTTCTCTTCTGATCATACATAATCTATCTTCTGGTAAAGGTTTTGTGAAAATATCTGCTAACTGATCGTGTGTGTTTGTGAACTCTAATATTATATCGCCTTTCTGCACATGATCTCGAAGAAAATGATACCTTATTTCAATATGCTTAGTTTTAGAATGTTGTATTGGGTTCTTTGAAAGATTTATAGCACTTGTATTATCACATTTGATTGGAATGTGATTATACATGAGTTTAAAATCTTCAAGTTGTTGCTTCATGTAGAGAATTTGAGCACAACAACTACCCGCAGCAACATATTCTGCCTCAGCAGTAGATAGTGCAACAGAATTTTATTTTTTACTAAACCAGAAAACTAGTGCATGACCTAAGAAACGGCATGCTCTACTAGTGTTTTTTCGATCTATTTTACAGCCAGCATAATCTGCATCTGTGTAGCTGATTAGATCGAAAGATGTGTACTTAGAGTACCATAACCCTAGGAACCACTAAGATATCTAAGAATGCGCTTAACTGTAATTAAATGTGATTCTTTTGGAGATGATTGAAAGCGTGCACATAAGTACACACTAAACATAATACCTGATCTACTGGCTGTTAAATATAATAAACTACCAATCATACCTCGATATATCTTCGAGTCAATTGGCTTACCGGATTCATCTTTATCAAGTTTAGTTGATGGACTCATTGGTGTTCCAATTTCCTTAGCATTTTCCATCCCAAACTTTTTCAGCAATTCCTTAATATATTTTGATTGATTGATGAATGTCCCACTTTTTGCTTACTTAATTTGCAATCTGAGAAAGAATGTAAGTTCTCCCATCATGCTCATCTCAAATTCTTCCTGCATAGTCTTAACAAAAATTTGACACATATTTTCATTAGTAGCACCGAATATTATATCATCAACATAAATCTAAATCAAAAGAATATCATTATTTTCATATTTAATGAAAAGAGTTGTGTCGATTTTTTCTCTTCAAAAAATTTTTTCAATCAAGAAACCACTGAGTCTCTCGTACCAAACTCTAGGAGCTTGTTTAAGTCCATATAGTGCTTTTGTGAGTTTGAAAACATGATTTGGAGAAATATGATTTTCAAAACCTGGAAGTTGCTCAACATATACCTCTTCATTTATAAAACCATTTAAAAAAGCACTTTTAACATTCATTTGAAAAAGTTTGAAATCTTATAACAAGCATATGCAAGTAGCATTCCAATAGCTTCTAATCTTGCAACAGGTGCATGTCTCATCATAATCGATTCCTTCTTCTTGATTAAAACATTGGGTTACAAGTCGAGCCTTATTTCTAGTAATGACTCCGGACTCATCTTTCTTGTTTCTAAAAACCCATTTTGTTCAAATAATAGTATGATTTTTGGGTCTAGGAACAAGTGTCCAAACATCATTTCTTTCAAATTGATTCAACTCTTTTTGCATAGTTAGAATCCAAGATTCATCAAGAAGTGCGTCATCAATATTTTTGGGTTCAATTTGAGATAGAAAAGCAGTATGATTGCAAATATTTCTAAGAGATGATCGAGTACTTACACCTTGTGAAGGTTCTCTCAAAATTTGTTCCACTGGATGATCTTTCACAAATTTCCACTGTTTGGTTGCATCTTGTATTAAATTTTGATGATCTTTCCTGATGGCTCCATGTTGAACTTCCTCTATTGTTTTCTCTTTGTTGAGAGTGAGACTTTCCGTGTTATTTATACCTCATGTTTCTTCATCAATAGATTTCTTGGAGAGTGGAGAATTAGATTCATCAAATACTACATGCATAGATTCTTGTACAGTCAAAATCTTTTTATTGAATATTCTATAAGCTTTACTATTAGTAGAATACCCGAGAAAGATACCTTCATCAGATTTGGCATCAAACTTGACTAAATTATCCCTGTCATTCAAAATAAAACATTTGCATCCAAATACATGAAAGTAACCAATGTTGGGCTTTTTCTCATTCCAAAGCTCGTATGGGGTTTTATCTAACTTAGACCTTAGCATAATTCTATTTATAACATAACATGCAGTACTTACCGCTTCGGCCCAAAAATAACTAGGCAAGTTGTTCTCATTGAGTATTATTCTTGCCATATCTTGAAGAGATCTATTTTTCCTCTCTACTACCCCATTTTGTTGAGGAGTTCGAGAAGCAGAAAAATTATGCACAAAACCATTTTCATCACAAAATATTTTAATATTTTTATTAACAAACTCTTTTCCTCAATCATTTCGGATACTTGAAATAGTATAGCCATTTTCATTTTGAATTCTCTTGCATAATTTGGTAAAGGCATTATGTACCTCATCTTTATGAGCAAGAAAGATGACCCAAGTATATCTAGAGAAATCATCAACAATAACAAATGCATAATATTTTCCTCCTAGACTTGCAACTCTATTTGGTCCAAAAAGATCCATGTGTATCAGTTGCAATGGTCTAGTAGTGGAAATATGTTTCTTAGTTTTAAAAGAAGTTTTTGTTTGTTTACCAAATTGACATGCATCACAAATTTTGTCTTTAAGAAAATTTGTTTTTGGTAAACCTCTCACAAGATCATTTTTTGAAAGTTTGGAAATAAGTTCCATGTTGGCATGATCTAATCTTCTATGCCATAACCAACTAGTTTCATTTTGAACTGAAAAGTAAATAGCATCTTGTGAGGTAATTTCTTTAAAATTAATTGTATAAACATTATTGTTTCTAAAAGTAATAAAACAAATATTACAATCATAATCATTCAAAATAATGCACTTATCCATTTTGAAAGTAACTGTAAATCCTTTATCACATAATTGACTTATGCTCAAAAGATTATGTTTTAGACCTTCAACAAGTAGAACATCTTCAATTATGAGAGAAGATTCATTACCAATTTTACCTATTCTCACGATCTTCCTTTTCGAGTTGTCTCCAAATGTCACGTGTCCTTCTTCTTTAGATCTAAGATCAAAGAACTTAGTCTTGTCTCCCGTCATGTGTCTTGAACATCCACTATCTAAAAACCACTTGTTTTTGCTTGTGGATGACTTCATGCATACCTATAAAAACAATTAAAATGATTTTTCTTGGTACCCAAGTTCTTTGGGTCCTTTATTTATTAGTATTAGAAGAAACAAGATTTTTAGGTACCCATATGGCCCTAACAGTCATTGTATGATTTCTTCTAATAGGACAAGTATGATAATTGTGATAATTTCTATTACAGAAATTACAAATAGCATGTGACATATATGAAGAACTTGAATGATTATAATAATATTTTTTTTTTACAAAATTATTTTTATGAAAAGAATTTTGATTATTGGACTTTGATATAGAAGGATTATCAAAGAAATTTTTATAAGATTTGTATTTTTGTTTTGGCATATATCCCAAACCTGCCTTGTCAAAAACAAATTTTTGACTACCAAGAAGTTTTTCAAAATTTCTTTTTCCATTCGTAAAGTTTTCAACAATATTTTCTAAATCGGTTTTCTTCTTATTCAATTCAAAATTTTCATCTTTCAAAATGATATTTTCTTTTCTTAAAATATCAATTTCATTTGTTAAAGAAAAATTTTTCTTTTTCAAAGCATTATATTTTATACCCAATTTTTCAAATTCCTCATAAACCTCTTCTAAAACATTTTGCAACTCTTCATATGAAGGATTTTCAATATTATCAAGATTTGTTACCTCAATGTCATCTTTAACCATAAGACAAAGATTTGCTGATTCTTCATTGCTTGCTTCACTATCTGAGCTTCATGAATCATCATTCCATATAGCTTTCATTGTTTTCTTGCCCTTGTCTGGATCTTTCTTTAGCAGAGGACAATCTGGCTTGATATGACCAGGTTTATTGCATTTATAACAAATTAAAGTGTCATTTTTACCTGAATCTTTCTTGAAAAACTTTTTGAAGGATTTCGTTGGAGGAGTTCTATTTTTCTTCAAGAACCTCTGAATTCTTCTTGTTATCATCGCAACTTCTTCATCTTTATCGTCATTTTCCTCATCTTCATCACTTTCACTTTCATAAGGAACAGCTTTAAGTGCTAAGCTCTTCTTTAGCTTTCCTTCTTCTTCTCCTCTTTTTAATGTGTATTCATGGGTGATAAGTGACCCGATGAGTTCATTGACTTCGAGCTTCTTGAGGTCTCTAGCTTCAAGAATCGCTGTAACTTTTGATTCCCACCGTTTTGGTAAAAAGTTGATAATTTCTCTTACTATCTCCACCTTGGAATAAAGTTTGTCAAGAGCTGTCAAGCTGTTTATGATGTTAGTAAAACGAGTGTGCATACTAGAAATAGATTCATCATCATTCATCTTAAACATTTCATATTCATGAGTAAGAATATAAATTTTTGATTCCTTGACTTGCGAAGTTCTTTCATAAGTTACTTCCAAGTTATCCCAAATTTCTTTTGCCGTAGCGTAATTCATTATTCTATTAAACTCATTTCCATTAAGAGCATTATATAATAAATTCATAGCAGTTAAATTTAAAGTATAAAGTCTATCGTCTTCATGATCAAACTCTTCTTCTTCCTTTTTGACTTTTACTCCATCAACCACTTTTGTTGGAATATAAGGTCCATTTACAATACATTTCTAGATTTCTCTACCTTGAGCCTGAAGAAATATTCTCATTCTAACTTTCCAGAATGAGTAATTATCTCCACAAAAGAGTGGAGGCCGACTGCTAGATTGACTTTCACCAAATGAAGCTGCAATGTTAGCTATAAGATCTTAACTCAAAAAATAGTTAATCTTATAATAGAGTTCTTAGCTCTGATATCAATTGTTACTGATCATAGGTCGCACCTATGTCACCTAACAATTGTACCTACCAGACTAGCCGGCTACCGTCTCTACCGGTGCACCATCACTTATGGTCGGAGAGTCTTGCTTCGGTGACACAGTCACAAGCAAGAGTTCCCATGAGTGATCTGTCTGTATGAACAATACAGGTCAACTAGCTCTGATATCAATTGTTGCCCAGATGACTAACACAAGAGGGGGGGTGAATTGAGTTATATTTAAAAAAATAACAATTATAAATCAAATATACAATATAAAATATAAATAAAATGCGAAACAGTAATAAATATAAAGAGTAAGGGTAAAAGAGAAGCAAACTTAGTATGTTAACGAGGTTCGGCCCCACTGCCTACGTCCTCGCCTCAAGCTACCCCTTGAGAATTCCCAAATTCACTATTCAACCTCCTTCAGGTGGAGTTAGAAACCTATTACACCTTTGAACAACAACGTTACAAAGGATCCGTGTAGAACACCCTCTACACTTGCAATCACCTTACACGTGGTGATTCAACTATTCCCCGTGTAGAATACTTTCTACACGCACAAGAGTTATACACACCATTTTTTTGATACAAAAGCTGATAGTAGGTAGGTTATTAGAAAACACTCCTCAATAAGTGAAATAAGAACAATATAGCGCAAACTATATCTCTCAAAATGAACAAGAATTAAGGCTCAATGCTTAGAGAAGAGAGAATGAAAGTTTTGAATGAATGTTATATGCTCTTGATGTTGTAAATGTGAAGCTCTCAAATGATCTATTTATAGACATATGAGACTTCATATTCAAATTTAAAAAAATTCACATGTCAAAGACAACATCATTCACTTTTTCAAAAAAATCAAACCTAATCTTTTACTTTTGGCATATGACAAAAGGAGCACACTTTCATTTTCAAAAAATTCAAACTTAATCTTTTACTTTTTGTATATGACAAAAGGAGCACACTTTACTTTTCAAATTTTTCAAACAAAATCATCTACCTTTTGTATAAGTCTAAAACAGCATAAATCACTTTTGAAAATATTCAAATAAAACATGCACATGTGAAAGATGACAATCAATCATCTTTAATATTTTCAAAGTTCAACCCTTTAATCAAGGCATGCACATGTAAAAGATGACAATCAATCATTTTTAATATTTTCAAAGTTAATTTTCAAAAATATCCATGCACATGTGGAAAATGTATTTTAATACTTTATGATCAAATATTAATTTTGAGCATTAATCCTAATTTCGAATTTTAAGAGATTTACAACATTACTCTACGATTTTAATGTGAACTTGTTTCCTTCTTTCTCATACTTGGTTCTTTGATGTACTTGACTTCATTGTGTGGATAACTTGAGCTTGAAACTCCTTTATTCTTTGAATTCATTTGTTATCATCAAAATCCATGTGTAGATTTATAATCACATGAAATTTGAAACCTTGGGTTCAACATATAGATATTTTTTATAAAACTAGGTGGGAGCAACGTGCAAAGCACGTTTGTCTAATTTTATGAAATGATTATTTGTAAAAAGTAATATATATTTTATAAAAATTATTGATGTCACTTAATAATTTAAGGCATATTGGAGAAGATAAAAAAATTAGTTCAAAATATCATATAATCTAATACATATTTATAACATCCATAAATTTAGCAAAGATGTATACGAAAAATTTAATAAAAGTCTAACACAAACGGTAGTTCAAAATATGTGTCGTTTGATATTTGTATTATAATTCATCAATTTATGTAATCCTGTAGACGATCAATAGAGACAACATTGAAATTCTTATTTTGCTGTTGGTTGAATCGATCAGGATCAATATAAAGTTAAAACATAATCTTTTTATAAAATTTGTGGTATAATATTTTTTATATATAGCATATATATAAATCCTAAAATATATTTTGAAGTTGTTGGCCGAATTTATTTTTTCTTGATTAGCTCAAGGATCACGATCTTTGTCACGTGCCCATCATAGCAAGTCCACTTGTGGAATATGACTTCGTGGAAGCTACGTCCTACTACCATGAAAAAAAAAACACTTTGATTAAACACAATTGTGTTATATATTATATGAGATTTTTAAATTTAGAATACTCAATAATCTGATTTAATGAAACGTATAATACACATGTATTATACTTAGGAATTCACGTCTTATGCACCTAATACACGTGTATATGTTAAGGAGAAAGAGAAAAATATAATAACTAATCTTTAATTACTTATTGTTATATAAACTATTAAGTATTGTAATTATTGTGATTAATAAATCATATAATAACATTGAATGTTATATCTCTCAATATTTATGTCTTCATTCTATATGCCGATTACATTCACACGTATTTAAACAAATGGTATTAACTTTAACGGAAAAATAAGAAAAACCGTTAAAACAAGATTTTTCGTTTCATATACACTTTTTATATATAAAAGATATATGATATGTAGTGATAAATAGTGATTGTTCCTAATATTTTCTCAATAAAAAATATTTGGACCCGTTTAAGGAAATTTTGAGAAATTGCCGGCTACCGAACATCCCCGCACCAGGATTGCTGTCGAATAAAAAAGTACACGGCTACTTGGGAAAGCAAAACCAACGAGCCCACTGGAACGAGTGAGACGAGAGGAAAAACCATGGAAACCCTCAACTTTCTAATGTTCCGCTACCCCCTACTTTTACTTGAGAAGAAACTTGGGTTTCTTCGAGATTCTACATTTCATAGGGCCTTCAGGGGGGTAGCAGAAACGGATGCAACAACGGATAATCATCAACATCATGCGGAGGTTCATCGGAGGAAGATTTGCTGGATCAACGAGGCTCATGTCAACCTCAAGCAGGGCCCTTGGTTGGTGGGACCATGTGAAACCAGCTCCTAAAGACCCCATCATTGGTGTCACGGAGGCTTTTCTTGCTGACACTAACCCCAACAAGATCAATCTTGGAGTGGTACAAAGTTTCTTCCTTCATCGAGGCTTTTGCTGATGGAAAGTCCTTTTTTCCGAGTTGATTCATCTGTTCCTGTTTCAATTTCAGGGAGCTTACAGGGATAATGAGGGGAAACCGGTAGTTCTACAATGTATTCGATATGCGGATTCAAAGATTGCTGGTTGCGAGTTCCTGTGAGTTATGATTGTTCGGTGTTCTTGTTTGAGCTTAATTTTCTTGTTTCCTTTTCTTTCCAAGAACATATACGTGAGGGTTCGTTCCGAGGACACTTGTTCGAACAACACGATAAATATTACACCGATCTAATTGAGTGCCTAAATTATAGATATTGGTGGTTCACTTGATCAATGTTCTAACGGCCAAATTTTTTGTGAGATTTATTTGGTTAGGGAGTCAAATGCTACTGAAGTGGGTTCAAAGTTGGTCGAGGAGAGTGTGAAACTGGCTTATGGAAAACATGCCCATCTCCTAAAGGACGGGAGGGTTGCTGGACTTCAAGCGCTCTCTGGTACTAGTGCCTGTCGACTGTTTGCTGAGTTGCAGAGGCGTTTCTATCCTGAATCACCAATTTATTTGCCTGATTTTACTTGGTCCAAGTAAGTTTGTTCTGCAACACTTTAATTCTTCTAGTGCATACGGTAGTAATTTAAGGATTTTTTTTAATTGTTGAGTTTCAATCCCGTGCGTTGCATAGCCATCACAATATATGGAGAGATGCTCAAGTTCCAGAAAGAAGCTTCCGCTACTACCATCCCATTTCAAAGCGTTTAAACTTTGCAGCTCTAATGGATGATGTCGAGGTTAGAGTCTACTTTTGAATTGTTAGTCCCGGGGTTGAGGATGATTTTTATGGTGGGCTTCCATTTAGAAAGACAATTTTCATGGATAATTTAGTTCCATTAAATCAGATAGACAGTTAATAAGGATTTTCTTTTTTATTTTCCTTTTGCATTAAAATGCTCTAAGAGAAATTTTCTATTTAGAATGATAACGCTCCTTGGACGTAGAATTCTCATAATTTATTCAACAAAATAATGCACTTCTTTTGATCGAGAGGCATGCATGAGGCCTTCAAATGTCTGCTTTATATACCTCATACGGTGACTGAATGACATAAATAATAGGCTGTCTTTGGTATATTAAGTTTGTTGGTTTTTATAGAATGCCCCGGATGGTTCTTTTTTCTTGTTTCATCCTTGTGCTCACAACCCAACTGGGGTTGACCCAACTGAAGAACAATGGAGGGAAATCTCAAACAAGTTTAAGGTAATTTGTTAAATGTACTGTTTACCTCAACGTTCTGCGTCTCCAATCCTTCTCAATTATCTTTAATCTTGGCCTCAAATCATTTTTCAGGTAAAGAATCACTTTCCCTTCTTTGACATGGCTTACCAAGGCTTTGCAAGTGGAGATCTTGATGTGGATGCCCTACCAATCCGGATTTTTCTTGAAGATGGACATCTAATAGGCTGTGCTCAATCGTTTGCCAAAAACATGGTATTACATGGACACCGAGTTGGTTGTCTCAGGTAAGCAACGATACACATGGATTCTGGAAAGTATGCATGAATTTGTTAGTAGCTAGACTAAAAAGAGGCCAGAATGACTTTAGTTATGGGCAGTATTTATAACATGCTTTTGAGAACTTGCAACATTTGGAGAAGACCGATCAATGCACCCCTTTGCCATACCCATATCTATTGTATCCTTAGGTGGGGAGGCAGTGCTATGCCAATGTAATACAATGCTAACAAGGTCAATAGCTCAACCATCCCAATCTGTCCTTTGTGGAGTTTACTACTGATCTTTCCCATTTTCTTACCCCTCTTTTTAGTGTCCTATGTGATGATGTGAAGCAAGCGGTTGCAGTTAAAAGTCAACTGCAGCAGATTGCCAGGACAACCTACAGCAATCCTCCTGTTCACGGTATATCGTTGGTCTCGACAATCTTGAGTGATCCACAGACCAAGGTCCTCTGGTTCAAAGAGGTGAAGGTAGTATATACTTTTCATGTATTTTCTCTAGTCTATTTGTTATCTCTTCCTTTTTGAGTTCGAAGAATTTGATATACCTTCAACGTTATCCTGACATCATAAGGTCATGGCAAATCGTATTAAACAAATGCGGATTACTCTACGTGAAACTCTTGAGAAGTTGGGTGGTCCTGTCAGCTGGGAGCACATAACTAACCAGGTGTGTAAGTGGGGCTTTTTTTTTTGGGGGGGGGGGGGTGAGGGCCATTATTTGGTTTTCTTTTTTCTTTAATCATGGCAGTTTGACTAGTATGATGTCATGAGCAAAATATTTGACCAGTTGAGCACCACTTGTAAACCCTCTAATATATTTGGCTGCAGGTTGGGATGTTTTGCTTCTCTGGATTAACACCTGATGAGATTGATCGTCTAGTAAGGGAATTCCACGTATACATTACTCCAGATGGACGTATGAGGTATATTTCTTTTAGTTTAGTGAGGAAATTTATTTTTAATAAGATTTTTACCTGTGTACATATTCCTTTTTGGTTATGGTACTGTTGTATTTAGTCACTTGTAATTTTACATTTCAATTGGCAGCATGGCGGGTGTAAACACAAGTAATGTGAATTACTTGGCAAATGCACTACATGAAGTTACGAGATATGAACGAGAAGCAGGAACTATCAGTAGCGTCAGTCTCTAGTATCTCATTTATATACAGTCTATGCAATGTTGCTTACTACAAATATTCAGGTATAAAAGAGGAAAGCCCCATGAAATTGCATCATAGCGGCTGTAGCAAAACTAATACACATTTATTGTCTAGGGTTACAGAGAAATAGATGAAATTGCTTGCTTCAGATTGGGGGAACATGGAATATTTACGTATAAGAGAAGTACTGGTCTATTATGAGGTGGTTAAGCCATTCTGTGGATAGTAATGACCGGATTTGAGTAGTTGGTACGTACAAAAGTATGAGCCTCAAATCCAGTGACTTAAATTTTTAGGTTAAGGTACTGTTGTCGCCAAGTTATAACCTCTTTAACTCTCAATGACCCAAGATCTTATCACATTTGCATTCAGATTTTAGAACATTCATTGTGTGGATCATAGATCCACGGATTGTATAGATCCGTGCAACTATCATGGATTGTTTGAGTCCCCACGTATGATATGATACAAGTACATATACTTAAGAAAAGTTCTTTCTCCAAAAGCAGTTGTGGCAGCCTTGATATGTAAGTCGTGTCAGAGGTTGAACTCCAAATTTTGGTAGAACTTCTAGCTATCATGTGGCCAGAAAAATTATTTAGCCAGAAACTTCGGTTCAGGCTACTAATTTGCCGTCTCTACAGAATTTTGTTGAATCTGTTGAATATCTTGGCTGAAGACATATATACGTATTATATAGTGTCAGATATCGTTATTTGTGTCCAAAATACTAACATACAAATGATGGCCATACGCGCACGTGGAACAACTGGCCAGGACACTCTCATGCAAGTTGCTAGCACTGCAGAGAAGCCATCATCAACATTTACACCCCTTTCTATCTTTGTTTTACTTTGCTTGAGATTCTCCGGCCTCCTCTTGCTTGATTAAAATACGAAGAATAAAACCCTTTGGTACATGTTTCTTGTTACCATTTCCTTTCTTCTTGGCACGTCTCAGGGGGACACGAAACGGCCAACTATGGACCATACTCTATATATATTATGTCGTCATTAACTTTTCTTCCATCAAAGTACCAAGGAAATAGTTCCTTAAAAAATGCATATAGAAACAAAATCGACGACAAATGTGAAAGTCGAAACTTATAACACAGCAGCATCATGTGCCGTGAACAGATTTTGAAGTTGATCAGCTTTGAATTTTGTTTTTCAAAATTCAAGAATGGAATAAATGGGTGGATGAATTTGGGTTACATATCCATGTTGTTCAATTATGTTACGTCCATGAAAATCTGCAGGGTACTTGAATTGAACCAATTGTATTCGAGTGATAAAAAAGAAAAGAAAAACAAAAGAAAGAAAATACACACACATACAGCCTTCCCCCTTCAGAAAAAGAGACAAAACTTTCAATACGGGACGGAGACAAAACAGAAGCAAAAGATTCACAACAATATAAACAGGCAGAATTAAATGTGTTGATGGAAACCTCTACCCGTCTTTCCTCTTGGCAATTAATAACCAGGGACAAAAAAGGACGAATAGACACGTCCAACTGCCATGTTTTCCAAGACACTCCTCCAACCAATTAAACATCCTAAAGCTGTTCTTTGGTAAAGCATGAAGGTACACACAACTAGATGGGGGGTGTTTATTGAGGTCTACTCCTACCCCCTCTCTTTTTCTAGTTTCTTTAATTGGCCTCATAATCTACTGGCTTGCTCAATTATTTTCAAACAAACAAAAGTACTTGCAACACAAGATCATGCTATTACTGTCCGGCCAGCTTGACAAGAGCAAATTTTACTAGCATCGGATCGATGATATTGAAATGTCAGATGCACTTTTGTTCACGGTAATGAACAGTGAGCCAGTTCATTTGCATGCAATTTTTGATTTAATGGACTGATCATAAGCAAGAGAAAATCATGGAAGGGACACCTTCTTTCACGGTAATGAACAGTGAGCAGTTCATTTGCAAGGGACACCGGCCACGTGATCATATGAAGGAGAAAATCATGGATTGCATACCCTCATTCTAAACACCGACAACTTAAAATCAGGAAAATACAAATTACAAATACTCGTATAGTACTATTACGGCCATATATATATATGTTTTTTTTTTACGTTCATATATGCCACTGATCCATATCATCGATCAAGGTGCATCTTTCCACTTGTTTGAACATATATATATATATATATATACCAAATTTAGCCACATTATGATCATTGATTTCAAGAAGAATATATAAGAACAAGATCAAGGACGAGCTTTGTTGATAAATTACATGGTTTAGATACATTTTAATTGGGACCCAACTTTCTTTTATTTCAGATAGATATGATAATAAACAAGGTTTACCACCATAAATTTCAGAAAGTTTAGGTAGTTTAGATAACTAGTTACTACAATCGAACAAATGAGGCAACATAAACAAGGCAAGTATGTAGGCAGCGCGCCTACATATCAATTTCTTACCTTTAACAACAAGGCCTTTTTTCTTTCAAAATATTACAACCGGTCAGCCGCGAGGCCCAGTACTGCCAGAGCTAGCCAGTACTCTACCGATGCCAAAACACAATGTTGAAGTTGGTGAACGAACGGTCCCGTCATCATGATCTTCCCTGGAATCGAAGGATGAGCCTTGGCTTAAAAATCGCTTCCTTCCCTTGAGCTTTGTAGTAGTAATTGGAGAAAACAATGATGAATCCGATGATGAGAATGATGCTGAAGTGCGCGACGGAGACGCATTGGTTTTTCTAAGACGTATTTTTGGGAATAAAGCGTAAAAGAGATTGGATCTTGAGTTGTTCTTCTTAACGGACTTTTTATTATTGGAACTGCTATAATAGGAAGGAGGGGGAGTGAGAGGGGGTACAAGCGCAGTGTCGGAAAGTGTATGATGTTTAGGGGTACCAGGGCGAGACTCCCACATGAAGGGAACAGCACCAGAAGCTCCTCCATAATACACCCTGAGAGAAGGGTTAGCCACGGAGCTTTCTCTGGAAAAAGCCTTAGAGAAGATCAACTTATCATCTTGCTTCATTTGAAGGGACTTTTGGGAAAGCTCAGGGCTACCACTGAACATTCGTCAGATTGATGGAATTTCTGAGTTGGGAAAGGAAATGAAGATGGGAGATGAAGACCGGCCTTGAGCTTTAGCTTAGTATATTTCGGATTATATTATATATAAGACTACCACATGACAAGTAAGCTGTCACGGTACGGTTCTGAGTAGTGAATATATATATATATATATATACATACATACATACATATATATATATATATATATATAAAATACATGCAAGTTGATTATGGACTACATGATGAAGTCGCGCACACAACGTTTGATGTACTCTGTCCGCAACCATTTTGACCATTTCCCTGCATGTTTATTTTTTTGTTGAGAGAACTTTTAGTCCCTAGCTAGCTGTGCATGTGCATGCCTTCCTACCTTTAAGCTTGTTCACTATTCTCTTGTGCTCCATAGTAAAGTAAATTAAAGTTCAAAATGATGGAGACCACAATTTCTGCTAGAGTCCCGAAATTAATGAAAGAACGATTCTCCGAATTAAATAGAATAAGAAAGCTTCAGAAAAAGGACGACAACAGAAAATTAAACTCTCAAACTATCAATATCTAACTCCGATTTGAAATATAAGTATGAGTTATGCTCTTGCTAAGATATGATCTCCATTAAGATATATAGATTAATTAAAAGTAAGTGAAGTTATAACATGATAAATAAGTGAAGTTATGACATGACAAAAAAAAAAAAAAATGAATTCTAGGTATGCAAAGTTTTGAATACCATAGTAACCATACCAGATGTCGTACCAGTCAAGACATTGGAACGAAATATTTCGATATCAGTATCGTTTCGGGATATGTGATATATAAATAAATTATATATATAAATATATATAAATTATATTCTAAAATAATAGTCTATATATATATATAAATTATAAATAGTCTTATCTAAATTGAAAGTTAAAAATTGATCTTGTAATTTGAAAAATAAAATAAAAAATAAAAAGCTAAAATATCGACCTATACGACTGGTAAAACAATGATGTCATGTTCAAATTAACATGTATTTGTGATATGTTGCCCGATCACAATATATTATATGCATCTTCCACGACTTAATTTACACAATATTGATCATAAAGACGTGTCATGCATTGCATGGTCCAAATTAAGGGCCATTTGATGTAGACCCGAAAAGAATCTAGCAAATGGCTTAAAAGAAAGAGTAGTACTAGGGATCCACAACTGTAGCAGAGCACACTTGCACATCATACGTGGTATCTGAATTTTTTTTTTTTTTAAATTGAAAACGTGCGTTTGGAGAAATGGGGTCCTTGGTAAGCTAGATATTTCGAAATCAACCCGCGAAAGCTCCCGTTCGTCGCCCGCGTGAGAGGTTCCTCCGCCCAGCACCACCGGCGACGCCGTCTCTTCGGCCAGAAACAGCGAGCACAGTACTTCATCTGCACAGAGCTGATTTTGCTTGGGAAACCAAATAAAAGAGTAACCGGTCAGTGTTTTGCAGCTGCGAAGACCTCCCTCCCTTGCCGGCGCCACCGCTGCTGAACCGAAGGTAAAAAATATTCAGACCAATGAACTGTCATATGCTTACGTTTATCTTGTGTACACAGAGGTTAGTTTTGGGTTTTGTGAGATAGATATTGTGGATTAGGGCATGGTTAAAAAATAATGTTGCATGGCTTTTGACGTCCAGTTTCGTCCTCTGCTTTCAAGCAGCTTGGTCCATTGTTTTTTATTTTTTTTTATTATCTGTATTGAGAATCAGTTTTTTTATCTTTTGCACGCATTCGGACTAATTATTTGTGCCCCTCCAAAGTCAGAACTACTAGCTGGTTCTTATGATAGTGCAGAGTATGAGCATTGTAAGGGAAATGCATGCTCGTTAAGTATTTCAGCTCATACTCTGTTCTTACTCTCCCTTCAAGAATTTTTTTCGAGATTTAGAGAAGTAAGTGGTGGGTTAAGCTGGAACCTAGGTAACAATTAATGCTTTTTATTTCATCATTCATGTTGCATGATATTTAGTGTTCTCTGCTTACAAGGCATATAAATGCCATAAGAACATAAACTAGTTATGACCAAATACATATTGATTAAGCTTAAATTTTTATTCCGTGCTAATGCTTAAACTTTAATACATATTGATTAAGCTTTAGAGTAGAAAAGAAAAGGGAAAAAAAATATGATTCAAATGATATTGAATTTATAATCATCATTTATATGATTTTCTATAAATTGTAGTGCAGAAGGGTCTGTGACTAATTGTTTAGAGTAGATAAAATTTGTTTACCAATACAAAAATTGTTTAGATTATATGAAGATAAATTGTTTGTAGGCAGTGGCTATATGCATCTGAAGGAGAAACCCATGGATGTCATTACTTTGAAATTGTCATCTTGGACTTCTTCCTTGAGCACATAACCTGACTTTTCATTTAGCGAGATTAATTTTTATTTTTTATTTGTTTTTTAAAGGGAAAAGAGATAAACTTGTGTTGGAGTTTTGCCGTTATTGAATTACATTGCATTAATAACTATGTTATAAACCTAAAGATAGTTAATATGCAATAATTGGAAACAGTTTAGAAGTGTGAGATTATTTATTAAGTGTGAGTGTTTAATGTTGATATAATGCGATTTGACATCATATGAACATCGCCTTTAAATATTTTGAAGACATCTTAATTTTAGTGTAATGGGGGAAGAGGAAGATAGAATGGCACCCAGGCCTTCAACGTCGACTTCACAGCCATTTTACACGCATCAAAATGAATTTGGAAGTCCAAACTTAGACCATGTAAGTCGGCAGGTTGATGATAGCATTTTTAATAAAGTGTACTTGACGTGCTCATGCATTTAACTAATTGCATAAAACTTGCAGCACCCTCACCATATGCCCTACCCTCTGGCGAGTAATCTGGAGGATTTTATTAGAGTTGAAGATTCATTCCGGGTATATTTCTGTTTGTTACCCAAATTCAAAAAATTTACATGTTATTTTGTTTGTTTGAGGATAGCTGATTTTTTCGAATGCCAAAAATTTACATGTTAATTTGTTTGTTTGAGGATAGCTGATTTTTTCTAATGCCGTGCTGCTATTGAGCAGATGCCCACTTATACTCAGTACCAATCCTCGAGTAATCCGGATGACTTGAGGCAAGAAATGCCCACCACGTCAATTATACCAAATAGTGATGAATTTGAAGAAAATGTTGGAAGTTGTCATGATGCTGATGGTATATCTACTTATTCGATGCTATGTATTTAATGACTCTAATTTTTAATTCTTGCTAATTCCTCATTATATTTCCATTGATAGAAATGTTCTTTGACATAAATGAAGATTTGGAGGGTACCACTGTTGTCCCGGATGATGAGGTACAAGTTGAACCACCAAGATCCGGGTTGGAGTTTGACAGTGAGAAAGAGCTTGTGGCGTACTATAAGCAGTATGTCAAGCAAGAGGGTTTCGATGTAAAGACACAAAGGACTAAAAGAGATGATGATGGGAAGCCTGTGTATCTGACCATTGGTTGTGCCCGTGGTGGAAAGTACCATCCAAAGCCAAACAGTAATATCTCGAAGCCACGGGCAACCACTAAAACGGGTTGTAAGGCGAAGGTAAATGCAGCATTGAACAAAAATGGGAAATGGGTTTTCACCACTACTGAGAATTCTCACAACGATATTACTGTGAGCCCCAAGAAAAGTAAACTATTGCGATCTCACAAGCACCTAGATCAGTACAGTCAAAGGATCTTGGAGCTGAATGATAGAGCCAGTATACGAATGAATAAGAACTTTTATTTTCTTGTTGTTGACTCAGGGGGTTATGAGAATCTAGCTTTTCAAGAGAAAGATTGTAGGAATTACATTGACAAAGCTAGATATTTAAGGTTGGGCAAAGGAGGTAGTGATGCACTTAATGAGTATTTCAAGAGAATGAGAGATCAGAATGATGGCTTCGTTTCTAATATGGACGTGGATGATGAGGGAAGGCTACGGAATGTGTTTTGGGCTGATGCACATAGTCGAGCCGCCTATGAGTATTTTGGAGACGTTGTATCATTCAATACAACATACCTAACAAATAGGTATGGTATGCCTTTTGCTCCATTCGTTGGTGTTAACCATCATGGGGTTTGATAATATTTGGGGCGGGATTGCTATCAAGCGAGGACACACATAGTTTTGTTTGGTTGTTCCGGATGTGGTTGGATTGCATGAAGGGTAGGGCGCTGAGGTCTATCATAACCGACCAAGATAGAGCAATGAAGAATGCGATTGCTGCTGTATTCCCTGAAACTCGCCATAGATATTGTTTATGGCATATCATGCGCAAACTTCCTGAGAAGTTAGGCTCGCACGCCAAATTCAACCTTGGGTTGAAGACTGATATCCATTCGGCATTATTTGATTCACAGACCACCACAGAATTTGAGGTGTGCTGGGGTCAACTACTTGAAAAGTATGATCTACTCGGCAACAGTTGGCTTCAGTCCTTATATGAGGAAAGGTCCTTTTGGGTTCTTGTTTTCCTGAAGAGTGTATTTTGGGCTGGGATGAGCACAACGCAAAGGTCTGAAAGTATGAATGCATTCTTTGATGGGTATGTCCATGCTGGGACGACATTGAAGGAATTTGTCGACCAATTCGATAATGCTCTTAGAAAGAAAGTGGAGGTCGCTGATTTCAATTCTAGCAACCAAACTATCCCCTGCGTCTCCCCTTTCAACATTGAGAAGCAGTTTCAAAAATTCTATACGGATGCAAAGTTTAAGGAGGTCTAAAAAGAGTTTATGGGCCTAATGTGTTGTAATTGTTGGTTGGTAGGCACACATGGGTGCATTTTAACATTTGATGTGTTGAATGAAATATCATTTGATGAGCAAACCAAAAGACTTCATTACTCAGTTTACTATAACGAAGATGAGTGTGAGATAAAATGCACTTGTGGTTTGTTTGAGATGAGGGGGATTATTTGTAGGCATGCACTTAGAGTTTGTCAGTTGAAAAATATTAATGTGCTGCCGAAAGTATATTTCCTAGATCAGTGGAGAAAGGACTTAAAGAGGCATTACACATTAATCAGAAGTAGTTATGATGACGTGCGGGGTAGATCGGACACGCGGAATTACGAGCTTATGATCCAAAGATGTTCGAAATTAGCAACCAAAATATCCGCAAACAATGACAAAGTCCATGCATTCCTGCACTATGTTGACAAGTTTGATAAAACATGTGAAGGTTCCACATCTCCCTCGACTATCCAAACAACGATGGCCAACCCAACGGTGGCCATGGATAAGGGTAAAAAGATTTTAAGCCCTAACGTCGTTCGAGGGAAAGGGAGACCTCCAAATAAGAGGAAGGCTCCACCTGTGGAGAAATTGGCAACAAAGTGAAAAAAACAGGTATTAATTGTTCCAGATCTTAACCATTGTTACTTGCGCTAGTTAGTAGTTCAAATTCTAAAATTTTTTGTTTTTTGGTTGATGGATTTTAGACTTGCAGGAAACTCTTGGTAAATGAAAGTGAAGTGGGTGAGAGCCCAGGATCCCAACCTTAACATTGTAGGAATTTTGCCAATGGCTCAAGTAACAACTCTTTCTAGTATGTATTACATTTAGATCTTTATTATATTGTGCAGGAATTTTTATATAATACCCGATGACTTTTCAATCACATGCAGGTGTAAATATTGATTTTGTGAGCTGTTGGAAGTTTTTGTATAATTGGTGTTGGTGTAGATAAGGGTCTTGCTTAAATCAACCAAGAAAGTGGTAAATATGTTCTTTGACATAACTTATTGGAATTAGTTGAGTTGGGTTCTGAGTTTTTTCTGAGATGTATAGTTGGAATTTCTGTTTATTATCATTTAGCTTCTTTGATAGATTGATATTGCAAACCTGTCCTCAGTCCTGTATTACATAAGTATTAAGTATTGTTCAAATCTTAACCAATTTCTCTTCTTTTACTAATTGGGTGTAAGGTAGCTAATTGCATGGCTTTTCGGCTTTTTGAATAGTTGATACATAAGAGGGACTGGTAGATGTAGATTGTGTTGATTATCATTGATTTAATGTTGATTATTGATCCAAGTTGATTTAATGTTGATCATCATCTTTTACTAATTGATTTAATGTTGATCATGGTTTACCAAGAATTTTTTCTTGTATGTATTAATAATCTGGTCTACCATGAGATATTCATTTAGGAAAATGCACAAATTTGTTAAATAATCATGACATTATTGAAGTTTATTTTGTATGATTAGTGCTAACGTGTCCGAAAGTATTTATTTGGATGCAAATTTAGACGTTACTATATATTTAAAATAACCACTATGACATAACATGAGCCTTGCCCATTTCATTGTAGTCCTGTTTTGTAGTTATCGAAAAAAATCAAGTATATTATAAATACATAAGAGGGACATACTTGTAACAGCCCACTAGAAATTCAATTATGAAATTTCTATTAACTTTAGGAACCTCGTGAAAACCCCATAAGTTTTCACGAATCCATTAATCGTATAGGTTTTTGTCTAACTACATAGTTAGTGTTATTATTTACTATGGTATCAGAAGTGTGTTTTTGATTATTGGAGATAGTTAGAAGTGTCAAAATGTATTATGATTTGTGCCATTAGACTCGGAGGGTTATTTAAAGTCTTATGGTGCAATAACATTTTTTCATATTTTCGGACAAAACGTCTGTTCAAAACTGTAGATATTATTGGATAAAAAGAAATATCTTGAGGTAATTTTCGTGAATATTATTGGGTAAAAATATTTTGAGTTGATTTTTATAGATATTATTAGATAAAAATATCTTAAGTAGTTTTTTTGTAGATATTATTGGATAAAATATTATGAGATAATCTTTTATAGATATTTTGGGTAGGAGAAAACCACACTCAACTCTCAACTCCAGCCTTATCACCTCCCTTATCTCGTCCATAAATATGTCCAGCCAGCACCCATGAACTTATCTTCAATTACACCTTCCAATAAAAGATTATCAAACACTCTCTCTCGGACAGCTTTTAGGAGTTCTTTTGCACGCCCATTTCGAAGCTGTTGTAAGTGTTTTATCATAAAGTCTCCTTCATATAAGTTGTTCATTTTTTAGTTTAGTTTACATGGATATCTTATTTGCCCCATTTGAAGATCATTTGGTCAGTTAAATATTGTGTAAACTATAGAAAGGTCATTCTGGGAGATAAACTGGAGAATATGTTATAGTTTGGAGTTTTTGACCAAGCTAATGGATAGATATTGGTCCGAAATTTTTATGGAGTATTGTTAACATGTATATGTGACTATTGGTTGAGGATTTTTGCATGATTAAAGGTTTTGATGAAAGATTTTCTTAGATTTAGAAACTTAGAAACTGGAAGAAGAAAAACAGTTTCTGTTTTGAGAAAGTTTAACTCTTTGGTGGTCTAAACCTATTCTAATGACTTTAATAATTTTATTGGAGGATCCTAAGTATCTTATATACATGTTATATTATTATTTTGAAGATATTTGATGTTAGTTTCAAAGATATGAAATTTTATGCAAAGAGATATTCAAATAAGCCAAAGTGTGGATATTCTTGGCTAAATTTATGTTTTGGTTAATTTCTAACCATGTGATCTTGAATTAGAAGCTTATATATGTTTTAGGACATCTTTTTAAACCATGTTATGGTTTGGTTTGAAGATCATATATTTATAAGTCATAGATCAAGAGATTTATCAAAACTAGTTGAGGAAAAAGTTTCTGTTTTTGGACTAAATGTAAAACCAAAAACTCCAAATGTTATTTTGTGATTTTGGTGACTTTGGTTTGATGATTTAAAGCATGGTTGATATTAGGATGATATTATGAATATGTTAGAAGTAAGATTTGATTTTTGAAACTCTTGGAGATGTTTTGATTTAAGGTCAAAACTTGTGATTCAAGTGCTTGGATCTTTTTACAAAAAAAGTTTGGTATTGATTATTAGCTTTTTCTAAATGGATGTTTTAAGTATGGTTTTGAATTTAGGATTGGAAGATGTTTGTTGTAAAATTTTGGTTTAAGCATGAGTTTTGAAGTTGAAAAGAATTGCAACAAAAAAATCAAGGGAAATGGCCTATGGATGTTTCGGCCATAGTGTGTTTTTCATAGTTGTGTTTTGTTTTAAATTTTTCTTAGTTGATATTTAAGTTTAGGACAAAATTTACATGAGGAATGTAAATTTTGGAAACTTTTGGAGTTAGTATGCAAAATCCTTAAGTTATGGGTAAAACAGTCATTTTCCCACATGTAGAGAGTAAAATGAAAATTTTACTCTTTAAGTTAGTATTTTCCATATTTCAAATTATTAGTGATTTAGTTCTAACTTTTAGAATCACTAATTACAGTTCCTCGTGATCGCACTTGAAGTTTTATAAGAAACGCGGAGATCGAGGTAAGTTAGCTTTTAACTTACTAGCAGTCTACTGTGTATGTGTGCTAAGTAAAGGAACTACAGTGTATGTATGTATGTTATCATATATGTCATGCCATGCCAAGTTATCACGTAATTATCTATTATACAGAATTTATTCTGTCATCAATTTTTATCTGTTACATAATATATTCTGTCATGTATTACTGTATATTACAAGTATGTCATGTTAAATATGTTGTTTATTATATGTTATGCCATGTTACAAAATGTTTCTATCTCAAGTTGGTCATGTATTTCAAGTTATGTTCAAATCACGTTATGTTACGTCAGGGCTCCAGTCCTTTCGTTTTCCAGTCACGTTTCATCTTGAGTACATTCAGTTTGTGTAGAATACATGGGGCCACAACAACTGTAGAGTATGTATTTAACAGCATTGTGATGTGTAGAATACATGGGGCCACAACAACTGTGGAGTATGTATTTACACGTAGAATACATGGGGCCACAACAACTGTGGAGTATGTATTTTTCATGTTAAGTCAAGTTTGCGTAGAATACATGGGGCCACAACAACTGTGGAGTATGTATTTACACGTAGAATACATGGAGCCACAACAACTGTGGAGTATGTATTTTTCATGTTAATTCAAGTTTCAGAGTAAGTTCATACTAAGTCAAGTTTCAGATCAAGTTCATGTCAAGTCAAGTTCAGTTCATGTTTCAATTTAAGTTATGTCAATTATGCTATGTTGTACGCTAAGTTATGCTTTAATTATTTATGAATTTGATTATGCATTTATGCTTTTACTGTCATCCATGCATCATTAGCATGTGTGGAAGTTTTTTGTTAACTTGCTGAGATTTGAAATCAAATCTCACTGTGGTAGTCCCAACTACCATTCCCCCCGAATGGTAGATCTTGTTACAAGACCTGAAGGAGGATCAGGAGCTGATCAACTAGACACAGTCGATTGAACGACGGTGCGTCGTTAATGTTAATATAATAGTTAAATTACTACTTGTACGATGGAGTTGCATCTCCAGTACTTTTGGATCATAACTATTTTGGACTAATGTTGTGATTTTAGTTGTTCAATAGGTTTTTATGTATGCAGTATGTTTTAAGTATTTGGGATATTTTCAATTTGGTGCATAGTATTGCTAAAGAAAAAAAAAATTATCCGCTGCGAATATTGCATATTGTTAGATGTAGGTTGGGAACATTGCATCTTATATGTCATGAACGGGGGCAGGTAACCTTGTGTTGCATGTCTCGACGCTTCAAATTTCCGTTCGATCCCAAACGGAATTTGGGGGCGTCACAGGGTGGTATCAGAGCAATACGTCTCTGGGCAGTAAATCCACATGTCCTTAGGAAATGCACCAAATATTAGGTTTGAAATTTAGTTGTCATTAGGCTTGAATTTCTTAAAGGTATGAGAGGTATTATGTGATTGTAATATGTATACTCGTGTGTTACAGGAAGGGACAAATGACTCATGGTAGAATACCTCAAAACCCTGAAGGTAGTATCAATCAGGAGAATCATTATTCCCCGATGGATGGAGGATGAGCTGAAGCTGTGCGTATGCTGACTGACGTGCTTAGACATCAGCAACAGCAACAAGTGAACGCACCTAGACCCGAAGTTAGGGGTTGTCCATATGAGAAGTTTATGCTTTACCGTTACCCAAATTTTTTTGGTAATGAAGGACCACTGAGAGCCGAGAAATGGATTATAGATCTTGAGAGAACGTACGAGATTTGTGGATGTCTTGAGGACCAAAAGGTTCTATATGCTGGATACCTATTCCAAGGAGAAGCTGGAATATGGTGGGATACACGTAGGCAACTTCTAGTTAGGGAACTAAGTAGTATGGCTGCATTGTCTTGGGAGAGGTTCAAGGAAGAGTTTGACAACAGATTCTTCCCAGACTCTGTCAAACAATTGAAAGCCCTGGAATTTGCGTCCTTAACACAAGGTAGTTTGACTGTAGAGCAGTATGCCGCTAAATTCATGGCATTGGGAAGGTTTGCACCACACTTGATTTCAACTCAAAAGATGCAGGCACAAAAGTTTCAAACAGGACTTCTGCCTAGAATCCGAAGTCAAGTAGCTTGCCTTAGAATAGAGAATTACCAAGAGTTGGTAAATGTAGCGACAATAGTAGAGGCTGAGCAGAAGGAATTGGCGATCCAGAACATGACCGATTGAAAGAGGGCCATGCCATTTACTACAAGCAGTAGTGCTAAGAAAAAGAGGCCTTTTTCTAGTTCGGAGAAAGGCAAGGGAATAATGATTGGAGGACAGAAGCCGTCATTTTATTCACCATGCCCTAAGTGTGGTAAGCTTCATTCTGGAGAATGTTACAAGGGATATGGAGTCTATTACCGATGTGGAAAACCAGGACATATGATTAGAGATTGTCCTAACGCCAAACAAGGTAGTGGAGCTGGTGATCGCAAGCCAAGGCCCCACATCCCGGCACGAGTGTATGCAGTAACACCCGGTGATTTTGATGTTGACGCACCTGAAACTGATGAAGCTGGCGTCATGACTAGTATTTTTTTTATTTTATATTTTTTTTCTTTCCTTTTAGTATTTATGATGTTGCAGGTATTATGAATGTGTTAGAATTAGTATTAATATTGGTGTATATATATATTTTTTTAGGAAGGGTTAATTTGTTTAGGTTCTCGGCTTGTGCACTATTCGATTCAGGTGCGTCGCAGTCCTTTGTGTCTGCAGCGTTTGCACGAATTTGTAGTTTGCAGACTGAACTATTACCACGACGGGTTGTAGTATTAATTCCCGATGGGAATACAGTATCTTGTACCCGTTTAGTTAATGATTGTCCGTTAGAGCTAGAAGGAAGGACACTGAAGGCTAACTTGTTAGTATTCGGTCAGATGGAATTCGACCTAATTTTGGGGATGGACTGGCTTTTCAAGCACTACGCTAAGATAGACTGTCGGAAACGAGAGGTTGTGTTTGAACCTCCAACTGAAGACAGGATGAGTTACACAGGAACATCAGTTAAGGCCACCCCACCTTTGATCTCAGCATTGCAAGCTAGGAAGTGTATCGATGATGGAGCCTCAGCGTTTCTATTGATAACTGTAGAGGAGACAACCAAAACTATAGGAATCCAAGGGATACCTGTGGTTGAAGACTTTCCTGAAGTTTTCGTTGATGAGTTACCTGGTTTACCATTGGATAGAGAAGTAGAATTCCAAATAGAGTTAGAGCCGGCAACAACTCCGACTCACAAGGCGCCATATCGTATGGCCCCTACCGAGTTGAAGGAGCTCAAGTTACAATTGGAAGAACTTTTGGAGAAGGGTTTTATCCGCCCTAGTTCTTCGCCGTGGGGAGCACCTGTGCTATTTGTGAAGAAAAAAGATGGATCTATGAGGATATGTATAGACTATAGAGAGTTGAATAAGGTGACGATTAAGAATAGATACCCATTACCCAGAATCGATGATTTGTTGGATCAATTGCAAGGAGCAGCAGTGTTTTCAAAGATTGACCTGAGATCCGGGTATCATCAGCTAAAAGTCAAGGATCAAGATGTGCTGAAAACTGCCTTTAGGACAAGGTATGGCCACTTCGAGTTTTTAGTTATGCCTTTTGGGTTAACCAATGCTCCAGCCGCATTCATGGACATGATGAACAAAATATTCAGACCTTATTTGGATCATTTTGTTGTCGTATTCATTGATGACATCTTAATCTACTCTAAGAACAAGGAGGAACACAAACATCATCTAAGCATGGCTTTAACTATACTTAAGGATCAGAAACTTTATGCCAAACTTAGTAAGTGTGAGTTCTGGCTGGAAGAAGTAAAATTTCTAGGTCATGTGATCTCTAGTAGAGGAGTAGCAGTAGACCCGAGCAAGATTGAAGCCGTAACGAACTGGCAGAGACCGACCAGTGTGCATGAGATCCGAAGTTTCTTAGGACTGGCTGGTTACTATAGGAGATTTGTGGAAGGATTCTCCCGTTTGTCTGGACCACTCACCGCCCTGACTAAGAAAAATGTGAAATTTACTTGGAATGATAAATGCGAAACAAGTTTTCTTGAGTTGAAGAAAAGACTTACCACCGCACCGGTACTTACACTGCCGGAACCTCTTAAATCTTTTGTGGTATATAGCGATGCATCTAAGGCAGGACTCGGATGTGTGCTAATGCAAGAAGGGAAAGTGGTTGCTTATGCTTCACGACAACTGAAGAATCACGAACAGAATTATCCTACTCATGATTTGGAATTAGCTGCAGTAGTTTTTGCTCTTAAGATTTGGAGACATTATTTGTATGGCGAGAAGTGTGAAGTCTTCACGGATCACAAAAGCCTAAAGTACCTGTTTGAGCAGAAGAATCTTAATATGAGGCAAAGAAGATGGCTAGAATTAATCAGCGACTATCAATGCGACATCAAGTATCATCCTGGAAAGGCCAACGTGGTAGCTGATGCTTTAAGCCGCAAGAGCAGACAAGAAGCTTCATCAGTTCCTTCATCAGAAGTAAATTCCCTCTTATGTAGTATGAGAAAACTGTTGATTAGAAACCGTAGTCAGGAAACCATGTTGACTACAATCCAAGAATTCATTCCATTGGACTGGGAAGAACTGAAAGACCGTCAAAAGAAGGACAGTAAACTTGCGGAAGTTGTAAAAAAGATCGAAAAGTCAAAAAGACCAGTGGACTTTAACCTCAGAGAGGATGGGACTCTGTATTACAAGGACCGAAGAGTCATTCCAGCAGATGAAGAGTTAAAGGAAAAAGTACTAAAGGAAGCTCATAACACACCTTACACTACTCATCCTGGTAGTACAAAAATGTATCAGGATTTGAAACAGTCTTTTTGGTGGGAAGGAATGAAGAAGGACGTAGCAGAATTTGTGAACAAATGTTCTGTCTGTAGATTAGTAAAAGCATAGCACCAAAAGCCAACAGGTAAATTGCAGTCATTGCCAATCCCAGAATGGAAATGAGAGGATATTTCCATGGATTTTATAGTAGGCTTTCCAAGGACCTCAGCCGGAAATAATACTATCTGGGTAATAGTTGATCGTTTGACAAAAAGTGCTCACTTCATACCCATTAAGAATACAGATTCTCTAGAAAGATTGACGAGAATTTATATAGCAGAGATTGTCAGATTGCATGGAGTGCCTAAGACGATCGTATCAGATAGAGACCCTCGTTTTACGTCACGCTTTTGGAAAAGTTTAAAAGAATCGATGGGCTCTAGTCTGAGGTTTAGTAGTGCATACCACCCACAAACAGATGGACAGACAGAAAGGACGATTCAAACTTTGGAAGATATGCTAAGAGCCTGTGTTTTGGATTACGAAGGGAATTGGGAGAAACAATTACCTTTGGTAGAATTTGCTTATAACAATAGTTTCCAGGCCACTATTCAAATGGCACCATATGAAGCCTTGTATGGTAGAAAGTGTAGATCACCTCTGTATTGGGATGGAGTAGGGGAAAGCAAAGTAGTTGGACCAGAAGTCTTACAAGAGATTAAGGACCAAGTACACTTGATTAAAGAAAGGATGAAAACAGCACAGAGTCGACAGAAGAGCTATGCTGATAATCGAAGGAGGAGCATAGATTTTAAAGTTGGAGATTGGGTCTATGTGAAGGTATCTCCTATGAGAGGAGTAAGTCGTTTCGGAGTGAAAAACAAGTTAAGTCCGAGATATGTGGGACCCTATGAGATAGTGGAGAAAGTGGGAGTAGTTGCATATCGTTTGGAATTGCCAACTGAGTTCCATGGAATTCATAATGTTTTCCACGTGTCTTCTTTGAAAAAGAGTTTTGGGAATCAGACACCAATGATAGTGGATCCCGATAGCATACCTTTACAACCCAACTTGACCTATGAAGAGAAGCCAATGCAAATTCTTGACTGGAAAGATAAAGAGTTGCAGAACCGTAAGATCCCATTAGTCAAAGTACTTTGGCAAAATCATAATATTCAAGAGGCGACTTGGGAGAAGGAAGTTGATATGCGAGCCAAGTACCCCCAGTTGTTTGACATCTAAATTCAGTCTTGCAGAGTTGTTTTGGGCTTTTGCTTAATTGATACTTTGTGGTTCACTTGTACGGGACTGACAATATCAGACGTTGTACTTCGTTATTCGAATATCAATAAAGTATATGTGTTTCCTTAACTTTTGAATTGTTATTTCTTACTTACTTCGATTTCGAGGACGAAATCTTTTTTTTAGGAGGGGAGATTGTAACAGCCCGCTAGAAATTCAATTATGAAATTTCTATTAACTTTAGGAACCTCGTGAAAACCCCATAAGTTTTCACGAATCCATTAATCGTATAGGTTTTTGTCTAACTACATAGTTAGTGTTATTATTTACTATGGTATCAGAAGTGTATTTTTGATTATTGGAGATAGTTAGAAGTGTCAAAATGTATTATGATTTGTGCCATTAGACTCGGAGGGTTATTTAAAGTCTTATGGCGCAATAACATTTTTTCATATTTTCGGACAAAACGTCTGTTCAAAACTGTAGATATTATTGGATAAAAAGAAATATCTTGAGGTAATTTTCGTGAATATTATTGGGTAAAAATATTTTGAGTTGATTTTTATAGATATTATTAGATAAAAATATCTTAAGTAGTTTTTTTGTAGATATTATTGGATAAAATATTATGAGATAATCTTTTATAGATATTTTGGGTAGGAGAAAACCACACTCAACTCTCAACTCCAGCCTTATCACCTCCCTTATCTCGTCCATAAATATGTCCAGCCAGCACCCATGAACTTATCTTCAATTACACCTTCCAATAAAAGATTATCAAACACTCTCTCTCGGACAGCTTTTAGGAGTTCTTTTGCACGCCCATTTCGAAGCTGTTGTAAGTGTTTTATCATAAAGTCTCCTTCATATAAGTTGTTCATTTTTTAGTTTAGTTTACATGGATATCTTATTTGCCCCATTTGAAGATCATTTGGTCAGTTAAATATTGTGTAAACTATAGAAAGGTCATTCTGGGAGATAAACTGGAGAATATGTTATAGTTTGGAGTTTTTGACCAAGCTAATGGATAGATATTGGTCCGAAATTTTTATGGAGTATTGTTAACATGTATATGTGACTATTGGTTGAGGATTTTTGCATGATTAAAGGTTTTGATGAAAGATTTTCTTAGATTTAGAAACTTAGAAACTGGAAGAAGAAAAACAGTTTCTGTTTTGAGAAAGTTTAACTCTTTGGTGGTCTAAACCTATTCTAATGACTTTAATAATTTTATTGGAGGATCCTAAGTATCTTATATACATGTTATATTATTATTTTGAAGATATTTGATGTTAGTTTCAAAGATATGAAATTTTATGCAAAGAGATATTCAAATAAGCCAAAGTGTGGATATTCTTGGCTAAATTTATGTTTTGGTTAATTTCTAACCATGTGATCTTGAATTAGAAGCTTATATATGTTTTAGGACATCTTTTTAAACCATGTTATGGTTTGGTTTGAAGATCATATATTTATAAGTCATAGATCAAGAGATTTATCAAAACTAGTTGAGGAAAAAGTTTCTGTTCTTGGACTAAATGTAAAACCAAAAACTCCAAATGTTATTTTGTGATTTTGGTGACTTTGGTTTGATGATTTAAAGCATGGTTGATGTTAGGATGATATTATGAATATGTTAGAAGTAAGATTTGATTTTTGAAACTCTTGGAGATATTTTGATTTAAGGTCAAAACTTATGATTCAAGTGCTTGGATCTTTTTACAAAAAAAGTTTGGTGTTGATTATTAGCTTTTTCTAAATGGATGTTTTAATTATGGTTTTGAACTTAGGATTGGAAGATGTTTGTTGTAAAATTTTGGTTTAAGCATGAGTTTTGAAGTTGAAAAGAATTGCAACAAAAAAATCAAGGGAAATGGCCTATGGATGTTTCGGCCATAGTGTGTTTTCCATAGTTGTGTTTTGTTTTAAATTTTTCTTAGTTGATATTTAAGTTTAGGACAAAATTTACATGAGGAATGTAAATTTTGGAAACTTTTGGAGTTAGTATGCAAAATCCTTAAGTTATGGGTAAAACGGTCATTTTCCCACATGTAGAGAGTAAAATGAAAATTTTACTCTTTAAGTTAGTATTTTCCATATTTCAAATTATTAGTGATTTAGTTCTAACTTTTAGAATCACTAATTACAGTTCCTCGTGATCGCACTTGAAGTTTTATAAGAAACGCGGAGATCGAGGTAAATTAGCTTTTAACTTACTAGCAGTCTACTGTGTATGTGTGCTAAGTAAAGGAACTACAGTGTATGTATGTATGTTATCATATATGTCATGCCATGCCAAGTTATCACGTAATTATCTATTATACAGAATTTATTCTGTCATCAATTTTTATCTGTTACATAATATATTCTGTCATGTATTACTGTACATTACAAGTATGTCATGTTAAATATGTTGTCTATTATATGTTATGCCATGTTACGAAATATCTCAAGTTGGTCATGTATTTCAAGTTATGTTCAAATCACGTTATGTTACGTCAGGGCTCCAGTCCTTTCGTTTTCCAGTCACGTTTCATCTTGAGTACATTCAGTTTGTGTAGAATACATGGGGCCACAACAACTGTGGAGTATGTATTTAACAGCATTGTGATGTGTAGAATACATAAGGCCACAACAACTGTGGAGTATGTATTTACACATAGAATACATGAGGCCACAACAACTGTGGAGTATGTATTTTTCATGTTAAGTCAAGTTTGCGTAGAATACATGGGGCCACAACAACTGTGGAGTATGTATTTACACGTAGAATACATGGGGCCACAACAACTGTGGAGTATGTATTTTTCATGTTAATTCAAGTTTCAGAGTAAGTTCATACTAAGTCAAGTTTCAGATCAAGTTCATGTCAAGTCAAGTTCAGTTCATGTTTCAATTTAAGTTATGTCAATTATGCTATGTTGTACGCTAAGTTATGCTTTAATTATTTATGAATTTGATTATGCATTTATGCTTTTACTGTCATCCATGCATCATTAGCATGTGTGGAAGTTTTTTGTTAACTTGCTAAGATTTGAAATCAAATCTCACTGTGGTAGTCCCAACTACCATTCCCCCCGAATGGTAGATCTTGTTACAGGACCTGAAGGAGGATCAGGAGCTGACCAACTAGACACAGTCGATTGAACGACGGTGCGTCGTTAATGTTAATATAATAGTTAAATTACTACTTGTACGATGGAGTTGCATCTCCAGTACTTTTGGATCATAACTATTTTGGACTAATGTTGTGATTTTAGTTGTTCAATAGGTTTTTATGCATGCAGTATGTTTTAAGTATTTGAGATATTTTCAATTTGGTGCATAGTATTGATAAAGAAAAAAAAAATTATCCGCTGCGAATATTGCATATTGTTAGATGCAGGTTGGGAACATTGCATCTTATATGTCATGAACGGGGGCAGGTAACCTTGTGTTGCATGTCTCGACGCTTCAAATTTCCGTTCGATCCCAAACGGAATTTGGGGGCGTCACAATACTTCTGTCTGAATGTATATGAACCTCTTTTACATGGAATTCAGCATTCTCGTTCTTTTCCTCATTCTCCAGAATATCACGAGCTTGATGATGCCCATGTTTCTTTCATATTTTCTGTTGGTTAAATAATCGAGCCCAAGTACACAATCATTGATTTAATGTTGATTGTGTTGATCAATAATCATTGATTTTAATGTTGATTATTGATCCGAGTTGGTAGCATCAGTTTTGAGTTTCAATTCGGTGCATGCCTACACCTCAAGTATATCTATAGGAGAATGTTTTGCATTTTGAGGTAGTATTCTTAGGCAAAAAAATATTATTGGTTGCTGATGTTAAATTGCATGGCTGTGTTCAAAGTTCTGCTATTTTCGATGTATTGAATGTTTTTTTTGTAGTATTTGTATTTTTTACCACAGATAAACTTAGCACCCATTTTATGGGAAGTGAAAATAGCATAACAAAGTCTTCATGCCGTTGGTGTTATTTGCTGCCAAGTTCAAGGTGGTTTGATTTAATGTGCAAACACCATGTTCATCTCAGTTTGCTGAGGCTTGGTGAAGATTTGTTGACTTTAGAATGATGGCAGTAGAGTTTATTTGTAGAGTATTTCATATCATAACTCATATGACTTCTGAATTTTCTTGTCCACCAGAAATTTGTCAACCAATATCCATTTGGTTATGTATTAACAGCCAGATATTGTATATATGGAATATTGTGACAAGTTTGATGGCCGGGAATTGTATATGTCCAATATCCAGTCTGCATTATTTCTTAAAGCAAGAATATGTATAGCAGGAATTTCCAGTTGACAAAGTCTCACGACTGTTCTGTGGTTGTATTAAGCATGGGTTCTGACTTACCATACTAACATTGCCTTTTTATATCCAAAAAGACAACTCCATCTTCAGTTCATTACCAGATGGGGATCATAAGCACTCAAAATCCAACAATACTTAAAGTGCATAAAAACTGTTGAAAAATTATTAGCATCCCTGTTTTGAGCAATGTCACTAAAGTACACTTTGCTAAAGGCTACAAAGTCAATTTCATTGACAAAATTTCTTCTTTACACGGATGGGTACAATTTACATGGTCATGGTTCAAACCATGTGAACTTCTTTCAAAAGAACCATGCATAACTTGAAAAGAGTACATACACTGTACTTTACATAGAATTTAGACAAACCAAATAAACACTATTACAAAAGTTATAACCCAATACAAACACAAAAGTTTTCGCTTTTGTTTTTTCAGATTCTTTCCTATCGCTCTCACTTTATCTTCCCTTTTCTGAACGGCATACTCGCGCTGTAATACATCATTCCACGTAATATTTGTCGCCTTATGACTCTCATGGGCACGAAAATTTTCCTCTAGCAAATGAAGTATATCGGCCCATATAAAAAATTCACACCTTGCTTCTTCCTACACACAGTATTAATAACCATATTAATATGATAAAATACACCCCAAACAGCAAACCATTAGGTAAGACAAAACAAAACAAAGCAAAGCATCAAGTTGCTGCCTTACCGTTTTATAGTTGGGGCAAGCGAAAAATCTCCTTCCAGGATTTTTCAACGTGTGAAATATCTTTAGTGGTGTCCTCAAACCACACCAACAGGTTGGAGATTCCATGACAAAATCATTAAGTAAAGATGATGATTGAGATGCTGACATGACTGATTCTAAAAAACCAAAGATAAATTTGTGCTTGTGAGAAGTCGAACTCGAACTTAGGTGTCTGTAAATCAGCCAGAATTTATGCAATAGTTCAAGGAGAGTTATAATTACCAATAAACTATACTGGTTTTATTGAGGTTCTCTCCAGAATGTGCACACACTGGGAACTGTCCAAACTAAGTGTGGTAAATTATAATGATATTCATAATAATGATATTCATAGAAGAGGGAGGATAGCAAATAAATTAATAATGATATTCATAAATATTGTTTAAGCACCATTGGGTAGAAAGCTTAGTTCTCTTATGAAGAAACAAAAATAGGGGGACTCAAAAACTTCAAATCTTTCTCAAACCCCCCAAAGTACTTGACCTTGACAAAAGTAAAACAAAAAACATAAACTAATAGCTTATTTTAAAATTTAATCCTACCCATACTCAGAAACAAAACATTATTATCTCATATTTTTATTAATGGCTTAATAGTATGTGCAGAATAAAATATAAAAATGCATCATTGTTTAGCAAGAATTGTGCTATTTAACTCAGAAACATATGCATACCAAAACTAGTTAGACCCAACAGTTGGTAGAATTGCAATAGCTAATCAAAATTCAAGTCAATAAAAGTTATGGTTAAAAGGCTAGCATACTGCCAAACGACAACCGGTGTAGGGAAATGGTTGGATTTTGAGTTCAACTATTGGGTTAAGCTAAAACAAAGTATCGCAATTGAGTTTTCCATTAGCCAAATATGCATTTGTTTTACTGTTTCAAATCAAATCAAGTACAACAAAGAACTAATCAATGGGAAAAACATATTAATTTTTTTCCTGTTTTTGTCCACGAGAATGACCAAACTAATAAGCTTCCAAAAATTTAAACATAGAACTACCATAACAGAGGTCCAACACGTATTCTGAAAGAACAATTAGAAATTAGGAAAAATTAATTAAACATTATGATATATGAGAATTCTATAGCCCCAAGTGCCATATGTTCATGTATTTTATTAAGTAATAGTTTATCATGAATTACATATGAATCTAATAAAGTTCAAATATCCAGCCTAACCTAAGAATTCGATTATGTGATGAAGGAGTTTTTTCTTTTTAACTAGTGATGAAGGAGCTTGAACTTATAACCTGGATAGCGAGTAATAAATAGCCCCTCTTTATTCTGTTTGGAGCATTTGCAGTTCCTGAGGAGAAAATGATAGAAGAAGCTCTGTTAGTTTCTTTCATGCTTGATAAATTTATACACAGACAAATGTATGCCATGAGAGTCAACATCGGCAACATCTACACCCCAATGCCATTAGTTTCTAGCAAATATAGTGAGCAAAAAATAATAGAAGTAAATAGACTCAAAAAAAAATTGCAAAAAAAAAATTGCCCAAACCCTAGAATCACCGATTATTTACCTTCCCACAGATTTGAAGGATCGATGTTGGTGGACCGAGGGTGGCTTCGCGTCGGTGGACTCCCCCCTCCCTCGCGTCGGTGGATTGTGGCCGGTCTCACCTCGGTGGACTGACGGCAGCTTCAACTCGATGGATTGACGGCGACTTCGCGAAGAATGGATTAACGGCTTCGCGAAGAATGGACTGAGGGCTTCTCTACGAATGGACTGAGGGAGGGCTTCGGGACTGATCTCCTTGGGAGGGCTGAGGTCCAAAATGTGGGAAGGGTTCAGGCCGCTACTAGCTTCGAGGGATGAGCTCGGAGAAGACATAGAACTTTAGAGGAGATTCGGGAGGGGGAGTTTGTGGGAGATGACGAGCGAAACGAGGGGGAGAGTGAGCTACGCTACCTGGTGGGTGCTTGGGTGACGGCAAGCTGTTGAAATCGAGAGAAGGGAGAGAGGAGCCAATACGAGAGAAAATCAAATGTTTGCCCTAGAGGGAGGGAACGGGAAGCTGGGGGCCAAGGGGGACAATTTCGTCTTTTACCTTAGCGCCACGTAAGGTGTGCGCCGGCTGCTCCCAAACAGGGGCTGCTCCCAATAATATTTCTAAAAGAAATAGACTAGCCGGATGGTTACGTTGCTATGGATAGGTTTGAGCAGCATTAAATTGATGGGTATCGAGGAAGTGATCACCTACTGCATGCATAATGGTGGTCCTCGACTCTGTGAATGTATGGGATGTGCCACGTTCGGCATGAATAGATATATAAATATATATATATATATATATATATATTTATATGTATACATGCATGTGTATTTGGATGTACGCGTTGAAAATAGAGTGACAACCATGGGAATTTAATTGGAGTTCTAGCTAGAAATATATATGATGTCCATGGTCGAATTTTTAAAATTTAGTCATTATTAGTTTTTATTATTATTAAGTATGACTTGTCATATTATCGCACAACTTTACAGGAAATATATACTATTAATTATAAATATTCTTCTTGAGGTATTAAATGTCGATGTGACAAGATCAGAGCTATATTTAATTTGACCCCAAACAAAAATCATGTGGCTAAATTATAAGAATTCTATATTGTTGAAAACCAAAGTGTGCATACGTCTAAATTGAAAGTCAGTACCGTGCTATGTGTTGATGATCAACTCTAGTTGCTAGCTCATTATTAATTACAATTGATATTCAGTAAAACTTCTCCTATAAAAAGAAAACTCATGTATATAAATTGGTGTGGGCAAAAATAAGAGAGATAGAGGACGTGAGGGAGGATTTGTTGAATATTTGTAAACTTATACAAAGTTAGTGAATTTGGCTCAACTTAGGCAGGTTGTTAAACCACTTAAATATTGTTTCTTTATCATCCTGTGTGATTCTTAGACAGGCCAGAAGCGCAACAATTGGCATCAGAGCTTTGGTTTGCACTGTCCAAAAATCAAGTTGATTGAAATCAACTTTTGAAAACTCTAGAGTGTTCCTCACGTCAAGACGAATCTGTTGCTATAAACGGAATCGAAAACGGAGATCGAATGAGCTCACACGCACCCTAAGAGGCAAAAGAGTGAGTCCACACACCTCACTTACAACTAGAGGTTGAAGAAGACTGAATATCATGTGCCACGCACCCCACACACGCCCAGAGGTTGAAGAACGTGTGGGGGACACACATCCACGTGACCCACGCGCCCTAGAGGCCCAGGTGCTTGTAAGCCACGTGCCCCACATGCCCACCAGACGCCCTACTATACAGTGTGTATCTCACGCGCTAGATGATCAGCACCATCCATTTTTTCAGATCTTTGTTGGGTTTGATTTAAGTCATTTGGAGTCCGATTTCAACGATTAAATAATGTTTCTAACTATTTAGATAATTCCGGACTCATAAGTACAGTTAGAATTTTAAAATTTGTTATCTAAATTTTCTAAATTTATATGGAAGGTTCTGGAAGAGATAAAAGCTCTGGAAATGCTAGTTGCTCCGGGCGTCGGTCCACAGTTTCAAATGCCAAGTTTGAAGTTGAGAAGTTTGATGGAACAAGCAACTTCGACATGTGACAGTGTGAAGTTATGGACGTTTTGATCTAACAAGAGTTGAATATTGCGTTAGAAGAAAAACCAGATGATATGACTAAAAAGGATTGGAGGAATCTTAATATCCAAGCGTAGTACAATCTGTCTTACCAAAGAACAAAAGTACTTTGTCATGAGAGAGACAAATGCAAGGAAACTTTGGCAGAAATTGGAAGATAAGTTCATGAAAAAGAGTATTGAGAGTCGTTTGCATTTGAAAAAAAAAACATTTCAGATTCCAATTTCGTGAAGGTATTTTTATGTCTAAACATCTAAATAGTTACAATTAAATTCTTGCTGAGTTATTAAACTTGGATGTTGAAATCCAAGATAAAGATAAGGCTTTACTTTTATTAAATTCTTTAACTGATACATATGAGCATTTAATTACTACACTATTGTATGGGAAGGTAAAGATCAATTTTGACGATATATCTAGTTCTTTAATTAGCAATGAGTACCACAGAAAAAATAAACAGGTACATCTAGATACATCAAGTGAAGCGTTTACAACAAGGGGAAGACCACAGTCAAGGTATTCGGGAAAGAATGAACATCACGTGATTCATCAGTCGGAATAAAACTCGCCAGAGACAAGTGTTTCTTTTGTCACAACAAATGACACTGGAAGAAGGATTATCCCAAACTGAAGGGACAACAGCAGAATCAACCCACCACAACCAATGTCGCGGACATAGATGAAGATTCAGATTTTGCTTTGACAAGTTCATCATTCATTTGTCATTCCGATGAATGGATTATGAATTCTAGATATATTTATCACATGTGTCTCTATCGAGACTGGTTTACTAATTTCACAAAGATTGAGGGTGGAGTAGTACTTATGGGCAATGACAATGCTTGTAAGATTCAGGGAATATGAAGCATTCGGTTGAAACTACACGATGGTAGTGTCAAGATTTTGACAGAAGTTCGGTACGTTATGGACTTGTGGAAGAATTTCATCTCACTTAGATCTTTGGATTCAAAGGGATTTAGAATCACCATTGAAGACGGAACTCTCAAAATAGTAATGAGAGTTCAAGTGGCTATGAAGGGTTTGAGTCGAGGAAACTTGTACTTCTTGCAAGGAAGTACTGTTAATAGAAGAGCTTCCCATGATGTGAGAAGCTAGATGAGACTGATACTGACACCACCAGTCTTTGGCATATGCATATGGGACACTGGAGAAATTTTTTTACAAACACTAGTAAAGTAAGGCTTAATCAAAGGTGCCAAGACTGATAAATTGTTTTTCTGTGAGTATTGTGTATTGGGGAATTAGAGGTGGATCAACTTTAGAACTGCTATACACAATACACAGGGGATACTTGACTATGTACACTTCGATGTTTGGGGACCTACCAAAAATGTATTTTTGAGAGGTTAGCATTCATTTGTAACTTTTGTAAATGATTATTCTCGTCGTGTGTAGGTGCATACGATAAAGAATAAAGATGAAGTGTTAAACATCTTCCTTATTTAGAAGAAAATGATTGAGACTCAGACCGGCAGAAAAATCAAGCGACTTAGATATAATAATGGAGGTGAGTACACTTCATACCCCTTCATGGAAGTATGCCGAAGAGAGATAATTGTCAGACACTTCATGATACGAGGAACACCGCAACAAAACGTTGTGGCAGAACGGATGAATCTTACTTTACTAGAAAAAGTGCGATGTATGTTAATGGATGCTGGATTTAGTAAACAATTTTGCGCTGAAACTTTGACATATGTCTGCCACCTCATTAACCGACTACCTGCAGCTACCAATGACGAGAAGACACCCATTGAAATGTGGAAAGGTACACATGCTACTGATTATGACTCTTTACACGTTTTCGAATGTCCTGCTTACTATCATGCTAAAGAAAATAAACTTGATCCCAGAACCAAGAAAACAAAATTCTTAGGTTTTAGTAGGTGTAAAAGGGTATAGACTCTAGTGCATAGAGTCTAAAAATGTAATAATTAGTAGAGATGTTACATTCAACAAATCTGAGATGTTTAAGTCACATAAGAATAAGGATTCCAATGAAGGCAGCCATGATGGCGAAACACCAGATGAGCATGGACAATATAAGGTTGATAGTCCAGTCACAGTACCTCCGCATCAACCCTAATCAATAGCAATTAACAAGCCGAGACGAGAGAAACGTGTACTGACACATTTTGTAGACTATGAGACATACGTACTACCAGCTGAAGGAGGTGAGATCCCAACCACTTACAGAGAAGCCATACAGTCCAGTGAACAAGTTGAATGGACAAAGGCGATGAATTAAGAGATGTAGTCTCTTCACCAGAACCAGACTTGAGAGCTTATGCCACTTCCATAAGGAAAGAAGTCAATTGGCTGTAAGTAGATTTTCAATCAGAAAGATGATCAAACTACTAAAAATAGAGTACGATACAAAACTAGATTGGTAGCTAAGGGCTATGCTCAGACAGAGGGAATTGACTACTGTGAAGTATTCTCTCCTGTTGTGAAGCATTCATCCATTCAGATATTATTAGCTTTGGTTGTACAAAATGATCTTGAGTTAGCACAGTTTGATGTGAAGACAGCTTTCTTACATGGTAATCTAGAGGAGGAGATCTATCTGTCTCAACTTCAGAAGATTGGCACTGAAGATAATACAGCAGATATGTTGATGAAAGTCGTCACAGGGATTAAGTTCCAACACTGTTTGGACTTGATTAATATTGTACACTGCTGAGCACCCTCGGGTGCATTAGAGTCTTAGAACACATTCGATAGCAGAAGTCTCTCATGTCAACGAAAGAGGTGCATTCATTTGAAGAATGAATTAGTTTGTAAGTAGTCTAATATGACACACTTGAGTGGATGGGGTGATTGTTGAAAACCACCAAAGTGTGAAACCAAAAGTCCACTTAGTCTGCTCTGCACCGTCCAAATTAAAACTCAGCATCGTCCTATGAATTGAAGATCAACTCTAGTTGCTAGCTCACCATTAATTACGGTTGATGTTCAGTAGAGCTTCTCCTATAAAAAGAGAGCTCATATGTGTAAACTGGTGTGAGCAAAAATCAGAGAGATAGAGGACATGAGGGAGGATTTGTTGAATGTTTGTAAACTTATACAAACTTAGTGAATTTGGCTCCAGTGGACGTAGGTAAGTTACCGAACCACTTAAATACTATCTCTTTATCATCTTTTATGATTCTTGAACAGGCAGAGACGCAATATATATATCTTGAAGTTGTTGATCTAAATAATTTAAAAAATAAAGATCCTAATGATCATTAATTAGGACATTATATATCAATATAAAATTAATGGATCAAAAGACATACTCGATCGATAGCATGGAACACATAATTATATATACGATTGGAAAAGACATGATTCGATGTCAAGAGTTAATAATTCGAAAATAAGTAGATAATGATCGTATTGTACCAAAAAAGAAGAAGAAGAAGAAAGAACTGACAAATTAATAAGCTAGCTAGCTTATTAATGGTACGTGCAGTCTTAATAATTTGTCTCACACACATGTACATAAATATATATATATATATATATATATATATATGTGTGTGTGTGTGTGTGTATATGTCATGAGATCGATTATGTGTGATCAGTTCCTATATATACGTACGTACATGGATACTACATATACATGAGTTTGATTAAAGTGTCATTAAAGGAATATTCATTGATCGATCCAACAGTACTTTTCTCCAATTACCAGTTTGATGCGTGGGGTTACCCGTATACGTACGTAATGGTGTGTGTATATAAATATATATATATATATATATATGTATATATTAGACTAAGTCTAGATCATTTTTAAAATACCCAACAAATATATATATATATATATATATTTAGAATATATATGATTAACGTAGTAGGTCTGCAACCGGGCAACGATAATGCATATATGGTACGTACTAGTTTGGGAGAGAATAGGGAATTAGCTTCGTACGTATAGGCCGCGCGCATAGATATTAATATTAATGTAAGAATTTGGTGTGAAGTATTGTTCAAGTACTTATGCATTATGCATGCATCCATGCCACCCCTCACTGCTTCTTAATTAATATCATGATCATTCAATCATATATATGCATGCATACATGCATATAATTGGCCATGCATCATCCCATGATTTAATTAATTATATATGTACTTAATTAATTGGTTGATCAGGCCGCTAGGACTTCTTCAAAGGTTCTGATATTATTTATATAATTCATGTACAGTTCTCAAACAACTTCATTTCAAAGTTTCAAAAGAAATATTGCATGGAACGTACACGCTCGCTCACACGTCTTGGAATCACCAGACCAGCTAGCTAGCTTGTTCATGATGATCTTCTTCTTCCTTCTCTTAAATTGATCTCTCATTTTCTTCCTTTTCCTTTTTTTTAGTTTTGAAACATAATTTATGGTTCACGCAAAACAGGGAAAATAATGAAAAAAAAAAGTAAGTAAAAGAAGATAGACAAAGAATTTAATTTTTAAAGTGATTCTAATGATATTACACCCTATACATACTTGGTGTAAGAGAATGAGATACTATTGATCTCTAGGGTTGTAAATAAATAAAACTGTTCAATAAGGTGCGGTTTTGATAGTGAGATGAGATGAAATAGTTTTGAATTAAAGTTGTAAATTAAATAAAATATTATTAGAATATTATTTTTTTAATATCATTAATGTTTGAAGATTTGAAAAAATTGAATTATTTATTATATTTTATGTGAAAATTTAAAAAATTTATAATAATAAGATTAAAAGATCAGATGAGATGAGATGAAATATTTTTACTATTCAAATCGGACCTAAATAGGTAGGGATCGATTTGGTTAAACTCAAGTTTGACCAGTTTCATTTATTTAATAAATCGTTAGTGACAACAATATTATAATTGATTCTTAAATGATGTAATTGGGTTGTCTGGCCCATTGGAGTCGCTGGGCTTCAACCTTGAGGAAATCGACCCTTTTTGCATTGAGTGGTGAGTTTAGTTTATCATTCTCTCTCCTTTAGGCCCAACCATTACTCAATGGGGTTTGGGTGATGAGCCTATTTGTTTAATTTTACTTATTTATTTTAAGGTAATTGCCTGTTTGTTAATTTTTAGTATTTCTGTTTTTTAAAAATATTGACTGCATGGTTTTACAAGTATCATCATATAATTTGTTCTGACATGAAAAATGAGTTTAAATCAATATTCTTCTAAATAAACATTTTTTTATTTGAATCAACAAAAGAACTTCATTTTATTCATCAAATTAAGAAATACATATCTTTTCCTTATCTATCAAAGACATAAGTTCATTCGGTCCCTCTTCCATCCAGAACACATCACTAGTCATGTGCAATGCCCTTCTTACCAAGTCATGTGCTATACTATTGCCTTCTTTGTAAACAAGCTTGACTTCCCACTCAGGCCTTTGATGAAGTATAAACTCGATCTCTTCCACTTGATGCCCCAAACCATGAACTTGTTGCTTCCTTCTTGTAGATATTATTTATAACTTTGAGAGCATCCCCTTTGAACTGAGCTTTCTGAATTTGCAACTCACTGCAGATTTCCATTGCCCTCCATAATGCAAACGCTTCAGCTAATTCAACAATTCCATCAAACTTCTTGGCAGCACATAAAGTCATCTCCCCTCTAAAATTTCTAGCTACCAAACTAATTCCCATTTTCTGTTCTACTTTATTCATAGTTGCATCAAAATTTATTTTTGTAATTTCTCTTGTAGGTGGCATCCATTTAACTTCTCTCCTTTTGCTGCTCCCTTGAATTTGATGCTCACCTTTGTCTTCATCAGCTTCCTAAAAAGCTTTAAGACTGAGTAAAGCATTCTGCACAATCTTGTTGGGGCTGTTGAACTTCTCCTCAAGCACTGTTTTATTCCTATTTCTCCATATACCTACTAAAATAGCAAATATTTCGTCAAGTTTTTCATGATTAAAACATTGTTATAGCTTATCCCAAAACTGAACAAACTCTCTTCCTTCACATCTCCATTTTTGCAATGAATTTTTTCTCTCTGCCCAAACATCACTGGCCACTGGACAAGTCCAAAGCACATGCTGAATAGTCTCCTCTTCCCTACAACGTATGAGATTTGAACTTCTAATCCTTTATATAACCCCATATAGCCTTATCTTCAATCTGCCTTCTACTCAAAGGTATACTGCAGATTTGAGTAGCTTCATCTTTCTCAAAAATGTCAAAAACCAGTTTTTCATTCCATCAGTGCAAGTCCTCAACTATCAGCTCCTTAACTTTTGTGGTTTCTTCTAGGATTTTCACAAGGACTTTACTTTGAAAGAAAGTAATTGAGGTAACCACTTTTGACTCCAAATCAAAATATTGGACCATTGCCAACTCTACATATCATGCCTTCCTTTATTAAATCTCAAGCTGCCATCAAACTTCTCCACATGTAAGAAGAATTTGAACTAATCGTTGCTTCCATAACTGAGACCCTTTATAATATTTTGCTTTGAATATTTTTGCAACAAGAGAATCAGGATCCTAGCACCAATCTTTAACACTGCTTGGCCAACATTGCTCTATTGAATAATTCTATATCCCTAAACCACATTTCACCTTTCATTTTGTTTTCCCCCCATCTTGTCCCACATTTTCCAGTAAATCACTCTTCCTTCTTTCTTGTTATTCCATCAAAAATTTGAGAATAATGCATTAATCTCTCTACATAACTTCTTTGGGAGTAGAAATACATTCATTGTATAAGTTGGAATGGACTACAACATTGCCTTTATCATTACCTATTTTCATGTTGTAGATTAAAAAAAAAAAAAAAAAAAGGTTTCCAGCTATGTATCTTCTTCCATATCCTCCCTATAATCCCATGGAAAACTTGATATTTTAATCTTCCAATCATTGTTGGTAAGCTTAGGTATCTTCCATAGTCTCCACACAACATTGAGCTTGCTTCTAGAAGAATTTCATCCTTGATAGACTCTTCTGTATTGGAACTAAACAGTATTGAGGTTTTTTGTTGATTGAGGACTTGACCATAAGCCTTCTTCTAAAATTGCAGTACCTCTTGAATTCCTCTCTAATCTTCCTTACTTGCTTTGCTAAATATGACATAGTCATTTGCAAACAACAACTGAATAAGCTTTAATCCACCTCTTACTGCTGCCACTCCACTCATGATACCCCTTTGTTTAGCTTTATTAAGCAAAGAACTCAATTCTTCTGCACACACCATAAAGAGGTAAAGTGACAATGGATTACCTTGCCTCATTCCTCTTGGCGGCCTAAACCTCTCACCAGGTTTACCATTCACCACTACAGAGTATGAGATAGATGTCACACACTTCATAACTATTTTAATCCATTTCTTAGCGAACCCCATCCTTCTCATAATATTTTCCACGAATTCTCATTTTATGCTATCATAGGCCTTCGACATATCTATCTTTAATGCCAAACTACCAACTGATCCCCTCTTCCTTGGCTTCATTGAATGCAACAATTTAAATGCCACCATTACATTATCTGTGATGGATCTCCCTAATATAAATGCACTTTGACATCTAGATACTAGATATAATATGAGATAAAACTTTCTTAAGCCGATTAGACAAAGTCTTGGCTATAAGCTTATACAAAGCATTACATAAAGCAATTGGCCTATAATCATGTACTAACACTGGAAAATTACTTTCAGGGACCAGAACAATATTTATATGATTTAAATTACAAGGCATATTCCCCAATTTAAAAAACTTAAAACAACCATACATACCTTGGACCCTGTTGTATCCCAATGCTCTTGAAAAAACCTAGCTCCAAAGCTCTTAGAACCTGGGGATTTAAAAGGGCTCATTTGTTTAAGTGCTTTATAAATTTTTGTAGAATTAAAAGGGGCCTCCAGATCTGAATTCATGTTGTTTGTTACTCTTATGTTTACACACTAAAGACAATCTTCTAGTTCCTCTTAACTTGGACTTGTTGATGAAAAGATGCCCAAAAAATGGGTTTTAAATGCTTGTGCTACCTCTGACTCATCAGCTCTCATTATATTCTCTAAGTCCCTTATCTGGTTTCTTCTATTCTGCTTCATTCTTTGTGTTGCATATGCATGAAAAAATCGAGTGTTCCTGTTCCCATGACTATACTAGTGCACCTTGTAAATTGCCATTCATCATTCCCTATACCCCAATGTAAGCTAGCATTGATATGGTTTTTAGAATAGGATTGAATTGTTAATCCTACCTCGTATTTCCACAACAATGCTAAACCATCACTCATTCTTATAGAGTCTACCACAAAACATCCATCAAAATTTCATTTTTAACCAATCTCATTTCTTTGCATTTAACTTAGTTTCCATTAAATAAACTAAGTCGGGTTTCTCTTTCTTCACCATCAGGTAAAGATCTTGAACTGTTCGAGAGTTTTCAAACCCCTAAGAGTGCCAACCTCATATACTACATCATCTTCTTCATCGCGTAACACTCTTTTATTATCTTCTATTGCAGTGGTAATTGCAGAGTTCATATCTTTGCACCTAGCCCTTCTCTACCATTTACTTGTTGTCTTAACTGCATCTTTTTCTTTCAGCTCAGACTTATTATTTGAAACTGTTTTTAACTTATCCTTGACATCAACTGGTTTTCTTTATTTAGCCCACATCTCACCCCTATTCACATTTGCTTGGACTTGACAGACTTCTTCTATGATCAAGCCCAAGCCCAATTCCATACCCTCCCCCTCCTTTCTATTTTTAATAATTAATATTCTCGTCATTTGCATCATACATTTCTCCATATCCTCAATAACCACCCTCATCCTATCCACTGAATTTAAATCCTCATGCTGATCCTTTTCAAGATTTTAATTTGAAAAGGTTCCAAAATTTTTGCCTATCCCTCTGTTACTTTCAGGCTCCAACCTGCTCTTCGTCTCCCTCCCCCACCTTTCCTCTCCTCCATTGATGCTTTTCCCCTCTAGTGCAGTTTTAACTTGCCTTTGATGATCATACCATGTTGGTTTGCTTTGGCTATGCCTCATGGCCATAGGATCCGCTCTCAACTAGGTCCCAAACTGTTGCTCTTGCACTGGATTCTCCTGTTTTAGATAAACACCCGTATGCATTATGGACCAGGCAGCCACAAGCAAAGCATAGTCTCGGGAATTTCTCATATTTTATCAGTATCAATAGATTTTCACCATTAACTCGAAGAGTTCTTCCCCTTGCTAATGCCTTATGTAACAAAACATCAATCTTGACTCTAAGTAACTGTCCCCACCCTACACCATCATCTTGGAGATCCACTTCTATTACTCTTCCAATCGACTTTCCTATCTGATTCCTACCTTCCTTATTCATGTAAACTAACAGCAAGTTAAGAATTTGCACAAAAACTCTTATAAATCAAAATTCATTTTTGTTGGTTGAGTGAAACCATCAAATTTCTTTAATACAATTAAACAATTATCAAATAGCCAAAATCTTCATGACATCACCCTTATTTTATCTACATGTTTTGTGAATGTAACAGTAAATAACTTTGTACCACAGTCTTTGAATTCTACAAGTTTACTTACTCTCTATATTTTTGTCATAGTTGAAGCCAACACATCCTTTCCAATGACATGATCCATGCACACTCTTCCCACCAAATTGCAATCACCCTTCAATTGTGTTTCTATCACACCTTCCCCTTCAATCTCCAAAATACTTATTTTCTCTTCTCTTCTGTTAACGTTGGCCTGCTCCACTTATCCTTCAAATCATCTATCATTTCCTTCCTATCATGTATCTTGGTTGGCTATCTGTGCCAATACTTGAGATGAACCAAGTTTATCGACCCCAAACTCTACCTCATTCTCTTGAGAAAAAACGAAGAAGAGACTGAAGACTTGATACTTATACATTTACGACTGCAATTAAATAAACATTAAACTTAGATTTAGATACTAAAATGATCTGAAATAATTTATGAATACTAATAAAAATTTAATAAATACTAGTGAAAAATTATAAATAATAATTAACTATTTATAAACAATAATAAAATAATTTGAAACTACTTTACTAACCCGCCTAAATACAGGAATAATTATTTTGGAATTAGAACCCTTTAAAAGAAGAAATTCTTGAATATTCGTTAGGCAAAACAGAATTTATGGTCAATATAATAGGAAGTACATTTTCCTAGAAAAGTGGTGCTTTCTTTTAACGCGCTCTCAAGCTCATGATATTTTGAAAGAAGAGAAGAGGAGAAGCCCGTTAGACTGTGCCTGCACATTGCCGTTGAAAAATCACTTCTTTTGTGGGCCTCACATTCAAAATATCAATGCATAGCCTCAATCTTCCCTCTTTCCCACTAAGGGCAAAAAGGTTTTCACTATTTTCTCCCCTTAACCGCACAAAACTGCCGTAAAATCCCTCCACCACCATAGTCTTTTCCGTAAATCAGCTACAAATGACAAAATCCAACGTACACTAGGGATTCTTTTGCTTTTGTCTTCTTTGTTTCTTTCCCTCTGTCTCTCTCTCTCTCTCTCGGTGCCGAACATCAACATCATCATTATTCGACTGTGATCCCACCACCAACCTGATAAATTAGCCAGAGGGTTCAGTTATTGCTCAAATTCTTTGTCGTTTTACCCCCAACTCGAATGGCTGAAACCCGAGGAACTACTGGCGGTTTCAAAGCGGGACCGGGATCTACCACCGGACTGTCCACTTCGGGTGCGAAAGTAGGCGGAACTATGTGTAGGAGTGGCGATGTGAAGGAGGGCAGTTTCAGGTCGGAGATCGATACTTCGGCGCCGTTTGAGTCAGTGAAGCAGGCGGTGAGTCGATTCGGTGGACTTGGTTACTGGAAACCCCACAACGTCAAGTTCTCTGATGCCGAGGTTCTCTCTCTCTCTCTCTCTCTCTCTCTCTCTCTCTCTCTCTCTCTCTCTCTTATTTTTGCATGTAACAAAGAGTCGTTTTTTATGACTTGAAAAGAAAAGCCTGGAACTTGAGGGTAATTGGATGCTATTGCTTCTTCAGAGCTCTTGATTTTGCAACAGATTAAGTACACTCTTAATCTCATTGTAAGAGTAGAGCAACCTGTGTCTACAGTTTGTCTAAAAGTGTAGTGGTACTATATGATACAAATTTAAGTTTCCTTCTTGCTACTTTTTGGTTTTAGTTCCTTGCTGCAGTTAGTGTTACCTTAGATTCAAACCCTGCGTGAGATGGGGGTAATTTAAGGAATAGAGTGCCATATGCTACCCCGTTAGCTATCAAATTTTACGATGATATTCACCTTCGTATGTGTGAAGGCTAGTTAAGCGGAAAAAAAAAAAAAAAAAGGCTGTTCTGAATGGGACAGTGAGAAAAATGAGAATTCTAAGTTTCGTCGGCTAACCGTTAGAGATAATTCATTTTGTGTTAAAGAGCGCACATGGAAACTTCTGAGGAATTTGATCCAACATTGTCTGAACATCGTTCTGAACCTGCTATAATGGGTCTAACCTCTTTTTTGAAACATCAATGAGACTGTTTTCAAGTTCCTCTTACCCTCATCTTTCAAGCTGGATTTTGATCCGTTACTCTGCCCAAAATGCATTGCCTGGAACCATATGAATTGTCCAAACCATGTTCTTAAGATGTTGTCATGTTTGGTTAATGTCACTTGTTAAATGCGTTGTTGCATAATAGGCTCAAATATCCATGTCCATCATTAGTGTCATGCCACGGTGAGTTCTTTCTTGTGAAGGGACGTTCATTTGAGCTGATGTTCTGAATCTGCAGCACTCCGAGCACTAGTTGCCAGAATTAGCTGGGTGGTTGCCCAACTTGTGTTTTTCTCTCTTTTGGCCTGGAAATCTAGTTTATCTGGCTGCCACATAGCATTGAAAGTCTGGCTGGGAAGCAGTTTGTTTTGTCAGATTCCAACATTCTGTTGGAATGGGCGTATACCATCCATTACACATTTAGCACCAGCTAACTCAACACTAGGCATGATACCTTATTTCTGTGGCTGCACGCATTATAATACTTGATTATGTTGTGACAAGTTTTCTCTATTGGCAGAATGGCGTGGAAGAGGTTGACATTGTGAAACTAGAGGAACAGGCAGCACAATTGGAGAAGGACCTGACTGTAAAAGAGAGGGAAACACTGGAGGTGTTGAAAGAACTGGAAGCTACCAAAACAATTGTCGAAGAATTGAAATCAAAGTTACAAAAGGAAGCATCCAAAATTAATGTGCCACTTGACACAAATATGGATGATAACAACATGAGTAATCCAGCAAAAGAGGGAGATAAGGGGAACCTTGTGAATCCAAATTCGGAAGGTTTGAGCTCATGCCCTTCTTCAGCTCCGGGTTTTATCTTAATGGAACTCAAACAAGCTAAGTTGAATCTCACCAGGACTACTAATGATCTTGCTGACATTCGAGCTTCTGTTGGATCATTTAACAATAAATTAGAGAAGGAAAGGATATCTCTTGAAAAAACTCGTGAGAGGTTAACTCTCAATTCCTCAAAAATATCCTCTCTCGAGGAGGAGTTAAACCAAACAAGACTAAAGCTACAGTTGGCAAAATATTCTGAAATAAAAGTTGGTTCTGATGAGGCTATAGATATTTCGAAGGAGCTCCAACGATTGAGTTCTGAGGCAGAGCAATTTAAAAAAGTGGGAGAAGCTGCAAAATCGGAAGTTCTGAGAGCAGTTTCTGAGATTGAACAGACAAAAACTAAGTTAAAAACAGCCGAAATCAGGTTGTTTGCTGCCAGAAAAATGAAGGAAGCAGCTAGAGCAGCAGAAGCTGTTGCACTAGCAGATATCAAAGCTCTGGAGAACCCTGCAACCTCGTCTGGAGACTACTTGCAAAATCCTGACACGGTAACACTTTCATTTGAGGAGTATTCTTCTCTGACCTGCAAAGCTCAACACGCTGAAGAACTTTCTAAGAGGAGAGTACTAGATGCTATGCTTCAAGTTGATGAAGCGAACGTATCAAAAATTGAAATCTTAAAAAGGGTGGAGGAAGCTACAGAGGAAGTCAAAACTAGTAAGGTGGCATTGGAAGAAGCTCTGAACAGAGTTGAAGCTGCAAACGGGGGGAAGCTAGCAGTAGAAGAGGCTCTTCGCAAATGGAGATCCGATCATGGCCAGAAAAGACGCTCTGTTCACAATTCTACCAAGTTTAAGAACCCTTGCCCATCTCAGCATCGAAGAGAGCCGCATCTCCTTGATGTGAACGGGCTGAATCTGGCAAGTGATGGATCGACGCCTGTGTTGAAGCCAACACTATCGATTGGACAAATACTTAGCAGGAAGCTGCTTGTGCCAGAAGAGTTAGGACAAGGGATGGTGGCAGAGAGAAGCTCCATGAAGCGAAAGGTATCACTGGGACAGATGCTTAGTAAACAACATGGTGATCTACCACCTTCTATTCTACCTTCTACTAGGAAGGCTGAGAGGGAGAATGGTCAGAAGCAGTTCTCTGCAAAGAGAAAGAATTTTGGATTTGCTAAGTTCTCAATTCTTTTGGCAAAGCAAAGGAAGAAAAAGAAGCCAACCCTAAACTTGAGGTAAGGCAGCTAGTTAATCAAGGTCCCAATCAAGAACTGACTTCTAATTTATGTTTTAGCCGTCCTTATTTCCTTGTAGTTCGTGGTTTAGAATTATGCTATTGCTTGGTTCATTATTGGGTATCCCGGTCTGTACTCTGCCATATCATCCTCGTTATGCTCTGGTTGTAAAGCTGTTTGTTATCTATCAATTATTCTTGGCCATCTTTGTGGCTGATGAAACCACATTGATCTTATTAATGTGGATGTGTTCTATATTATGCCTAGTTAAATATGTGTTCGAAGTTGGACTTCGTTGCGCATGCAACGTTAATCAAATCGTCGTCCTTTTGATTGCAGTAAAAGGTTGGAACCACGTTTTTAATTCCACCGCGTCTAATATGAAAAAAGTATCACATTCTCTTAACCAAACTTAGAAGCAACGATTACACTAAACTTGGTGATTCTCCAAAACCTCAAAAAAATTTTACACGTCATATTGTCTTTTGGTCAGCATCTATATAATAATATATAGTTCTATATATTTCCAAAGATATAATACTATATACAGTCGTGAAGTGCATAAATATCATTCAATCATTTTGAAAAAAAAGTAGAGTCAACTATTAAAAATTAAGTTCTTTTCATGTGGGTCTCATATTTATTTATTTTTTTAAAGTAATTGTGCAGCTTTTACGTATTTACGACTACAAGTATAATTTTTTAAAGAATAATATTATATATCACACTCTCATCCTATTAAATAAGATGTGATTTATTTATCACAATTAGATGGTAAAGAAATATGCAATAAATGATTATTCAATAGTGATAAATTTGTTACATCATATTTAGTGTGATGAAAATAGGATGATAGTATAATGTATAGAATTTTTCTTTTTCAAAATATATCTTATAAGAAAAATTCTATACACCATATTACTATATCACTTGCATTAGATTAAGTAAGATGTGGTACATTTACTACTATTGAATGATCATTTATTGTATATTTCTTTATTATCAAATATTGATAATTGCACCACATTATATATAGTGGGATGGTGGTGTGATGTATAATATTACACTAAAAATTACATATAGATTGATATCCATTGGGCTCGATAAAATAAGGTTTGACTACATTAATAAAAATGACTCGTAAACATTTTAACGAAGCATAATATATAATTTTTTTTTAATCAAGCTTGCATTAGAAAGAAATATAAACAAAACAAATGAGGGTTCTTCCCAATATCAATAAACAAGAAACTAGAAGAAATAATAGCTAGTGGAATGCTATCGAAAACAAAGTTGGTAGTGGCCCATTGAGTCACAAAGTATACAAAGTATGCAAATCGATTTTGAGATCGATCAATTTTTTTAAAGTGCTTGTCTTTGTGAATTGCTAGAATAAAAACAATGTCTCTAGTTATGCTTGAGATTTGCCAATCAGTAAACTCTCCCTCGATTGAAGAAATAACCAACTGAACATCTCCTTCTAATAAAGCATAATTGTCTCGTGGGCTCAGTGTGTAAGACGGAAATGTCTTTATGATGCTAATAATGTGAAAATTTGGCATCAACGAATATCCTCACACCAAGATAAAAGAAACATAGTTATGCTTATCCCTACCAAAACCAAAAGAAAAGGATTTGTGCCAAGACACATGACCCCTACAATATTTACCTAAGAGAAATGCTAAATATAGTAACAAAAAACGTAGTCTTTCTTACGGGTTGATATGGTAAGGGGCATAAGTATAAATTTACTCTTTAAAAAAACCTATCTCCATATCTCCACTCTCATACTGCATTTTCTCACCGAAAAAGCCTTTCTCCTTCTCTCTCATGTTCTGCTTCCTCTCCTTGACGGGGACAATGAGAACAACCAAGATTTCTCTTTGGACATATTCTCTCTGAAGGCCTTTCTCCGTCTCTCTCTATCACCTATATTATGTTATTTTTCTTCTGTTTTTTGTCTGGATTTACATGGGTTTGCTTCTCTCTCTAACACCTATATTGGAGAGATTTCATCAGCAATTGGAGATTTAAGAAATTTGCAATATATGTATGTACATGTTTGTTCTGTTTTTACTTTGTTCATTTATTTACTCTTTTTTTTTTTTTTGTTGAAATGGCAAAGACTTACAGGGGAACAATCAATTGACTGGCCCCATACCTTCAACACTAACCCAGATCGGCAATGGCAAGAGCAATGCTTAGATTACACACACAAACACACACACACATATATAGGTTATAAATGAAATCTTTTAAACAAAATCTGTTCTACAACATTTTCTTGGAATATATATTATCTTTTCATGAATTTTTCTTTTAAATAAAATCTGTTCTACAAAGGCTACTTTCAGAGACTTTGAAGAAGATAAGAAGAATAGATATGTATTCAGTCTCTAACACAGTTTATGAGAAGGCTCTCTCTCTCTCTCTCTCTCTCTCTCTATTTAGTCTTGTATTTTCATTATTTTTAATAATAATAACACGTCAGTACGTGCTAGAATGTACGTTTTTGTTACATACAGGTAGCAGCTCTTTTTACTAAATTCAGAATCAGAAATCATATTAATAACCATTTTCTATTATAATATATTACTGTTCTTTGGTCTAATTATCCGAGAAAATTACCCTTTAACTCTTTAATAAAATTATCAATTTTTTTTTTATTTATTACTATTTTTAATAAAATTATCAAGATTTCCACTTAGCCCCCAATTCGAATGTGAGTGGTAATTTGCTTTCTCGTTCAGATCTACTTGTTAAAATGATGGAGATGAGGTGACATGTCACGATTTTAATCACTGAATCTCAAAGAGGGGAAGTAAATTATAAAATGAGCCATGAGCCATATTTTGAGTATTTTAGAAAGTGTTGGTTTGATATGATTAAGTTCCATTTTTTATTTAGTTTTATTTTTTTGTTGAAATATATGTTACAGATAGACGCTGCTATTATGTGGCCTAACTTTGATTGCTAGGTGTGACTTAGTGCAAATTATATATTTTTTTTCTTTTAAATATTTTTAAACATTTTAAAAAAATATTAATATATTAATAGTCACTTTTTTAATTATTAAGAAAAAAATAAAATTAAAAAATAAATAAAATACATAAGCGGTCAAAATAAAGAAACAAAACTATGGACCATATTATCATTTTCTATTACAGATTGCACATATCTAACAAGGAAAATGTTATGATGTCCTCTTCCGTGCCCTCTCAAAGCGATTGCTGGTCATAATTTTTTTTTTAATTTTTTTTATTTAATAATTAAGAAAGTGATTTTAAATATATTGATATTTTTTTATATTTTTTTAAAAATATTTAAATATATTAAAAAATTCTGAAAAAAAATAACCATGCGGTCAAAAGGAGCGGACGCTCTGGACAGCAGAGGAGCACCGTCCATCTAACAAACCCAACAGAGAAAATAGGTTTCATTGATCGGGTTTTGTTCCCCTTATGATGTGTAGGAAATGATGTATCCACCAAGGATTCCCACCGGCCAAAGCTACCGATTTGAGTTTTTTTAACTTACCAGGAGGTGCTTTTTTAATAAGTTTGTGAGTTTTTTTTTTTTTTTAATTTTTTAGAGGGTTTAAAAAATATTTGAAAAAAATTACACGATCGGTTGCTACTCTCAGTGGCTGTAGCATGATCTATGACACATAACTCTAGAACTATTCATTGGGTTTAATGTAGTTGTCTATCAAACATATATATTAGAAAAATTTTAAACATAAGTCTACATATTACACACTACATCTTTTTTTAATTAAATGTTTAGTATATAGATAATGAGTAGAAAATTTTAATTAATTTAATAAGAGTAAATTAAAAAAAATTGAAAATAAATAAAAAAAATGAGTAGTATGTGATGTGTTGACTTATGTATAGCAAAACTCGATAGATTAAGGCTTGGTTTGGTTTTACAAATTTTTGAAATCATTTCATATTTTTTTATCCTATTTCATTTCATCTCAATATTCAAATAACATTCAAATACAAATATTTTTTAATTTCAAATTTTCATTAAATCATTACCTAATCATTATAATTTTTCTAAACCTCTAAATAAAATATAAAGAATAATTCAATTTTTTCAAATCTTAAAATAAAAATAATATTAAAAAATTATATTCTAACTCTCTTTTAACTTTATTAACTTTTTATTCAACTTTTTTCTCTTTATTTTCAAAATTTTATGAGAATTTTAACTTAAATTATTTCATTACTATTAATAAATTATTTTATTATTATTTATAATTATTTTATCTCATTTCATCATAATTAATGATATGATTGTGATGGACTTATAAATAAATAAATAAAGAAAAATAAACTTGACAAGTTCAAAGTTAGGATTCGGATATTTTATTTATTTTTAATAATTAAGAAAGTAGTATTAGTAAAGTTGCGTATTTAATAAGGTTTCTGTTGCTTATCCCAGGCAAACAACCACGTATGCTTCCAAGAGTCCCAACGACCATTCCATTCCACGACTTGCCCCACCCAGCACTCCAACGAACACAAACTCTCTCTCTGTGTCAGCGCCGGCCTACCATCGAAAGGTAAAAGCTTTGATCTTATCTGTGAGAATTTGACCCCCAGAACTTTATCATGAGATTACGGAATTTGATTTCTTTGCCCACGTTTCTTAGCTGACAAACAGGCCTCTTAGGTTTATGTTCTTGATTCTTATGTTATTTTTAATTGCTTATTCTTTGTGTTCTGAGTATGCTTTTCGTATCGCAGATTTCTTTCTTGTTTTTATTCCTTCGTTAAAACTCGTGGTTTTGGGTTGCATATCTGTTTTCTGGGATTGCCGATGAATGTTTTGTTATATGATATGCCTCTTTTGAAGCTGAGAGACACAGTTTGAACACAAAATTCGTCCTCCCCCTCTCAAACTCCGTCCCGGAGTATCCTTAATGTATCTAAGTACCCTGATTGAACACATAGTTTGAATTGTAATACCCTCCTCTGTGTGAATAATATTATATTATTGTTTCTCTCTGTGTTCTTAATAAAAAAGGTTCTCAATAAAAATGTTCTGTCTGTGCGCGTGGTTTCGGGCTCTAATAACAGGACTAGAATGGAGGATAGTCCATTTTACAGTGGTTGAAGGTTAGCAGCAGGGCAAGCAACTTGTGATGGCTCAGTTAGAAGCCTGTTTGGGCTTATTCACGAACTAAAACACAATATAAAGCAACTATTTCAGGCTCTATATTTAGACTTTGTTCATCCTTACTTACTGGGTCGATTGGGTTTGTGGTATCAGATTTAAAACTGCATTCTGGCACCGATGATAAACAAGCTGAAGGGGAACAGTATCTAGTTCTAGAGAGTTATGATTCAAAATCATTGTTAGGGCTAAAATAAGTCTTCAAGTTATAATCAATGGGGCAAAATAAGACAATATCACACTTGGAATAGAAAAGTTTGAGCTAGGTGCTTGCTAGCACAAGTGCATGATGCCTTGGAAACCACAGCAAATGATACGGATATTTAACCAGTAAGCTAACGCCAGTGAGAGAGTGTTCAGCTCTGATCCCAGTTGGTTTGAGCCTTAATTGATTAAGATGATACTCTAGATATCATGTGCTGAAGTCAATCAAAGAAAGCCGTCTAAATGGTTCAGCCATTTATGCATATCTACTATCAAGGAGTACCCTACCACTGTCTTCCACTTTATTTATAGTCTTAAAATACTTTCCCCTATTATAGTGATTTTTTTTTTTTTTTCAAGTAAGAAGTAATTGTATTGATCCCTCTTATAGCAAATTATGCTTTTGATATTTCTCACTAAGAATTATATTGGCATATTGACGTCGTAATATATAATTATATTGCCATATTGACGTCGTAATATATATATTTATATGTGTACACATATTAATGTTTGTGACTTCAGGCACAATGGATGTGAGAGTTGGGCTCTTACTTGTTATATCGTTGGGTGCTACTTGGGCTTGTGATGCTAGAAAACTTGGGAACACTGAGTTGGGTAGTGGGAATGGAAGGATTTCTGAGATACCAGGTGAGATTTTCAGCCGTCGTCTTAATCTTGTTTTTGTTCTTTGCCATTTAATTATTTTCATTATTTTTGTTTCTAACTTCTTAACACCTAGTTGGCTAATTATCATCATGCATCAGATGAAGATGCAACTTTCATGCCTAATTTACTTGCTCGAACCATTAGTTTTAAACTAGGTTCAAATCGTGGAAGTCTATGGGGATAGGTTAAGTCCAATGTGTTTTCTTGCTTATTTTGTGCGATTTTGTGCTTTTCTTCCCTTCTAAGCTCTTCTTATTTTTTTTTATATGACGGGGGACCGCCCCACAGCAGAGCCCTTAGGACTCACGCATGGAACCTAAATGTCCGGGTAGACTAGCACTGTAACCCACTGCCATGACCTCTAACTTAAATCACAATTTGATCCCATGGGGAATCAAACCTATGATATGGGGCTCATACACATAAGTTCGCACTTACCACTTGGGCTACCCACGAGTGCTACCAGTATCAACCAGGTAGCCCCTGGCCTTGTCCCCTGCATGGGCTCGGGAAAAAAAGGGGGGGGGGGGGGGGGAGTTGGGCCTGCAAACCCCCAGGCCCTGCCTGCCCCCTATGGGCAGTGCCCCCTCCCAAATGCTAGGGGCAGATTGACCGCCCAAGCCATCTGGCTCCCTGGGCCTCAAAGGGCCCAGAATCCCTTTTTTGAGCCAATTTTGGCTCAGGTTTAACCTGATTTGACCTATTTTCTCCCAAAATTGAAATTAAATTCATAAAACATAAAATTAAAATTAAATGCATAAAACATAAAATTAAATGTTATCTCTAATAAAGTTTCTAAGTTCTAACTAATAATTCTAACTTATAACAAATAGTATAAACTATTACATGTTAATCTAAAGCTATTACAAATTAATCTAAAAATATTACAAATTGTCAAATAACTTGAATAAATAACAATGTTTCATGAATTGAAATAGATTTTTTTTTTTTTTTTAAAAAAAAAAGGAAATAAAGATAACAACATGAACATGTAGCAAGCTTGGATGGTTACCCCAGGTGACATCATAAAACCTGAAAAAAAAGGCAAAAAAAAAATGAGAATATGAATTAGTAACATTATTAACATATTTATTACAAATAATTAACTAACAAAGCAAACTAATGGTGGTGTATCGAAGTCAAATAGTGGCTGATGTAGATTGAGATGGAGCCTCTTCTCTCGAAATTCTCCCTGCAACAATTGAATTTGAAATTAAGTTTGTCAAATAAGTATAACACAATCTATTATAAGCAAAAGCATAATAATAAATTAAGAGCGATTACCACTTCCAGGCTAATCAACATCATCCTCCTTGTAGCTCTCCGCAAAGTCTACCACCTTTGGAACCTAAATTGGCTTCCCTTTGATCAAATTCAGAGTGCAAATCAAAGCCTCCAAAGTGCTAGGAGAGTGGAGGCTAGGTGACAATGAACTTTGAAATGGATCCAATATGCGTCCCCGGTGCTACATGTGGACTCTGAGGCTATGGTAGAAATAGGGATGACCAAAATATTGCAAAATCTCTCACCAAGGATAGAATACATGATACTTGATGGCATTTACCTTCCAACAAGTTAAGATAGCAAACTACTCCACATAGAGTTGTATGTCTGCAGACAAGTATATGTCCAAGTCTGATTGGCAGTCTAAATTTTTCCAAAGCTCGAGGGCATTTTCAAACCTCATACCCCACTTATGCTTTTTCGGCTATCGGCTTTAGGAGGAGGTGATGCAGTGGATGGTGAAGTCTCTATATTAACATCCCTGAATGTGGCAAACTCATCATACAACCTATTGAATATGTTCTTAACCCTTACCACAAGTTGATCTTCCCATCCTTTCCCACTAGTGCTTTCCAAGCCATACACTATGCCATCAATTTTGTACCGTAGGTCAAGAACAATATATACATATAGGAAAACATTGATCCTATTCAAATCTACCCAATATTTTTTATACTTGAGTCTCATGCTCAATGCCATAATCCGTAAAGTAGGATCAACGCTTTTGCACATTTCATCCAATTATTCTTTCATCTAACAAACTTATTGACAATATTCATTGGATGTTATATTGTGATACCCTCATATGATAAGATTGAGGGTAGGTGGTGTATAGGATCCCACATTGCTTGGGAATGAGAAGTTATTGCTCTTTATAAGGTTCCAATGGAACTACAATTGTATCATTGACTAGTCCTTTTGGAATATAGGTAATGTGGTTTAGACTTTCCATTGGGGCGTTACAAATGATATCAGAGCCTATCCCAACTAGAAATGTGGGACTTGAGCTGTGCCACCTACAACGGACAGACCTAACGAGGACATTGGAAATTTAAGGGGGGTAGATTGTGATACCCTCATATGATAAGATTGAGGGTAGGTGGTGTATGAGATACCACATGCTTGGGAAGGAGAAGTTCTTGATCTTTATAAGGTTCCAATAGAGCTCCAATTGTATCATTGACTAGTCCTTTTGGAGTATAGGCCATGTGGTTTAGGCCTTCCATTGGGGCGTTACGTATATACAAAGACCTATAAATGGTGCATGTCGCCTCATAAAAAAACCTCAAAAACTCTACAAAAACCCGGATATTTTTCAATCATAATTGTTTGGCCGCCCCGATCTCCCTTTGTCCTCCTCAAAGTGATGGACATATTGCATATCCTACGCACCCATGGCATCAAAGGCCTTTCTATACTGCTTGATCGTTTCCAACATCAAGAAGGTTTAGTTCCATCTTGAAGGAACATAAAGACACAACATCTTCTGGCATTCAATGCCTGCAACACAAACAAGGATCTTAAACTTCTCAAGCCTAGTCAGTGAAGATCTCACAAACTTCACCGCATTTCTTACTCTTGCAACTGACTCATGGACATCTTTCAAACCGTTGGTCACAATAAGATTGGGGACATGTGCACAACATCGAACATGAAAAAACTCACCACCGAATATTGACATATTTTCCTCTCTAACCTTATTCTTTATATACTCAAGTGCTGTATCATTAGACAAGGCATTGTCAACTGTTATTGTCGCCACCCACTCCTTTATTGCAGACTCTATCGCCATCTCAATTGTATCACCTTTGTGATTGGTGATTAAACAAAACTTGATAATCTTTTTGTGTAACTATCAATCACTATTTACAAAATAAGCAGTCAAACTCATATAGTTCAAGTTTTGGACCGATGTCCATGTATCAGCGGTGAGACAAACTCTTTGACCCTTCAATAAGTTTCTTAACAAATCTTTCTATACATTGTATAATTTAATAACATCTTTCACCACCGTGTGGCGAGAATGAACGTTAAACTTAGGTTCCAAGTGCTTAACAAAGACTTGGAACCCTTCATCCTCCACAAACTGAAAGGGTAGCTTGTCTATTACGGTCATAAGAGCTAAATGAGTCCTACACCCCTCTGGATCATATTTCACAAACCTCTTCAACATACTTCCCCCACTTCTCCAATCCATTATCTTCTTAAGTCCAATCTCTAATCTATACTAACTCTATTCAGGTGAAGAACATCTTATCGGACTCTTTTCACACTGTTCTTCTAAATTGTTTTCAGCTGGAATGTACCATGTTGTTTATAGTGACATTCATAAACCTTACCACGATAATTATACTTTTTTGTGGGTCATTGGGGTCACCACCCTCTAACTTGGTGGATCCATGGGTTTAGGGGTAGGTAGGTGTAGGGGAGCCAACACTAGTGCTAGTATTCATACTTGATGAACTATCCATGTATTCGACAAACAATCAAACACCTAACAATGACATGATGTACAAATCACACAAACTGTTTTGGGGTTTCACAATTTGAAACCCCAAGCTAAACCCCAAAATAAATTAGGTAGGGGTTTCATAATGAGCCCCTAACCTAATTTAGGGGTTTCAATTCGAAACCCTAATTCACTAATTTAGGGTTTCAGATTGAAACCAATATTCACAGCATCCAACCATAATTGAAACAAACACAAGCACCAATCAAGCTCCACAGCATCCCAAATACAACCCCATTCTCTATTGAAACAATCACATTCTCCATAGTCCATTGCAAAAAAAAAGAACAAACTGATTTCAATTTTGAGTCTCGAGATACTTACAGAGATGGAGAGAAAAGGGTTTCAACGAAGGCGAGCGAGAGAGTTGAGAGAGAGAGAGAGGCTGAGAGTCTAAAGTGAGAGGGTTTGAAATAATACTGAAAGTGAGAGTCAAGACCACCCCCTTTTGTTGTTTTTTTTTGGGGGGGGGGGGGGGGGGGGGGGGGGGGAGGAGGGTTTCTTTAACCCACCCTCACTGGAGCTGAGTGTAACGCCGAGGCTTGAGGGAGATGTAGGGTCTGCAAAAGTGGCACAAAATGGATCATTGTATCATAGAGATAGAGATAATTTAGGATACTATTTTAGGGATGATTTTGTATATGATCAGATTGTGTATAGTGATAATTAGGCTGTAAATAAGTCTAGAAATACTTACCTTGTATAGAATATTTTATGCTGGAAATCTGGCACCAATTATGTACTCTCTTCTCTATAATGAAATCAAACCCTATGGAAAGGGCATTCAGACCAAAATTGACACATCGGGGGGTGACGCATCTCCAGTTCTCGTCGAAGGAACGACAACACCCACATCGGATGTGGAAATTTGTGGGGTTTGCCACCAACCTAGAACCTCCCATGGTGACAATGGCCTCACCACTCATGACAGAGAGAACCAAATTGTCGATATCTCTTCAGGCATCTTGTGATAGTAACAAGGGTGTTGCTGAGGAGGTACGGTATTTGAATGCAGGGGATGGTGTGGAGGAAATTTTGGACTTGTCGTTGGTGCCTTGCGAGGAGGAATGTTTAGGGCCTAGTGTACAATTGGGAGCTGAGTCTCGGGAAGATGTTGTCCCCTTGCTATCTCTTCCTCCGTTAGCTGGTTCATCATCAGATTGGGTTCTGCAAAAAGTTAATGAAATACAGCATTGTGTGGGGATTACATGTGGAGGATTTGATGACCAATTCACTGCACTGCTCACTGCTATTGAGACGGGTCACCTACTTAAACGAAATTAAGATTTAAGAAGAGTAGGGAATTAAAGCGTTTTACTTGGGCAATCAACTACAACACTAGTAGTTCAAGTCGAGGGAGGACTAGAGGGAGGGCATGAAGCCTTTCTTTGTCCTTGTAGGAAGCGGTGCAATATTAGTTTCGGGTGCAGTATGTAGAATGTAGTTTCCAAGGGAGTTTTGGGTGGTGTCTTTGTTTTGTGGAAACATGGGGTTGGGGTAGTTACAGTTGCTTTGCTGTGGGGAGGAGTGTTTTGTCCCAGTCAGGTTTGGTGTTGATTGGATGGACTTACTGGTCATTAGGGGTACTCTATTACGGGCTAGGTGTTCTCTCATTTATACACCCAGTGTACTTGGTTATGCCTATTGATATTAGTAAATTTTTACTTATTAAAATATATATATATAATGGGCCGGGTGGATGGGTGAAATTCCGGGTAGGCTTGGTCATGTGCAAGTGGATGCCCCTACCCGCCCACCACCCCTAATCTATTGAATCACCAATAAAAGAAACCAAGTGTTTGAGATTAAATGCATCAGATGTCTTGATATAGCTAGAAGCTTCAATGGATAGGCATTTGGATTAATCTTCTCTATGATCTCCAAAGATCCAATCTTTCTTGTTGCTAGCTGCTTGTACTCATCCACTGATGCAGCATGGCATAATGGAAACTGAATTTGCAAACATTAAGATCACAACTCTTGAGCAAAATCAAAAGAAAACCCTCATAAGAGAATCTTATTATTAGGATCCCATAAGATAACAAGTTTGTTCATGCATTTCAATACCGGTTTGCTTAAATGATAAAAGGAAACCAAAACAAATTGAGATTCCATGAAAGTCAAATTCTGCATAATTAACTACATTGGCTCGATCAATTTGTCTCCCACATCTCCAGCAAGCTGGATGAAATGTCCCAAGTGCCCCAATTGCATCGACTGAGTTTAAATTGCAAATCTCACTCTTCCATGTGCATCCCACAATGGTTTCCCAAAGCGCTTTGTTGCCTATTTTGTCATGTTTTTGTGCTTTTCTTTCCTTGTAAGCTCTTCTTCTTGCTCTTAAGCTTCTCCATGAATCCATTGCCAATGCGATCTTCATTATTAATGCCTTTGAATTAGAAATATCGCTTCACTTAAGTGGTTTGCAGCCGAATATTGAAATTGGTTTGGATTTTCTTCAAACAAATGTATAGGTTGCCTGAAGTGTTATGCCTAGTAAAAAAAATGTCTCCTGAACATGACAAAGACATTGATTGCAAGTGCATAGGGCTGTATCTCTTCACTTGGATATGTTCTTTGATATTTTGGAAAACTTTATGCTTTGAGATGTAACTATAATTACTTGTAGGAATCATCTAACTAAATCATACTTGCAAAAAGTTACTTCTGTAATAATGAAAGCTACAGATAGTTTCTCATTGAATATGCTAAGAATTTTAAGGTCCATGTGTTTTCTTATTGTATTTAGGGGTGGCAATATATGACACGACCTGTAAATCAACATGAACATGACACGGGTTTGGGTTTGATATAAATGGGTTTAGTTCAAAACAGGTTGACCAATAAGACACGATTCATAAACGGGTCAACCCGCGAAACCTGTAATCAACCTATGTAACATGAATAAATTTTATAAAAAATGTTTAGTTTTATATGCCTTTATTGTTGTTGGGATGTAATATTAATATTTGTATTTGACTACTTAATATCTAAAACGATTAAATTCTTTTGGTTAATATGTAATTTTATTTTATGAAAATATTAATTTTCTTTTATATTATTAGTATGGATATTGATCATAAAATATTTTAACATGAATTCAGTTGTAATGGTGAGTAATTTATATAGTTATCCTTGTATTATATCTGAAATTATATTAATTGGGTTAAAAAATAAATATACGAGTCAGCTCAATCTATTTATATGAAATGGGTTAAACGGGTTGAAACGAATTTAGCAGGTTGTGTCCATGTTAGTCTAATAAAAGTTCATTATTAAATGTGTTATTGAGGGTTGTTTCGTGCCACCCACTATTTATATTGGTCATGTTAGGGTTTTAGGGTCTGACCCATTTAATTAAACGGATTGTGTTCAGGTTGACCCATATAGTCTAATAATAACTTGACACGACACGAACACGACCTAGAAATGCGAATTGCCACCCCTAATTGTATTGGATATGTAAATTGCTTATCTTGGCATGGGGATGTTACAAAATTGATGTTGTTATGTTTTGGTTCAGTTATGCAAACCAACTATCAGGATCAAGATAGTGAACTAAGTGAAGTCCAAAGTTTGAAAGAAGTTTCAGCTAATGACAGAGTTTGTACATTGTGTGAGGAGTTTGCTTCAGAGGCACTTGATTACCTTGCTGAAAACAAGACCCAGACCGAGATCTTTGATGCCCTCCATCAGGCCTGCAATCAGATAGGCTCTTTCAAACATGAGGTAATGTCTCCCTTTAGCCAAGTTGATATACTGGATAAAACCTTGTATTTCTGTTGTAAAACAGTTCTGCATCATCCCTGATTACTCAAATACAAGAGGGGGGAAAAGGGTATTGTTGATCTCAGCATCAGGTCTTGCCCAGTACAAATTATTATTTCTTTTACAAGTAAAAAAATATTGAATCAAGTAAATAGGCAAAACCCAAGTACATAAGAAGTATATAAAGGATAGTACCTAATTACAGATTAGGAGCTAGAAATGGATGGTCTTCAAAACTCCGACCATTCCTTTAAAGCCAAATGCACCACATAAGGCATAAAGGAATAATTTTCCACATGGCAGCAATCTTTTGTTAATCGTATTCAAGGATGTTTGAATGGCTGATAGATTCTAGAAATTATAATTAAAATGCAGTGTGTAAAAAAAGTATGATGCAGTGTAGATGAGAGCACTGATAACATATTATAAAATCCCGTATACCTATTTTTAGAAACAAGGAAAATGTAATGGTAGTGTGTTAAATAAATGTGTGGAGGCTTATAAAGCATTATCTAATCTTAAAATTGAGTGGTGTTTGATCTCTATAGCTGCTTCCCCCTCCCTCCCTTTCTATCTCCTAATTTATCTGCTTTTTGCCCTGGACAGTGCATCACTTTGGTGGACTATTATGCTCCTCTGTTCTTCTTAGAGGTTTCCTCTGTACAACCTCAAGAATTCTGCCGAAAAGTCAATCTCTGTCAACAAATTGCCAAGGTTTCTTCGCAACTTCATGAAGATAGCTGTGGGCTTTGCCACCGTACTGTTTCAGAAATACTAGATAAGTTGAAAGATCCTGACACACAGGTATGTACTTGCATCATTTCCTAAGCTAAACCTAGGTTATATAATTTCAGATACTTTTTTCCAATTATGGTAAGCAACCATCTCACCTTACACACACTGTCTTCCTGTTACAACCATCTGACCTTTATACACACATGGTCTTCCTGTTAGTATAAGTACCACATGGCACTAAAGATCAGATTTTGAACCTGGGACATATTTATATTTCATGTTCTTATATTTGCAAATGAAAAAAAAAAATTAGAATCCGTTTCCTCTGTGGAAATGTATGATTCTACTGGACATTTTCTGCTTGCATGTTGATTTTTTCCTTGTGGAAGGCTACCAAAAATTACTTTAAATATGAGTTGAGTGAGTCAACCTCATGTCCTCTATGAACCATATGCGAAATTCACAACCATGGCCCTTGTTCAAAAGTAGAAGAAGAAATGGAGTGCACAAATATAGTAAGAAATTAATGTAGTTTTAGAACAGGGGCAACTACTTTATTAAGATCGACATCTATAGGATTGAATTTAAAGATCACAATTTCAGCTTTTGGTTGCTTGCGTAGATAAGTTTTTGGGAGTTTAGGATGCATGTTTTGGAAAGCCTGCTGGCTACTGAAAGATTGAAATATTAATGCAAAAATGTATTTGGAAAATAGAAGGTAAAGAAAAAATACCAAAAACTTCTGGCAGCTGAATATACATACACACATATCCGAAAATTAAAGTTTATTATAGAAATTTGACAAGTTACCTAGTTGTGGAATGGCTACCCGCTTATGTGAAGTCATGATTTTATTTTTGAAAGAAGATCCATGACCGCTGCTATATCATTGTTTAAATTTGACTGCTATTCTATTATGGAACAAAAGGGGGATATGTTGCACAATATGAAAGGATATATCCAACGAAGAACATAGAATTATGTGGTCATATACCATTGATGCATAGTGCTAAGTATGCAACTCACATCTTATCTTGCTTTTATGTCAGCTAGAAATCATTGAGTTGCTTTTGAAGGCATGCAATTCCATGGAGAACTATGTGAAAAAGGTGAGAACAATTTTAACAAGTTAACCTTTTCTTTTTATATAAGTAACAAGTTAACCTTTTTGAAGGTTCTAATAAAAAAGTCAAAATATATTTATTCCTGTTTGTTGATCTGAATTAATTGATGTATGATTTTTGTGATTTTTCCTGGTCCCTATCTATGTGGAGGTTCTTAACACTTGAATGATTTCATTGATTTGCATTCTTGCAACATGCTTGAGAACTGAATAGGCAACTTTACGATTAATGACACGAGGATGTTATAAGTTGGCTGGTTAAATGTTAGCGGGAAAAGAAAAGTACCAGAAGAGGATAACCAGGCCTTCTGCCTAGTTTTAGTTTTTTTTTTTTTTTTTTTTTTTTTTTTTAAGATATGTTTTAGAATACGATATTCATGATTGGAGAAAATTTTTATTTAGGTTTATCCACTATACTTGATTTTCTGATGTCCTAAATTCTTTGGCAGTGCAAGAGAATGGTTTTTGAGTATGGACCTCTGATCCTAGCCAATGCAGAGAAATTTCTGGAAACAACAGACATTTGCACCGTTCTTCACGCCTGCAATTCACCTGCAGCTAGTAGCAATGAAGCATCACATGTGGCAAAGATATCCTTGCTATCTGATTCTTAATTGTGCCAGAAAAAACCCAGTGGAATGAAAATGCGTGAGCAGACGCTATATTATACTCATTCAAGTTGTTTGTGCATAATAATATAGTGTCATACTGGTGCTATGTTGTACAATATGTGATCTAAATCTGATGCTTGCCCGAAAGTGAGACTAAAAATGTATATAGCGTAGTTATTGGATTTCCCCCCTTTCCTACCTACTGAATGATGTGAAACACGATGGCCTTTGTTCTTAGTTCTGGAAACAAAAGCATGCCGACACTCGCTTAGTAACAGTTATCTTACTCCAATCCATTACGTTGGTGCAATTTTAGTCTCATATAAGTTCTGAGTTATTGCAGCTTCACAGATGCAATTTGCAGGGACTGCATTTGAATGGGAACGCATTAACATTGAGAATTATTTTTTCAGCTCTTTTATTTTTATCATAAAAAAAAAAAAAAAAGTATAAGTTACAAAAGTGGATAGCAAGGGAAAACGAGGATGAAAAATACGCCACTCGCATGATGAAGTACTCGAGGGAAACTTGTTTCCACACTGATGTGGATATCATCCTTATCTATTAGATGTGGATATAATCTTTAAGATGAACCCATGTGACAAACTTGCTGACAACGCTTACAACACTCGGCCAAAGTATTTCCATGGACTTGATCAATGACCAAACTCCCTCGTCCACACCAACATTCAGTAATTTACATATGATAGAAGAATCCATACTTTTTTCGTTTTGTTTTTTAATATTGTCCAATCGTATAGCTTGTTTGCTGGCCAATTGAGGAGGCTATGGTAATGGATAGTAACAATGAACAGTAAATATAGATGCGAATGTCAAGAAAGAAAGAAGCATATATGAACAAATTTAGGAAGAAGCAAATGTACTGAATGAGCTTCGTTGTCTACTTGAAAACACAACGAGTGGTAACACAATTTCTCTGGGCTCATCTGAAAGAGATGGGGACAGTCCAAATGGGAAAGGAACAGTAGCACCATGTTCAATCCAAATGTAAATCGTGGGTACTCTTCCGACTTTTATTTGGAGTGTCGAACCCGCACAAGCAATTATAAACATGACAAACCAGATTCTTCTGCGGTATATCCAGAAGGACCATTCCTTGGTAGCCACCCCTCTGAAATGCAGGGAAGCAACCTTTACCCGTACGTACACAGTCAGAAATGGCGTTCATCCGAGTAGCCACCAGAAAGGAAAAGGATAAGATTCATGCCCTGTTCATGGGGGAAAGCTCCCCTCTGCATTCCTTAACAAAAAAATATTATCGTATGCCACAAATGCGGCTTATTTCACGGGGTGTACATAGGCTGTCTCACTCTCACATGAACATTGTGCACCTGTTCATGTGGGAAAGCTCGTGTGAATCCCGTAAAGTAAGATTGTTATGGTTATGAACTTAAGGCTACACATTCCGCAAGAAGTTCTTGACTCTTGATTTGATTCTCCACCAAAGTAACTAATGTCTAAAATTGATATCCATATTTAGTATAGTTTTTAGATATCTGCAGTTTATACTTTATCCAGTGATTCTGCCCTCCGTGACTGGAAGTTTTGGTTAATGGAATTTCTCGTCATAACATGAAAGAATAATTATATTTAAAAGTCTTTACACTATATATCGTCCATATTATAGATTACATTTTCATCTTATTTCTATTATATTAAATTTATATTCTGAATTGCCCATAATTCGCTTTTATTTTTTTCCAAAAATAAAAATTTATGGGTAAATAGTTAATGACACATTATAAAAATTTATTTTATTATATTTTAAGAACAATCAGCATAAAAAAGATTGTCGAATTCTAGTTCAAGGTAAAACGCGACCACCACAAAGTCGTTCTATATATTCAGTAGGATCAAAGTGTGGGGAAAAGAAGGGAGACTAGGCAAATTCAAAATCTTCCTTCAAACATTGGAGGCTGGAGGGCTTTACACGTTTGGTCATTCAAATTTCAAACCTTATTTTCTTAACAGTGCTATTTGAAAATTCTTATTATTTATTTTTTGCCAAAAATTTTCAACGCTTGTTCATCATTTCATATTCAAGCATGGAGAGAAGATGGTTTCTCAATCATTGATTACATTCTAATGATACATCATAATTTAATAAATTATATATATATAAATATTTATATAAGATTTTGTATGCTTTAAATTGGGTAAAAAATGCGTGGCGTCAATGTCATGATAAATCAATTTCAATGTGCATACGTGTATGACTGCAAACTGCAGTTGAAGCTATTTATCAGTGAGGACCATAGAGAACATCGCACCTGTACCACCCATATCCACGCGTCGTCTCGTTCTGGTGGAGGAGGAAGCTTCATGGACTCCGCCAATAGCAATCTCACACATGGAACCAAATTTGGGAGTCGTGCACTTGTATTTATTAACACCAAAAACAAAACCACCTCAAAAATGAAAAACATAAATACTTTATTTGGTACGAACGCGGACATCTAATGAAAACCACAATAATTTTGTTTTGTTTTTTTTTTTTAATTTTTAAATAAAATAGAATTTTGTTGGTATAAAATATCTATATTGTCTATTTATATTTTGGACAATGAGCAAAAAATAAATAAATCTGAAAACCTAAAGGTGAAAAAATAACTGTGTATAATTTAATGACCATTTTTTTTATTTAATTGTTATTTTGTAGATCTTTTCTCTTTTGACTTTTTCTTGTTAACACTGATCAAATATTCAATAGCCACCTATTGTTAGGCTCGAATCGCTCGGCACTCGGTAGGGCCTGTGAAGCAACACATCATATATTCTTCTTGAGTCTTGCCTCGAATCTACTAGTACCATGTCCAGACGTTCCACCAGGCTCCAGCACAACGCCCTCTCTCTCTCTCTCTCTCTCTCTCTCTCTCTCTCTCTCTCTGCGTTTTGGGATTGCTTCCATTTCAAGGTAACCAACTCACCCTTTCTATAGGTAAGAAATCAGATTTTTGTGTACTCTATTTGCTTCTATAGGTCTCTGTCTATGGATATCTGACATATGTGGTTAGATCTTTAGGACACTATTTCAAAAGAAAAAGATCTTTAGGACCCTGAATTTTTTTCGTTACCATAAAAGGGCTTGGCTATTTTATGAAGTAGGAGGAGCTGCGTCTCTTACAAGTTACATGTACAAGTTTTGCTGTTCTATCTCTTCTTCTTCTTTTGTTATAATTTTGTCCACTTTTTTATTTGTTGCGTACGTTGTTTCCGATTATAAGTTGTTTTCTTTCTTTCTTCGATTTCATTCGTTGTTTCTTTTTATCTTGCTGATAAATTTGCTGCTAATTGTGTATTGGGTTTTCAATATAGCTGTAATTAACGTGTGAAAATGTTGGACTTCTTAGCTTTTACTGGCTTGTAAATATATGGAGTTTTCTTATATAAGCAAAGAGCACTGGTGATTTATAGTAGTCTTTTTACGTTATTTCAGGTGAACATATTGCGTATCTTCCGGCGAAAATGGAACTATAATTAATTGCTGCTCTGCTTCTCGAATCTCGACTTCTTCTGCCAGAGATTTAACGCATAGTCTCTTCTCCAGCTTTTTCAGCGGTCTCTGGGTTATCTCAAAAACCAGGGAATGCTGAAAGATGTGCTTGAAAGCTGAGAGTTCCTTCTTTGAGGATGATGCGGTTGTTGCTTCTTTTGGTCCGCCCTTGTTTATCTTCAATGAGATCGGGTATTTAATTCACACCCAATTACGCTTCCGTGATCAAATTCCCTATGCAGCTAAAAATTTAAGACAGCACATAATTTCAAAATATGATGTATGTGAAGATGGTTGAGCTTTTGTGTTGACGAGATCAGTTATTTTCTCGTACGTACGTACATATATATAAAAACCAACATTGCAGTAGCAGGTACAAAGTGAGAATATTTTGTCATGGAAAACAAAGGGAGTATATTGATGCAGCGGTACGAATTAGGAAGACAATTGGGCCAAGGTACCTTCGCCAAGGTTTACCACGCAAGGAACCTTAAGACTGGCATGAGTGTGGCCATTAAGGTAATTGATAAAGAGAAAATCTTCAAGGTTGGGATGATTGATCAGATCAAGAGGGAGATTTCTGTCATGGGATTGATTAGACATCAAAACGTGGTGGAGCTTTATGAAGTAATGGCCAGCAAAACCAAGATTTACTTTGTTTTGGAATATGCTAGAGGTGGTGAGTTGTTCAGCAAGGTAGCCAAAGGAAAACTCAAGGAGGATGTTGCTAGAAGATATTTCCAACAATTGATCAGTGCTGTTGATTACTGCCACAGTCGAGGTGTGTTCCATCGGGATTTGAAGCCAGAAAACCTACTGTTGGATGAGAATGGGAGTCTAAAGGTTTCGGATTTTGGACTGAGTGCACTTGCTGAATCTAAGCGTCAAGATGGGTTGCTCCATACAACCTGTGGAACTCCTGCATATGTTGCTCCAGAAGTGATTAATCGAAAAGGCTACGATGGATCCAAAGCTGATATTTGGTCTTGTGGGGTGATTTTATTTGTTCTGTTGGCTGGCTATCTCCCATTCCATGATGCAAATCTGATGGAGATGTATAGAAAGATTGGTAAGGCTGAATTTAAATTCCCAAACTGGTTTGGCCCTGAAGTTCGTAGATTGTTGTCAAAGATTTTGGATCCAAACCCAAATACCAGGATATCCATGGCCAAGATAATGGATAATTCATGGTTCCGAAGGGGGTTGGTTCCCAAATCCAGAATTATTCAATCAGAGATGAAAGAGCCCGCCCTTCTGGATGCTGATGCGGTTTTTGGACAAAATGAGAATAACATATCCATTAGAGAATCGAAACAAGATCTGGCAACGCCCTCTAACTTGAATGCTTTTGATATCATCTCCTTTTCTGCTGGCTTTGACTTGTCTGGTTTATTTGAGAACGCTGACCAGAAGAAGGAAGTGCGATTTACATCCAACAAACCAGCCTCGACAATAATCTCGAAGCTGGAAGACATTGGAAAGCGACTAAGACTGAAAGTGAAAAAGAAAGATGGGGGGTTACTGAAAATGGAGGGGTCCAAGGAAGGCAGGAAGGGCCTGTTGGGAATTGACACCGAGATCTTTGAGATCACTCCACTTTTCCATTTGGTGGAGATGAAAAAGTCGAGTGGAGATACACTGGAGTACCAAAAGATGTTGAAACAGGAGATAAGACCAGGTCTCAAGGACATTGTTTGGACCTGGCAAGGAGAGCAGCAGCAGCAGCAGCAGCAAGAAGAACAACCACCTCCTGCTCTTCCGCATCAGCTCGTTTCGCCTCTGGATTCATAGAAGCCTCGTGTATCCAGTGCATTAATAATAAAGTTTTTGTGTTTGTAACGTTATTTTCATGATCTTCGAAGTTTATCATTGTGACTGGAGAAAATAATTACAGAAAACAGTTATTAATGTTGTTCAATTTATTTCATGTAGCAGCTTGATATCAACATATGCCTAATGTTATGGTGATCAAAGTTTGTTGTGAATACAGGGGGTCAATGTGAACATCCAAGCTTATTTGTATAATTGAAATTTCAAATCAATGATTCCAGTGTATCCTCGAAAGCATGGAAACTTGCTTTCTAGCTCCCGGTGGGAGAAATTTATACATTAATTCCGGATGCCGGACCACTCTTCGTTTTACTCACTTCAATCGTTAAGTGGTTCGAGAACCATCCTAAATCATGAACAATGTTAGACGCGTAGCCGACTTTAACTCAGTTGGTAGAGCGGAGGACTGTAGTGGTTTAATAAATGTGGCAGACATCCTTAGGTCGCTGGTTCGAATTTGGCAGGTCGGTCGGATTCCTTTTCTTACATACATACACACGTCTTTGGTTTTTTTATAAAGGTCTAATCCGTGGAGAGACATGGAAACAAATTGGTTACCGACACCGACAGATAAAGGAAAATGAACAAAAATAGTAGCTAATTTTTATTTATTTAAATGTAGAGAGTACAAATATATAGAAAATTAATAGAAAACGCGTTTGCTCAAAACTTTTTTTATTATAATAAGAATTCATAAGCACACAATTAAACGATTCCACCTTGTGATTGCTCTTCAAATACACCTAATTTAAAAGACCATCTATTTATTTACCCTAATACACCTAATTTAATTCCATCTCCTCTTCATAGGTAAATAAAGATTAAAACTTGGAAGGAGCGTATTATTTCCAAGCCATCTTGGGTTAAAAGAGAAAAATCATCCATGTAGTGGAACTTGTTATTTATTTGTTTAAATTACAGGATAGCATAGCCTGATAAATCGGCAATATGGAAATTTTTCATTTTTGAAAAAATAACTGTTCTCATACCTTTTTACAAAATAATTTTGTTTTCCTTGTCTACCCCTCGGCAACCACCGATGACACAACAATCTTTTAAAAAGATGAACATTTTTATAAAAATAACATCATTTTAAAACAGTTATATTGGCACTATACACGGCATGGAAACTAAAAGGTTGAGAAGCGTGTGAATATAGATTAAAGGCTCATGACTTGAAAAGAAAGTCATCATCTAACGTGTCGCTTTTTAACTATCTTTCGATTAAAATGATTACAACTTTTATGACGAAGGACCAAACCCTGAATATATATAAATATATATATATATATATATATATATATTTTTCACATGTATACCCCCATCTCAATATTTTCATTCGAATTTATCGTAGAACGAATTCTGGACTCCCACCTCCACCTTCTCTCTCTCTTTTTTTTTTTTGAAAAAAAAAAAAAAAACGTAAAAGGAACTGGAGAATTTGGAAATAAGAAATGCATAGAACCTATAGATATATTACCTGCCCGCACAAATGCATGCAACGTGCCACTCGTATTCCTATCAAGCTAATGTAAGTAAACATCAATCTCCCTCATAAAGAAGAGCAGGAAGATCAAATGCATCCAGTATTCTAAACTTTACGCCAAAAGAGGTTATTGTCTCGAGAGAAAGGGTGTAGTATTTAAGTCCCTCCTACTCTCTCAATGTTTTCAATCGAATCACCAAAGTGACTGTACATCTTGGGTGGGAAATAGACCCCAATAGGGTGCCTCCTCGCAACAGATGTGTTTCCAGCACCTTCCCCTGAACCTTGCACACTCCAGTCCATCCTGCTAAAAAGATACAGGAAAAATGAAATCAGACTACTAATAAAATATCCAAATCCACAAAAAAAACGGCAAGGGCAAATTATCATTTAGGAGGACATATATCAGATCAAAAAACCAAAACAAACTGAATTCGTACACCCTGGAGAAATTGGCAAGAAGACAAAATCCAGAGAATACGTTCCAAACTTCCACACCACCTATATAACAGAAACTACATCGCCTAGCTGTGCATATATCTAATTATTAAGGGGATGCCTCTCATTTCTCATGAAAGTTCTTCCCTGCATCCCATGAGTACATCATCTTAATTCATAACACAAACCCTGTCACAAATTTTTATTAATATTCCAAAATTAATGTTACACGTGTTCTCCAAATTTAAAAAAAACACTAACACAGTACAAAATATTGGAACTTAAAAGACTTTTTATTAAAAAAATACATAATATATATTTTTTGGATCGGTAGGTAAAAAATACATAATATATATACACACACTCATGGACCCATATAAAAAGAATTATTTTCATTTTGATACCTGGTAAAAATAAAATAAAAAGATTTAACATTTGGAGGACTCAATAAGTCCACTGAAGAACCACTAAGCCCGAGCTACTACCAATAGAAATGTTATTTACACGAAGTCTTAAGGCAATCGGGCCATGCTTTGGCTGAATAATATCTTAGCTGGCTTGTAACATACAAGGAAAGATCCTTAACGAACTCCTTACTCATTCAGGGGACATCCTAATTTGCAATTGAAAGTTGTCTCAAATTCATCATTTCCCAAGCATCAAGCCTTGTAAAGATATCAAATCTACATGACAAGGAGCCAATAGCTAGATGTAGAAAATGCACACAAGTCAGCAATGGAGCAGCGGGTACATTATAGCTGCTTGTTCAAAAACATTAAAATACAAAGATGAACCCCGCAGATGGATACACAAACAAATGATAAAGTTGTACAGAAAAATCCTGAATTAACTAAAATGCAAGAAAACTATCATTTCAAAGGCATGGGCACTGGGAAGAATAAAATCAGCAGCCACCGAATATGTCCCTCGCATGTTTGGACAACTACAATTAAAATTGCTCACTGATCTGTCAGTTCCAACCTGCCCAGTCACTTTCAATCAAAGCCCACACAATGTCAGTTTTTGACACCTGTTGTTTGGGTGGCGGAAGATTTTTCCACTACCAACAAGGGTCAGGATTGAAATACTTCAAATGTTATATATATATATATATGGAGGTACATAAGGAGAGGATTATGGTCAGAGGATGTAGTAGAGAAGTTTTTGATCCACAACTGGCTGAATCATTTTTGTCTATTTTACTCCCTTTGCGGTCACCCTCTCACAGATCTGGACACCAGCACAGCTCCCTCTCGGGGTCTCCATTGCCAGATCACGATTCTTACCACAATTCTTTCTGCTACCTCTCCAGGTCGCATTCAATCTAGCTCTGCCAACTAACTTCCAAGCCAACTTTCAAATTGAAGTTCGGAAGCCAGTTTGATTCGGAATCTGACAAGGTTTGAGTGCAATCAAAAGAATTTTTTCTGTTCCACTTCCAGCTTCATCTGTTTTGGAAGCCAGAAGGGATGTTTGTACTACAGCCCTATTGAGTTATAAGAAATAGTTTTATTAAAAATGGATAGAAGATGTATGAAAGCCTCATCCAAACATCAAGAGCTTGTTTCCAAAATGACCACCCAACTCATGGACATTGGTAATGGATGAGCTTAAATTTTCTTCTTTAAAACCTTGTTCTTATGGGCGGGGGCATCAGTGATCTAAATGGACTTCATGTCCATGATTTTCTACTTTTGGTTGTAAACCCTAGTTAGGTACTTCTCATGTATACATCCTGTGTACTTGGGCTATGCCTCCCTTTTCTTGGGAATAAAATTTCTTGATTACCTAGATCTATATAAAAATAAATAAATAAGATTCTTTAAAAAGAACCTTAGCAGTGTAGCTGCTCCTTTATAAAAGTTAGTTGTGAAAATCTCTTCCAGAGAAATGGAAAATAAAAGCCTAGCCATCTAGCTGCAATATCATAAACTACTGGTTTGCTGCTACTTATCACAGCACGGCTAGTATTGTCAATCCTATTATTAATTCAACAGCTAATTACATCGAACTAGTTCGTCTGTTTGGGGAACAGCACAACTTTCGGAAAGGATTTTATTAAGTCTGCAGTGACCCATGGACCAACATTTTCTTCTTCTCATGGGTCATAACCTCTGGCATCACATTCAGATTACACAATAAGCATCTAACAAAAGCTATGTACACCTTTGATAATGCACAAAGATATCAAGAATAACTAGCTAGCACCACAACAAAAAGTCATACATGAACTGAATTCCATCATGTTATGGTCATCTGAAATTTTTTCATACTATTTGCTACAAAGAAACGTCATATTAAGCAATAATAATAATTATAACAAGAAGAAGCCATAGTCAATATACTCGTAAAGCAAATCAGCAAGTTCAAAATTTTAACATAAATACTTTTCCTCTACTGGTTAGTAGAGTGTGGTCTCTAGCATACTTCCTGCATACATAGGTTTCACCCCTTTCCCAATGTTAATAAGAATGACTGCCTAATCAAAAAGATTATAATGAAAAATTTGGTTTACCTCTTAATTTATTTTCTATCAGAAATATTCAAATCTATTATGTAAAATGAGCAAATAAATATACATACAAAAGAATACGTACATATACATATATCTATATATATTGCGAGTGTGGCCTGCACGTAAGGATAATGCAATGCCTTGAATAAGGTTACAATGACAAATGAACTGCAATACCTGACAACCTCCCTTGTTCACAGCCAAACGTCCTTACAACACAGGTATTGACTTAAAATTCTTTTACTAAATCATAAAAATAATTTCTAGATGAGTAAGATAAAGACTTTATTAATAAAGAGGATGTGAACCCAGTGCATGGTAAGCATACATGAATCCACTTACCAAGCATAAGGGATTCTAAGCAGGTTTTATCCATCATCCCAAGGACCATATAGAAATACAAGTGGAATAAAAGATGGGCCATTTGGCTCAAGTGCATCATCACTGAATGAATAACATGAAAGAATAACATGTAACAGAAAAGTAAATACTATTTCCTTCTATCTTCTTCTATTCTGGGAAAAATTTACAGTAAAATGTGTCAAGCCAGTAGAAACATGCAGGTATCAAAGTATTGGCAGAGGCATTCCGAACCATCACAGCTCACACTAGTCAAAGAGGCAACATAAAAAAACTTTACCCTAATCTATCCAAATGTCCCAGCAATGATATATGCCACAGATAACCAAGATTTCGGACTTGCAGGTTAATATAAAAAGGATATAAGAGTAGCACACTCACTTGGACCAACAATTAGCAGGAGACATCTCAAATGGATATCTACTTCCACAGCTGGGACTACGATAAATAATTTCATTCTGTGAAGATTCTTCATGAGGTTTGAGAGCAAAATGGTTTTCATTTCCTGACAATGGTGCAAAGTAAGCTTTCTGTAGCCAGGGGTCATTATCACTTGAACCAGTAGCAGGGCTGAATGGCGCAGCGTTCCCATTACCAAGAAAAACGTTCTGAGGAGAATGAATGCCAGAAAGGACACGGTCCTCATTTGTAAACAGTGAAGCCGTAGTTTTATACGAAGGATGAGCAAAATCCTCTTTGTTTGATTTGTTCTGTTCTGGGGGTAAAATCCAGCTCACAGGGCCACCTACTAAACCTAGACCATCCTGACCAAGAGGAGAAGTATTCCACATCTGCCATGTTCCTGCCTCATTTGAAGTAGCATCATTAACAGGTAAAGTATGCAAATCTTGGGTCCTATGAGTACTTGGAAACCATGTAGAAGTATTATGCTTTTCTTGTGGCATTGGATACTCAATTGGAGATTGCTTGTTGATGTCAGATGAAGCAGATACTTTTTTTAATGAATAGGGCCTTTCCAATCCCATGTCAGTTGCAAAGCCAGTGCGGTCTAACTGAAAATTATCAAGCGACTCTGAAACGGGCCCAAGCAAGGATACTGGATCAGGAACATAGCATGGGTCTTCAAAAAGGTCCGGCTCTTCATGTATAAATTCAGAGGATGGTTCTCGAAAATGAGGAAAGATTGGTTCAGTTGCAGGTGAAAAACCTAAACTGCTGCTTGTTGATCCATTTGGATAAGTAGACAGTGTAAATGGTGATGGCAGCCCGAAGTTTATTGGATTATTATATGATTGTGTTGATGATTTTTGACTGCAAAACTGTGGACTTTGAACATCACCTTGGAACTTTGTATTTGGTCTGCTTATGACATTTGGATTTGATAAAGGAACAGATGAAGATCGAGTAAATAATTGTTGCCACGATTTTTTAGGTGTCACCCTAGGTTGTGGTTCTGATAGCACCTGCAGGTCAACAGATCAACCTTGTAACAGCAGTTCTTCTAGTGAATGCTTTAATAAAATCCACCTAAGATTATCATGCATGACATGCCATTGGGACTCAACCATAGCCACTAGCTGCTTAACACAATAGTCCCAACAAATCTACGCTTTTGACATATAGAAAATACCCTTTTTTTGGGTGGGGGGAGGGGGAGGGGGACAGTTGGGGATCATTTATGAGTACATTAAGATTTAAACAATAATAAAGAGAATCCAAACCTATAACCGGTGCTGAAGCTTGTAACAAAAATTTCGGTCCAAATTCAGAAAATAAAGCTTAAATGTCAAATCGAGACAAAGGAACAAACTTAATAGTTATATTTAAAACGCACAAGTGAGATGCTTACCTATACATTTTACCATACAAAGAAATTTCTGACTTTCCCAAAAGAAGAGCTTAGATATACAGAACAATTTATGATGGACTGCAAAGCACATGCAATCCATGCAATAGAGAAAATCAATTAGGATAAGACAAATACCTTTTTTTTTAAAGTAAAATGAAGACCAGTGGTTATATCCCATATGATAAAATAAATAAATAAATAAATATTTACAAGGCACCCAGATAACATGCTAGAACTACGACATTTTATGGTAAATAGAGAGCAAAGACAACTTACAGGGCGAGTGATGGTCTTGTCATCTCCATTTGTACTCAGTTTTCCAGCTACATGCTCATGTGAAAATAGATCTTTCTTATGAGCAAAATTATGGACGTGATCTACCGAGCTGTTAGACTTGTTTTCCATTGAAGTCGTGGCAGGAGTATTAATACCCTTTCCAAAAAGATTACCACCACTAAATGGTCTAGAAGAGGAAAAAATTGTACCCCTCGTATGATCCAGATACCTAGTTCCATAATTTCCACGGCTAAAATTGTTTCCGGATATATTTTTCATCCCATGTACGGTTTCGGTGCTCTGGCCTCTAATGCCATCTGTCCCAAATTTCTGATGTTCCCGACGATCAGTTTCACTCTTCTTTTCCAATTCTTGCTTTTGCTCACTTTCCTTACCTGCTCTCTTCTCTAACTCTTCTGCATCAGAATTGCTCTTACTAGACCCTTTGTCCTTATCTTTCCTTCTTTCCTGACGCTTCTTTTCTGCTTCCTTCTTACTATCTTTTTCCCTGACAGGCAGTGACGTTTTGCAACAATCTTTGTCAGCATCCATTTTCTCATCTTTCAGTCTCCTACGTTCCTCCACTAGCTTTGCAACCTCCTCCCTCTGCTTTTGCTCTTCCTCCTCCAAAAGTTCCTTCTCTAACCTAGCCTGTCTCTTCTCTTCAGCTTTTCTGCGTGCTTTCTCTCCTCTACTTTCGTGATAGTTCAACCCATTCTCACCCTTATTAGCCAACATAGCCCGATGCTCGGCATCAGTCAAAATATCTTCCCCTGATGAACTAATCCTAAAAGTCTTTCTCCAAAGCCACCTAATGCTCAAGAAAAAAGATGTCAGCAGCTTGCACACACAAATAAAAAATCCTGAGAAAGAACTCTCTGCCAAACAATGTTCATCTCCTCCAAAAACATCACTCCCATTCTTCCTCCAATAACTAGAGTTTCCTAAAACAGACCCACTGACCCAATTTTCATTCTCTGACCAATCCTGACCACACATCCATCCATTTTCAGACCACACCTTACCATTCAACAAGCTCCCTCCCTTTCCAACCAAGTCCTTAATAATCCCGTTATTTCCCACGCCAGGCAGTAGAGGCAAGTCCAGAACTGGCCGCTTCGAATTATGCCCACAATATGAACACATAAAACGCCCACCACCAGGATTCTGATCCCTATAGGGATTCAAGCAGTTCCTGCACCGCCTAGTCGCGGTTTTCCGAAGCTTCTGCAATTCTATTGCTTCAAACCTCTTCTTCTCCCTGAGCCGTGCACTCCTGCGAACCCGCCAGGCTGACAGCTGAGGCATCAAAATCTCATACCAAAAGAGAGTAATCAAAAGCACGAACACGCAGGCCAGCCTTGGCGACGTAATCTCAAAACGAAATGCGGGCGGTAAAAGCTGAGAGAGAGCCCAAAGTCCTATGAGTGGAATAACTAGCCAAGGTAGCATCATAGCGACCCGGCGCGACCACTTCTGAATCACACAGAGTATACACATTATCCTCTACCCCACGCCTTTCTTCCCCGTCTCGAATCGAACACAAAATAAAAACCTTAAAATCAAGAAAAACCTCCAAGTTCCTTCGCAAAAAGTGCTTCAAAGGGAAACCCTAACCCTAATTCCTCACAGAAATCAAATACCAAAAGATACTAATTCGCGGAAACTTGAAGAACCCTAAGAGCATTAAGAAACCATTACCACCATTAGTGTTTCCACAATAAAAAAATTAATCAGAGAACTAAGCTAGAAAAAAATATTAATCAGCTTAGGGTCTCAAAAGGAATCGGTATCGGTAACAGCTTCGGTTGCGGCGAGGTATACTCAATCGATTGGGCGAGGAGGGACTTGGAGACTTACAGATTTGGAGCCCATGGAGAATATAACATGAGAGCCGAATTCAAGAACTAATTGGGAGCCGGTGAGAGACTCGGTGGCGCGGTTACTTCGCTCCTTTACCAGCGAAGAAACTGTGATAACAGAGAGAGAGAGAGAGAGAGAGAGAGAGAGAGAACGATAAGAGCGAGAACGAGGAATGCAGAAAATAGAAATGAAATAAAATGAACCGGCGTCATGGACCTGACCTTTATTGGTTGATTTGGTAAAAAGGAGTCGAAGGGTTACGTAATGTCAAGTTGTCAACGAAATTGGATCATTTCATCGTAGTGTTAAAATTGTGGAGTGCAAAAAATAAACAAACTAATAAATATTGTTACATATATTGACTAGATATTTTAATTTAAAAAATTATATTTTCAAATCGGTATATAGAATATATATTACAAAGTTAATTATATGGTATAATTTGATTTTTAAGATAAATTTAAAAATTTAAATATTATAAATCAAGTCTTACTATTTAAATAATATGAACAGTGTATTTAACACATCATCTTGAAAATAGAAGAACTCTTTTTAATTTTAATTAATTTCACGCCAAATATGGTTTTTTTTTTTTTATATATGTGGGTGTCTGAACCAGCTTGCGCGCACCTAAATTAATCTTACGAGATCCTGAAGTTAACAGCCAAGTAAACTTTTAGTAGCCTTAAAGGTATTCAAACTGGTGACTATTAGAGAGCAAACACAAGTCCTGACCAACTAAGCTATATCTCAGGGTTAACTCTTTTTAATTTTAATTAATTTCATGCAAAATATGGTTTATTTGCATTTAAAAAGAGAGTTGTATTTAACATTAAAATGAGAGAGAGAGAGAGAGAGAGAGAGAGAGAGAGAGAGAGAGTCTTAACATTAAGGATGATGTATTAACGTTCAATCGTGTAGTTGAAGTTGGGAGACTATGATGCATATAATGTACACATATTGACTGACCGATTCAATACGTGTTTTCCTTTTAACAACAATACCAATAGTACAGTATTTCATTTTAACTTATATTGACCAATTAATCAAAGTCTTCTTATAATATTAATAATTAATATTAATTGGTTATTTGATCACACATAAATATTTGACCTAACTAGTGCAAACGTACAATGCAAGGGACGCTAGCTATTTGCCAAAATCATTGCTTCTTTGGAATTATAAGAAATTGGTGGAAACAAGTCGTGAAGGCTCTTTGTTCTCCTCCTGGTCTCTCAAGACTCAAATCAAGTACTGTCTTCCCCTTGGAATAATTAGGTACATTTTAGTCCATTACTCCAACCACATGTTGGGAACGCTAATTTGTCTTCTTGATTTTTTTTTTTTTAAATCAATAATCTAGCTAATAGGATGAGGTTAATTTGGGAGGACGATGAAGGCTTGTTTGGACTACAAAAAGTGTTTTATCTTATTTTATCATTATAATTTTATTAAAAATTTACATAAAATATAATAAACAATTCAATTTTTTTAAATCTTAAAATAATAATAATAATATTAAAAAATAATATTTTTAAAAATATTTTATTCAATTTTTAACTTTTATTTAAAATCATTTCATTTAATCTTATTATCTAAACCACACAAAGATGCTATTGATAGTTGGCTAGCACCTAGCATGAGTTAGCCAAGATTATTTGACCGAAGTCGGTTGCCTGACAAATATTATTTTATCAGCCTAGCATCTTTTTAGCTTGATAAATGTGCTAATTTAGTTAATTATAGAAGGAAAATACTAGCATGTCCTATGAGTTTACTCTCTCATTTTAATTGTTTATGTATTTATTTTTTTAATTTTTTTACTTAATGATTAAAGAAGTAACTTTTAGTGTATTGGTGTATTTTTTTTATTTTTTAAAAATATTTAAATACTTTAAAAAATGTAAAAGAAGAAAAAAATGAAAAAGAAAATTTGTACTAGTGGGCTTGCCCATTAGTCAAAGTTGGGTGTCACACTAACACTACTTGTAAAGGATGTGTCCCACCACCTAACGTAATCGATTACCTGCAACTATATCAAAAGGTGACGGCATTGTACGCCTGCAACCACTCCGATGCTAAAGTTAGTAAAGACTAAATTAACTCGAGTATATGATTCAAAGTGTTTTATGGTTACCTAATGCCTATATATATAAGTGTGGGAGAGTATGGATTATCATCATCACTAGATTACTTTTATAAGATGCTTAGTCGGTCCTCTTAGCTATATTATAAAAGGAATACCAAGTCCCCCGTGGGCCTTTGGCCTTTAGTTTGGGTCATATCCATCATGGTAATTCATAGTTGGGCTAAGATACCAAATGGACTCTTTAGTTACTCCACTAATTCATTTCACTCATAAGCATGGGGAATTTTCTATTTTAGTGAACCCAACCTTATGACCTGTGCTAGCTTGTTTCCAAAATGTAAATTTTCCTTTTGTTGCAAGTGACTCAAATTTGATTATTTTTTATTTTTTATTTTATCCCAATGTTCCTTGTGTGCGAATCGATGGCACACCCTACTTGCTAAATTGATGGGCTACCTTGCTAGCCCATTAGGCATATTATCTCGCCATTTCCAACTTTCAAGAAATATAAGAATAAGGATTGATTTTTGACGTGACCACGGTTATTAGGTCATGATGTTAGAGCAGACGTCCCTTCATATCCCTCCCTTGGTTTGCACATTACCTTATGGCCTCTCTTTCTTTCCTCTTTTTGCCTTCTCCCCTCTTGCTGCTTTTATCTCTTACGATTTTTTGCGATTTCTTGTGACTTTCTTCCTTCCAAGACTACCTTCCCCTTTCACTTCCCATGGCTGAATACGATATTTCTAACTATCTCACTGATATGCAATTCTCTCATGTCTTGGATGTCACAACTTAAAAAGGGTATGGGTGGCGTTCCATGATCAAGCCTCAGGATCTAAACACTCTTCGAGAGGAGTATCGCATCCCAGATACCGCCCTTTTGGAGATTTCCCGTCTCATGGGTATGTAGATAAATAGGATTTTAGCGGTAAGGTTGCCTAACCTTTTCTTTATTGGCCCACGGGTTAAGACTTCCTTTTTGTCACCCTTTGGACGATATTCTGGATCTCCTTCGCCTTGCTCCTGTCCAACTTCACCTCTTTGCGTTGAGGGCATTTCTTTGCACTTGTATTGTGTTTCGTATGGCTCTGGAGCCGCTTGGGGAATTTTACCCTGACTTAACCACCCGAGAATTTCTATTTTTTTACCACCTGCGACCACCTGCGACCATCTGCTAAAGGCAACATTCTTAGTTTCCTTAAGAAAGACAAAGGGCAGACATTGGCCGGATTTGAATCTAGCCACTCCAATGCCAAAAATTGGACACACAAATTTTTCTTTATCTCTAGTAAGGGTTGGGATTTTCCAAGTTCAGAGACTCCTCAACGGGATTTTTCAATTAGGGCTATCTGGGGCAAAATCCCTGAGGAGAGAGGCTTGTGGGCAGGGATGGAACCCATGTCCGATCAGGAACTAGCCTAAATTGAAATGGTTTACGCATGGGTAGAGAGCCACCCAAGACATTCTCTGGAATGATTTCTTACTAACCCCCGCCTACATATACCTTTTCTTGATAACCGTGAATCGCTCCCATGTTAAGGGACGTCTATTTTTTTACCCCAGCTGTGGTGCTGCCCTTTCCGCCAAAACAGTCTTTGAAGAAGGACAAGAGAGATAAGCAACATTAGCAATATAAGAAAGATAAGAAGGAGAGGAAAGAAAAGAAGGACAAGAAAGATAAGAATGACAACAAAAAATAAGCTCGTTATGAGGATGCCTCTTCTCCTGCTGAGAAAAAAAAAAGTCTTCAACGCTTACAACAAGTAGCTATCCCCAAGTATTTACCCCCCAGTTTGTACCCCCTTTTTCTACTTTTGAGGTACGTGCAACCTCTCCCAACCTTGGTGATGCTGAGGGTTTGGCTAGTCAGACCCTTTCAGATTTGGCCACCACCTTTCAGTTAGAGATTCCTTAAGAGGTGCCTACCTCTACGTCTAGCCTTGTTTTTGAGTTCCCAATTTTTTGAGAACTTGGTGGGGGATGGCGAGCTGAGTGCAGACATTGCTACCACCCTTGATTTGGATCTAGTTATGGGTGCAAAAACTCGTGCAGTAAAAGCGAGGTACCCTACCCTCCAAACGAGTGTTGATGAGCGTGATACAGAGGTAGGGATCCACCTGAGTAGAGAAGTAAATACTGCCATTGAGGTGAGTTGAGGGGTCACCCCTTTAGGGAAAGAGGATGGAGGGTGGCGTGATATGATGACCTCCACGCCTTTTTTACACGGTACCAAGCGTGGTTCACCACAATATGCTAGAATACTATTAGCAGTTCCTCCTGCAGTCTAAGGACGTGGAGTCGGTGCACGACCTTGCACACATATTTAAGTTTGTTAGCCAGTTGGATCAGTCAAATAAATCAAATCAGTTAATTAATTTAGATAAATCAGTCATACATTGCATAAACATCAGCATGAACAGTCATAATTTAAGCTCTTAGCATGAAAATTTTATGAAAAATTCTATATTTATTAGGTTTACATTGTGATGAATTTCTTCTTGAATCTTCAACTCATTTTAATTTTATTTTCTAAACCACCAATGTCAAGATAATGATAAGCATAAGTTGGTGGGCCAGGCTTAAATGAGGTAGTTGATTGAATTCTAAACCTCTTTCAATAAATTATTTTATAACATTAAATGTTATTCAATTGTTTCATTTAATGTTATTTGGAGACAAGTATTTATTAAATAATTCTTTTATGAAATACATGTTTATTTTATTAAATATTAGATCTTTTCCTGAGTTATATTTTATGAAAACTACGTGACACTCCTAGCCTTTGGGAAGGGGGTATTACAATGTCACAAAATATCTGCTACCTCCCAATGACTCTTTTTTTATGGGACCACATACATCAGAGTGTACCAGACTCAACAACTCCAATCTTTTCTTGGTAGAGGAATTAAATGAGACTATGTTGTTTTCCAAACAAAAAATAATCACAAGGGTTCAACGCAATGCCTTCGGAAACTTTAATGAGTGCATTTTTTGCAAGCGTATCCAACCCTTTCTCACCCATATGTTTGAGTCTCTTATGCTACAAATTCTGTGATGCCTCGGCTTCCACTGCGTTGAAGCTATTAGAATCAATCTTCACATGAGTTTTGTATAATGTACAGCAAATGTGTCCTTGGACAACAACCATGGCACCTTGTGACAACTTTCAAATGCCATTGCTGAAGTAGTTGTTATAGCCCGGTCAATCAAGGGTTGTCCCGAAAATCAAATTGAGCCAAAGGTCAGTTGGTGTCGAACATTCTTCAACACCATGGTGCAATCAATGTTAGTTTTGATCTACACATCGCTAAATCTCATGATCTTTGAGGAACTGGCATTCACCTTCTCTACCAACCAAAGTCTCTAGGTTTGTACGTAGTGAAGAACTCGCTATGGGAAGTGGCGTGGTATGATGCTGCTGTTTCTACCACCCACTCAACATCGTGGCTTGCAACATGCAGACACGTCTCATCACTGATGGCGAGTATCACTACATCTCCTGGAAAACTGACTAAAGTTGCACCATCTTCTTTCTTTAGCTGATTGTTTTGACCTTGCTCCATTTGAAATTTGCAACAGTTCTTTCTTATGTGGCCTTTTTTGCCATAAAAGTAACACAAAGTTTTCCCTTATGCTGGTTTCTGCTGTCATTGGACCTTCCATGTATATGAGATTTTCCTCTGTTTTTGCCTTTGTTCTGCCTTTACCATTACCTTAAGGCCTACTCTACTCTCTGTGACGAGGGCATGAGACTTATTCATGCTCATTTCTTTCCATCTAGCCACCTCATTTTATAGGGAATCTTTGACCATCGTCATGGTAAGTTTGCCATATGGAGTAGAGTTACTTAGGGAGACTACTAGCATCTTCCAACTGTCTGGTAATGAGCTGAGAAGTAATAGGGCTTGTTCTTCATCGCCAAGGTTCAACTTACTGGACTCGAGCTGGTTAACTAAGTTCTGAAACTCATTATTGTGTTCAGCAATAGAGGCATCACTCCTCAACTTCAGGTTAACAAGTCATCTCATTAAGAGAGCCTTATTTTAAGCAGTCTTGGCTTGATATATATCCTCTAACTTCTTTCAAAGGGCATATGCATCCGTCTCTTGAGCTACATGGTCGAAGACACTATGGTCAATCCATTGTCTGATTTGGCCAATAGTCTTCATTTGCATTTTCCGCCATACCTAATTAGTGACTTTATCTAGCTTTGTCTCTTCATTTTTCAAGGGATAGATAGATCTTTACAGCTCAAGAAATCCTCCATCTAGAGTATCCAAAGATTGTAGTTTGAGGCAGTTAGGTTTATCATGGTGCCTGATGCTGAATCCTCCATGGACTTAGACTAATTCTAAGTTCAAAAGGGCAATATAGGGTCTTCAAGGTAGAATCATGCAAAACGAACTACACGGTTGCGTCTAGAATGTAGGAAAACCTTAAGATGGTCTCATGAAAAATTCCAACTTTTTCAAGGGCAACCAGTTTTAAAATTTGCAAACTTTCTTTGTAAGAGAATATTTTGTTTGAAAGAGAATATTTCGTTTCTTGCAAGGCACGGGGTGTGATGAGAATGAGGTGCATGCAGCACGTGAAGCAAGTGGGATTACTCTAGCCTTCAAGAGGCACGTGGGAGAGGGTCAACCGTCATTTCAGCTTTTGGTTTGTATCATTCTTCTTTGATCAATGAGAAAAGGACTTTGGTATATTTAAATTAAAAATTTGAGCAACGTATAGAGAATGAACTTGCTCTATACATGCTTAGACATCCAACAAAAGCTCTTTAATACCACTTGTTTGGAATCGTGGTGATCTAGAAGCTATGCAAAACATGCACAAACACTTGACGTACAAAATGAATTTAATGTAATTCGGCAACTTACATATGTCAACACGAGAGAGACTTCACTGTTTAAATACTAGGAAACAATTTATAGAGGAGGAGGGAGTACACACTCAACTCAACAAACTCACTCTTTTCTTTCTCTCTCACTCTACCTTAGCTCTTCTTCACTGAGCCCTTCTTGTACTTTTTCCTCTAGTACTCCATATTGCATTGTAAATGATCTTCTTTTATAGGTAAAGATTCAGAGGACAAATAGCCACAAATCTTGACAATGGGATTCTCCGACAGCAAGTGTTGACCAATAGCTAGCTCTAACAAACCATGGACAATGGAAGATGCAACTCTTAACTAAGCTTCATCAACTAATCTATTGGGACACGCAAGTTCACTGGGTGGCTAGCTGCATGGGCATGGAACACCAAGTATTACCCATGCTCCCAGATGTTCCATATTAACCAAAACGTTCTCCATCCTTAAAAACAGCTACTTTACATAATAACTCCTATCTCCATAGTCTCCATAATTCAAAGGCTAAGGGTTCTATCAGAGTATCCTCAATGGATTAGCCAAATGTTAAATTCATCCCCTATTTAGTTATTAGATCTCAAAATACCATCAAAATGAATCAGTCAAAATCTAAATATTTAGACTTTAGCTACAGTAAATACCAAAACTATTTTCAAATTTGCTTGCTACTATAGTTTCGTTAAATGTTTATTTTATCCATTATTTCTCTTTATTCATCTTTTCATTCATAATTTCACTTAATTTCAATCACTATTTTTATGGAAAATCCACCGTATACAACTCAAATAAAATAAATTATAAAATGGTAAAAGGTGATAAAATAAAATAAATAATATATAGTTAAAAAATATTAAATATTTTTTTAATTATTAATTATTTTATTACTATATAATAAATAAATAGATAATTCAATATAAAGATTTGATGTGAATAGTTAAAATTAAATTTATCTTATATTATTTTATTATTATATAATAAAAAAATAGTTATTTCAATATGAAACTTATGTGAATAAAATAGTTAAAAATTAAAATTTATCTTATATTCATAAAAAAAAAATATCCTATAAATTTTAGCTAATTCATTGAGATGCTGTTATAATATTCTGAGTTGTGATATGTGATTGGAAGATGCTACGGTGTTCGAGGTTTTGTACGGTGTTTACATTAATAAAAAAACAACAAAAGGCCACCATCGCTCACAACTGTCGGTGCAAAATTTCAGGCAACATATAGCATTATTCTATGTATGTGATTAATGCATGCAACATGGCCAACTCCAGAGCCATAAAAAAAAAAATGACAAGGCCATACTCTCTTCACTCTCAGGTGTTGACGATGAGAACAGATCAATTGTGGCTTTAACTTGCCTTGGGAAGACTTGGCGAGATGCTTATCTCGAACCTGGAAGAAGTTGATCCTTAAAGAACCGTATGCCATTTTCAAAATACTGCAGATATGTAGAGATCCAAAGATGGTGGAGAGAGCATTCTTATCAAGTAAAAAGGGAGTTTGGAACTTTATTTTTTTGATAAAAAAGTTAGGAACTTTTTATTTCTTTGTATTATTGTACGTGATCACTATGACCTTGGCATGCAAGTTGTGATAAATTGATAATTAACTATCATACCCGATTTAAATAGTGATGAGATGAGATGAAATGATGTGATTTTAAATAAAAGTTAAAAATTAAATAAAATATTATTATTATTTTAAGATTTGAAAAGATTAAATTATTTATTATATTTTATATAAAAATTTTAAAAATTATAATAATGGCATAAAATAAGATAAATTAATTTTTTTTAATCCAAACAACCTCCATCATCAGTTTGAGAATACTTAACTGCGTTTGGATGTTGAGTTGAGATGAGATAAAAGTTAAAAGTTGAATAAAATATTATTAAAATATTATTTTTTACTATTATTATTATTTTAAGATTTAAAAAAATTGAATTATTTATTATTATTTTTATTTAAAAATATAAAAATTATAATAATTAAATAAAATGAATCGGTAAAAACGGTCTAACGAAACCATATAATTGGTACGATGGGATCCAAAAATTAGTAGAGGTGTTCCAACGTCAATTCCCCGGCCCACACTTTTGATCTTTATCAGTCTGGCACTGGTTACATCCTCGTAGTGTTGGGAACAGCTGCACTGATCATAGCACATGGAGTAGGGTCTCAACTTTTGAGGCGAGCCGCAAACTCAACACATGCATAATAATAACGTATTAGATGTGCTAAAAAAAAAAAAAAAAAAATAACGTATTAGATGTGGTTGATCGAATTTGTGTCGATCCATATATATATATATATTAATTTGACTTGATTCATTATTTAATTGTGTTAGATTAACCTATAGGTACACGAATCACGAGTTGATCCAAGTGACCCAATTAGCCAAATAGAGTCGTACGACTCGTGCTGGACTCGTAAAGTGACTAAGGACAGATCTATGGAGTGACCTGAAATGAAAATTTTATAAATAATAATAAGATAATTTATAAATAGTAATAACATAATTTAAATTAAATATTTTTTAAATTTTAAAATAGAAAAAAATTTGAATAAAAAATATTATAAAGTTGAAATATTATAAGAATATATATAATTTTATAATATTATTTTTATTTAGAGATTTGAAAAAGTTGTAATTACTTTTTATTTTTTATTTGAAAGAATGAAAAAGTTGTAATAATTAATTTAAAAATTTTATATTTAAATTATATTTAAAAATAAGATGAGACGAGATAAAATAAAATTAAAACAAAATTATATCTTATCCCATGTCTCAAATCTACCCTAACAATACGCGCATGCAACACACGTAACATATCTAAATAGCACCCGCCCCTTCAAAATACATTGCCCTCATCAACAAGCAATTAAGACTTCGTTTGGATCATTGAACGAGCTTAGTTCATCTAAGTTGGATTATATTTTAGACCTATTTCAATATCTAAATACATAATTTCTAAATTATTAAATATCACTCAATTTAAAATCTCTTTATATGTGAGATCTATAACTTTATTCAACTTAATACGTACATTTTTATCACTCGAGACCCACAATCTTTTTTAATTTCTTATAAATATATCTAAATTTATCTTCATATCAAAACACATTTAGACTTATTTTAAATAGATTCTAAAAAACTCACTTCACTATTTTAACTTACTATTATTAAAAAAAAAACTCAACTCATATCTCGTATCAAAACAAACGAAATCGAGTTGCCAATTATTTTACAAGCTTATAGAGATGGATTGCTTTTGTCCCCTTAAGCGGATGCATATTTTATATTAATGCAAATGGATTCCAGTATTTGATTCTGTGTATTGATTCAATAATGAGGAATGGTATTTGACTCAACCATGAAGGATCGATTCCCGATAATGCACTCCTAGCTGTCTCCTCCATCATTGAATGGAATTGACATGCCTAGTTTGTTCATTCATGCTGATCAGTTATTTGGTGAGTGACTTTGACGGGGGACCTTTGGCTCATCTCCATATCCGAGTACTAGATAATGACAATCATACAACACAAACTATTCTATTAAATATTTACGTTAGAAACAAGAACGTTGGACATTTTTTTTTTTTTAACTTTCTTTTTACATTAATCTTCCCGATAGATTTATGATGTCAATTACGCAGAACCCTGATCATCACGGCCAACTGACTGTTGATAGATCAAATCAGCAAGCTGTGGCCGTAACTTGTCTTTCCAAATTTGTTGGCCAGATCCAACGGCTCTTTCCCTCCCCTGGATCTCAACCACCACCAGACTCTCCGTTAAACGGTATACCTGGATTGTCACCACCAGATCGCCGTTTTGTCCCTCCAGCTTCGCTCCCCAATCCTTTCTCCTCACCACTACATTCTCCGTCTCAGCCATCTCTCCGATTCTCTGGATTATCCTCTCCGGTCTTTCCTCCGACATGAATCGCTCCCCGCCCACCGAAGTGTCGGGGTCATTGAACAACCCGGACAGGTCGAAACCGGTCGAGAACGAGATCAGATCGAAAGCGTTAACGTACTTGGAGTTCTCGTCGTGCCCGTGGTCCTTCAGGGCAAAACCGTCATCTTCCTCGACTTGGAACTCAACCTCCTTATACCCTTTCTTGAACCAAGGGTCCCGGACGATCTCATCGACTGTAATCCTCGTCTCCGGATTAGGGTCTAGTAGGCGCGAGATGAAGCGGCGTAGATCGGGAGACGTCCATTTCGGATACCGAAAGTCTCCCCTGTTGATCTTCCGGTACATTACCATGAGGTTGGGGTCGCTAAACGGCAGGTAACCTGCGTTCAGTACGTACAGGATGACGCCACATGACCAGACATCCGCCTTCTTACCGTCGTAGCCTTTCTTGGAGAGAATCTCTGGCGCGACGTAAGCCGGCGTTCCGCACAGGGTGTGTAGCATTCCATCCGGTTGGACCTGGTCGTTGACGGCGCTAAGTCCAAAATCGGAGACCTTCAGGTTCCAGTTCTCGTCGAGGAGGAGATTCTCGGGCTTGAGGTCCCGGTGAAAGACGCCTCGAGAGTGGCAGTATCCGACGGCGGAGATAAGCTGTTGGAAGTAACGACGGCTGAGATCCTCGCTGAATCGTCCATTGGCTATCTTGGCGAAGAGCTCGCCGCCTTTGGCTAACTCCATGACGAAGAAGATCTTGGACTTGGTGGCGAGGACCTCGAAGAGCTTTACGGTGTGGGGGTGGTGCAGCCTGCGCATGATGGAAATCTCCCGCTTAATATTTTCAGCGAGACCACCCTTGACAATCTTGCGCTTGCTCACCGCCTTGATCGCCACGCTCTGACCCGTAAGTAAGTTCCTGGCGTGGTACACCTTGGCGAAGGCACCGTAGCCAAGCAGCTTCCCCAGCTCGTATTTCCCAAACAAAGTGATCACCTCCAACGACGACAAGTCCGGATCTCCAGTTGACGACGGAGTCTCCGAGGCGGCATCCGCCTGGACCATGATCTATTAAATAAAGAGCCGGGTAGTGTCTGCTGAAAGAATGGGAATAAGCAGGTAGCTGGGAGGAAACGAAGCTTATGTTGTTGTTGTTACGGTCTTCCCTCAACCTACAATCAATATATTATATATATACGTATATATTTTACTGACAAAATATTGGTCCATATAAGTGTACGTACTGTTGAGGGAAAAACACGGTTAACTGTTACGAACGAATATTCTAAGAAAGTGTGATGCGCGATAACTAGATAGACCAGAGAGGTAGGGCAGAGATTTAGACTTTTAGAAATGTGGTGAGGAAGAACGAGTCACGCAGGACCACGCGCTATATATCCACAAAAACAGCCAGAAATTTATGATTTTATTAAGAAAAAAGCTACTCCATCCAAGGCTTACCGCTCTAATTGACTGTTTTAACTTAATAATTAGAAAAGTAATTTTAAGTATATTATTATGATATATATATATATATATTTTAAAAAAATTATTTAAATATATTAAAATTTATGAAAATAAAAATTAAAAAAAATTCAAAATGTGAAAGCAGAAACAAGAGTAGCACCGCTCTTTTATTAATACAGTATGCCAAATTAGTGATGTTATAAACACATGCAGTATGGCTAGCTATTTCAATAATTCTATATATAATTATAGAGTATCTAAATATTGTGTAATTATTTTAAAAAAATAAAATTTATTATTAAAATACTAAATTTTTATTTTCACATCAATCTTATATTTTATAAATTTATTTTAAAATAATTGCGTAACAATTACATAATTTATAACTGCAAATATTTTTCTCATGTTTTGGTATGGGGACGCGCGGGGAAGCTACTATATGATCAGCAAGGGTAACATCAACATGCACAGCACAAGTGCCATGCATGCATGGACCATGGCAGTTAGATTTACCTTAAACTGTCATTCTGAATGCATGTACGTATAATATGGAATCTACTATATATATAGCTAGTCTTTTTAACGGATGCATATCGATGATGATCTATCAGATCTGCAACTGACCCTACGTACGTACGTATACCGTCGTTCGATCGAAGATACAGGTAATTAATATTGGTACGTGATGGTGACAAAATTAAAAACCCGGTATAGCTAATTGGTACCATGCAGCATTTATACATGGTCCACTGAAATGTATACACCCAGGCCTTGCATGTGAAACTGGTGGCTGGCCTGGACAGAATCCTTCGACGGCATGACTCGTGTGATACTTTCTAGGTAATTAGGGCCACATGCATGCTAGCTAGCTGCATGCAGGCTCCATTTCTGCATTATAGGAACACGATTAAGCTAGCTTTTACACATCATCCTGATCTGCATGCATGCATGCATATAAGGTTCCTTTCCGGCTTGGAGCTAGCATGTTCTCTACGTCAATATCTTACGTTCTCAACATGGGTTGCATGAGCGATGAAGAGTATATAATATCCAGTTAATTAATCGGCTCAAAGATGAGCACTTTCATGCAATATTGATTAATTATAAAACCCCTCCAAAAATATTAACTCGGTTTCGTTGGATATAATCTTGCGTATTCACGTTTGTTTCTCTGCATGGTGATCAAAATTCGAACAATATATATAAATATATATATATTAACATGATATAGCTAGCTGGATGCCCCGACTTTAATTAAGATACTGTGAACTTAAAAGGAAATTAAGGAGTTGGCGATTCTAGCTAGCTTCACGGATCGAGTTTCATATATAAGACATGATGATCAAATAAAGTAGTACTGCATGCATGCATGGATGATGATTATGATAATTGACAAGTGTAAGGACTTTGTTCTTTTGCAGATCATAGATCACTGCTTCCAGAATCTTGCCCTGTACGTATTTTTATATCACGATCGATCTATTCTTTGTTTAATAACGACAAATATATATAAGAATTGTACGTTATTTCAATGTCAATTATCGATGATCAGACGTTTCATGACTTACCGATCATCTTATCTATTACGGTTACGTATCAAGATCAAGATCAAGATAAAGATCAAGCTCAAGATAAAATCCCTTCTTTATAGGCAACGGATGTAATTTATATTTGATTTGGACTTAGCAACATATACGTGTAAATACCTTTATAAATATAAACGCACACCACCCAAACGTTTTACGGTGGTTTTTACAGAACATTCACATTATCTTTGGCGTGATTAGTCATTTCATGATCAATAATTGTGCAATGCTAAGGAGGTTTATAACCTATTTAAATTATATATATATATTGAGTTAATTAATAATTGACAATTAATTTTGATCTAAATGGCAATTAATAATGGCGATGTCCTCCCATTACCATTTGATGATAGGTAGAGAAATGCTACAAGGAAGCCTTATATCACACACCTCTCCTTAATTGATTAATTTTTCATTTTTATGATTCTTATATTTAAACACACGAATTTACATATTAAGATAGAATGATAAAAAGGACAATTACATGTTGATGAGGTGGAGGTGTACAATGTAAGGCTTCCATATAGAGTTTCTCTTAAGACAAATATTGTTGGCCCAATGCCCTCATTTTAGCCGGCATACACCAAGTGTATATATACATGCTAACACACACACACACACACACACACATATATATATATATATATGCATCATTACAAGAATTTATCTGGCTAGTCGCAAAATCCCGAAAAATAGTCATTGTTTCAAAATTGGTCCCCTCCATTAATTGCTTGCTCAAGTATATTCACATCCAAAAAAGAAAACCATGTGATGATCGATAGTGGAGTACTTTTCTTGCATATAATATATATAGCGTCAGGAAGAACTTGGCCGCCAACGTCCATATGTGGATTGGAGTAGATAAGACGTTAATAACTTAATCGATAAGTCTACATGAGATCATAAGTTAAAGCTTATATATATCTTCTATATTAATTATTTTAAATTGAGTTTAATTATATATAAAAAAATTAAAAAAGATATATATTATACTACTTTCAATGTAATATATATTTTCTGTTAGGGACTTGTTTCATAGTACTAATTGTACGGATACCGACAACAAAATGATAGAGTAGCATGTGTGTTAAGTGGAACTTTGATGTCTAAGTTAAAAAAATGATCTCAATATAAATATATAAATGAATATCAATATATTACCTTTACGTGTTATTTATAGAGACGTGGCGATAGTAATCGCGCTAATCTTCAAAATATATTTCGAAGAACTTTCATAATAATTAAAGCGATCACCTTCTTGACCAGTCAGAAACATTATTCATTGTGAATTATTCACAATGTATATATATATATATATATCCACAAAGTCCATCCTTGACTGGTGCGCCTATTAGGACGTGGATACCGAATATCCCTTCTACTTGCATATCAATATATAATGTATTTAATGCGTCATTAATTGTTTCACGATCGATCCCGTCCACTATTGCTTGCTCATAAATGTCCACGTTCAAGAAATTAGAGAACCATGTGGAGGAGTTTGCTTGCATGCGTATAGCTATCCAGAACTTGTCCAACGTCCACATGCCACGAAAATGCAAACAAATTCAAGTCTTAAATTCCAAACTAAATTCCATATATGACAAATAATCATGCAAAGTTAACAAAGTGGGCCACAAAAACCAAATGGAACCCATCATCAAACATGCAGAGTGCAGACAGCTGCAAAATTAATTGGGTACGTTTTGCTTTTCTTTTTCTTTTGTAAGGGGTGCCGGCATCATTGTTTATGTCAGATATATAAATATATATATATATATACATATTCATAATTATAATTAGCATAATTAATAAAACAAGATGATCATGACCATTAATTCTACTTGTTTTATTTTGTTTGGATAATATCGATGGATTGTCTTTGCACAAGTATTGGTGATGCCACCAAATTATGTCCTTTTGACTTGTACAATGTCCATGACTGAATAAAAGTATACAACAGTTGGAACTCATGCTCTCTCATACCAGAGAATGGGTTTAGTTTTGGTACGGGTATTAGTATGCATATTTTCGTATAATTAATTGAGATTTTGTTATATAGAATATTTTAGATGATTTGTAAATAATTATGAAATAATTTATAAATAATAATATTAAAATAGTCTAAAAATATTTGAGAAACAGTTTGATTGACATTCATCTCTAATATGTATCTATAACCTATAGCTAGCTAGTTATTATAAAGAAATTAGCTAGGAGTAGGCCTGATCAGGAATTTAAAGTTGTATATAATTAAGGTAGCCAGGTCAATTTCCATTTCCTTTTGATCTATTTCCACTTCCATTTCCATTAAACCATTCAAAAGGTTGTATTGATCTTCGATGCATTCAAAAAGGCCGGGAGTCCCATTAATGGAATATCCCTCCTAATTTTGATACGTAAACTTCAATTAAATTATAGAGGCTTCTTCGTCATGTACTTATCAGCCAGCGTTATTAATTAATTAATTGAATTAAATATAATATTCTCAGTCGAGTAAGTAAATTAAACCCTTATAGACATGCATGCATGGGTTGTAGTTAGCCTAACCTTCATGGAATTGATCATGCTTGATCGTTTTGGAGCGGTAGAATTAAAATCAAAGGGGTTTAATGAATTGTACAAAATAATCAAAAGAGAAAAATAGAAATCGATAGAGAAATTTAACGTGGTTCAACGATGTGTCTACATCTACAAGAGCAAGTGACGCGAAATTCACTATCGATCAGTTAATTAGAGTTACATAATATGTTTTTATACTAACTCTAGATGTATGGAGGTATTTAAAAAAATTACAAAAATATCCTTAGTACCATATTGCGGCGGCATTGTCCCCGCACCCCCAGCCTAATCAGCATCCCAAACAATGTATCAATCCCGAAAGGTAGATACCATTTCACTCCACTTGCTCCGGCATCTGCCTACTTTTAATAATTCAATTTTTATATACTTATAAAACACCTACTTACCTGCCTACCTATTGGGTTTTAGAATTTTAGTTCTCATTTGGTTATATAGATAAGATGAAATGAAAAATCTATAAATAGTAGTGAGATAATTTATTCATAGTACTAGTGAAATAATTTGAATTAAAATATTTTATAGTTAAGATATTTTAAAGTTGAATAAAAATATTATAAAGTTAAGATAATGTTATAATATAATTTTTTAATATTTTTGTTTTTTTTTATATTTGAAAATATTGAATTGCCTTTTGTGTTTAATTGTTTAAAAATTTGAGAAAATTATAATAATTAAATAAAAAAATTTATGAAAAGTTAAAAAGTATTTTTATTTAAATAGTATTTAAATATTAAGATAAGTTGAGACATATATTATAATACCTAATATGATAAAGATAAGGGTAGGTGGTGCATGTGATCTTATATTGCTTGGGAATGAGAAGTACTTACTCTTTATAATATTTCAATGGAGCTCTAATTATATCATCGACCAGTCCATTTAGAGTATAAACTATGTGGTTTGAACCTTCTATTAAGGTGTTACAAATGGTATCGGAATCAGTTTCCAACTAGAAATGTGAGACTTGAGTTGTACCACTTACAACGGATAAGCCTAACGAAGACGTCAATAATTTAAAGGAAAGAAATTGTAATACCTCACATGATAATGATAATGATAAGTGATGAATGAAATCTTACATTATTAGAAAAGAAAAAGCTCTTACTTTTTATAAAATTTAATAAGATTCTAATTATATTATTAACTAGTCTTTTTAAAATATAAATTATTTAATTTAGACCCTTTATTAAGAAGTTACATATATAATCAAGTCATGGGATGGAAGATTTATTTGGTAGAGAACGTTAGGTACGTAACGGTAGAGTGACAGATCCAACGGTAGTTCAAACAATTAACTTATACGGACCATTAATGCATGCATGCATGCAATCAATTACCACACAGCTATAGCTCATTAATTGGAATTAGTTTCGGGCGCTGCATGCACAGTCGAAAGGGAACCACGACAGTCATGATTGTCGTGTGGGCGGCAATTCACATTGTTATACATGTGGGCGGCAGAACTTGGCCTCATTTTTTCATTTTTTTTGTGCATGTGGAGATTCGAGAACCCATGCATGAAAAATACATGATATGGCACAACAACAAATGCAATTTATATCGTACATTGGGTGGTCCAAATTGACATTTATACATGGATATATCCCACCCTTGTACATAAAGTTTTATTGATGTTATAGACTCAACAGATTATGTTGATCTTTTTTTAGTTGTAACAAGTGTTTAGTTAAAGAAATCTTAGCTTGGTCCGATCAGTACCTGGCATATTGTTGATGTGAACTGAGGTCAAGTAGCTAATTGAATATAATTTGTTTTGAATTTTATGCAGGTATGTTTGTCGATTTTTCTTATTCTTTCATTAATATCGATAGTTCAACTCTTTGTATAGTAATTAGAGTGATTATGATAATATTTTTATACCCGATTTTGGATTTTATGATTATATGTAATCCTTAAGTATTTTGATTATAATCATGGTATTCTTTCATCATAAATGAAGGTTATTAATAAAATTGAATTATCGTCATCTTTTTAATATATATATATATATATATATATATATAATGTGTTAATGTAATTGGATCAACTACAATTTTGTTTTGTTTTATTTTGTTTTTCTAATAATAGTGTGCCTGAATCGGAATTTGAATACCAATTCTTTTTATATTTCTCTATTGGTGTAATACTTCGGATGGTATATAATAAATTATTGAAATGAGATCTCATATTGTTTGGGGTCAAGGACAAGCTGTTCTAACTATTTATAATGATTTCAATGGATTTCAATTATGTAATGAAGTCTCGATTATTAAGATATAAAATAAATAATAGAATATACATTTTTTCATTAGTTTAAATTTTTGAGACAAGTGATAATTTTACATGGTATCAAAGTAAAAATTCTAAATTTGAACCCTGACTCTATACTATACTATATTTAATTAAATATTTCACGTATTAGGCCATCCATTAAAGAGCAGACTGGCCCACACATGATTGAGAATGTTAAAATATAAAATAAATAATAAAATCTAGATTTTGCTATCAGTTTTAACTTTTGAGACAAATGATAATTTCACATATATGAGTAGCAATTAGGCTCAGATACAGTCAAGTAATTCTAGATCTCATGTTAACTTCCATAAACATTCGGGACTACTTGTATATCATCCATCATCATCTGTTACAAGTCTATCTGTCTCAGTACGAAGCAATTTGCCACACAGTATTATTGATGGGCCGCTAATTCAGCCTTCAACAACCCAATTCAATAATTACTAATGGGCATCAAATTGCAGTTTATGAAGGCCTAGCTACCTTATTTAAAGGGATTTAATGGTAAGATCTATGCTTAATCGGGACTCGGGAACAGCCTCAACTAGCCCATTATTTTTTTTAGGAAACCATTTTGCAATTGGGTGTGTATAGTGTTTAGGAAGGTTTTGGCAAAAAAGATTCTGATTTTTACTCTCACCGTAAGTGATAGGGGGTTTATTATTTGATTTATTGAACGAAATTGATGGCAGGTCATTCTTATGGGAAAATGATGAACTGTGTGGAGTCTGGATTTGTTTGAGGCGGCCTAGTTGATGACTTGATCCGATAAGTATCCGCTGTGATTTCTTTTATGGAATTTCAAATTTTATTGGTAGTGATGCTTTAAATGAGCTGTGTTTCGTAGGCTCCAAATTCACCTTGTGTCACGTGAAAGGAAGACAAAGGTTGTGGGAGAGGCTGGACAGAACCCTAATAAAACAGTTTGGAATTTTTGGTTTCCAAACATTTTCCTTATACATTTTGAAGGGGCACACTCTAGATCATCCTCTTCTCTTTTTTCCAAATTCTCAAAGCAGTAAACAAGGTTCCTCTAAATTCCAGAGAATGTGGGTTGTTTCTCATCCAGGTTCTTACAGATTTGTTATAGAAGTCTGGGAAGCTGATTGTTCTAACTTCTTTATCTGATCTCAGTCGTATGACTTCTAAATTGAAAAGCTTGAAGCAAACATTCAAGACATGGAATAAATACGCATTCAAGAATATTGATTCATCTCTTTTGGCTTCTCAGGTTCCTTTTACACAATATGTTGGGATATTATTGCAGTTGGTTTTTGATGGAGGAAGTTTTAGGTATTCTCTAAGTGTATTTGTTAATTGATGCATGCAAACATTCCCTCATTACAGCAGTGTCTCTCGGTTGGCTTCTCTTATGCGCAAACTAATTTTTCTTAATCAGTGAGTCTACTTTGAAGAAAGAAAAATCACTGAATATGACTTGCAAGGAATAGAGCTGGATTTGAGGGTACTCTTTGTAAAGGGTTCTGGTATCATGAGGCAGGTCTATTGGTGGCTCTGGGTTATAAATTTCAGATTAAGCTAAAAGCCCTTTTTTTCTTCCCGAATGGAGAAAACTCTTGAAACTTCTTTCATATCGGTCCTATTCAACTTAAAGTAAGGATACCTATTCATGTCAAGTGCTTGCATCCTCTCATAGGTGTCTTGAAGCTTAATGTTGTTGACGTTTCTAGAGGTAATCCTCGAGTGGAACGTTGTGGTGGATCCTTTTGTTTGGTTTTTCTTTGTATCTTGGAATTGGCACGTACTAACACTTGAGTAGAACTTTAAGCTCTGAAGAATAACTTGTGTTTATGTTATAGTTTGGGTACTTTTGAGATGGAAGTAGAACAAGACTCTATGTTGGTGGTGAATTGGTTTTTGCAGCATTCTGAACGTCTTTGCAGGTAATTGATAATATTTGGTTTGATATCATTGCTTTGGGTGCTACTGGTTGTACCTAGTTTCTTTCCCTACAGCTCAAAGTCTTCCTACTCTGTTGTATCCAACTTGCCACGTTCTCCAATCATATCCATAAGACGAACTATACCAAATGGATTTGGTGTAATTAGTTATTTGCTAGGAACTTCACCCCTTTCTTTTCTATCTGTCTTTAATTAATGCAACTCGGTTATAAGAAAAAACAGAACCTGTAATTTGTAAGTCGGTCCCCACTGTAAAACTCAGCAAAGATTGAAGGTAGTAAGTGGCATTTGGCTGTAGTGTTGGTTTTGCAAGGGCAGAGTAGGGGGACCAGTTGAGTAGGGGGCCTTTTGCAGATTTTACCATCAGAGAATGTCTCTCTCCATTTAGTTCGTGTGCATATGACTCATGAGTATTGGGTCCGAGTCTTCAGAGACAACAGTGAACAGTCCCTTGTCATCCATAGGCTGATGACACATTATTACAGCGAGATTACTGACATCAAAACAGAATTTATTTCTTAAAAATGTGTTGGACTTTGCATATTGCTGAGTCACGAACTTGCATTCCCAAAGTAGCTTTCGTTATGTGTCTTTTTTTACTTCTTCTTTTGTACATTTTTATGCTATTCTGTATCCCCAAACAAGAACAACAAGAATGCTTGGAATGAACTGACGCAATTGCGCGTAATAACACATGATGCTTCTATCTAGCTACGACTCTGGCAATATGTGGTGTCCCAAGAAAGCCCCATTGACATGGAAGAGTACTACTACTCTTGCAAGAAATGCAGAGAGGCCCCTTAAATGAGTGTCCAGCAGCAATGCATATAAGCCATGTTAAGTAAACGGTTTGGAGCATGGAAGACTTGCATTAGCAGTAATTAATACGTATTAAAAGTATCTACGGCCAGTGGAAAGCAAACTTGAATAGAAGAGCGAGGCCAAAAAAAGAAATTTTCCAATAGGAGAATCGTTTGCAGGTAAAGATGCGTTAAGAAGTATACAAAAGTTAATCCTGATTAGACACCTAATTTCTGTTCGGGTGGGTAAATTAAGCATGGAAAAGAAACCATTCCCTCTCCCCCGAAAAAATGAATTAGTAGAGACACAGAGAGGAAAGCTATTTTGTGCCTGACCCTACGTGGCCCACTGCTTTTTCTTTTATATAAACTTTTTCGTCCTTTGTGGACCCCAACATGACCTCAAATTCCAAAAGCCTTTGCTCTCAATTTATCTATCTATACATATTACACTCTCTCCGTCCCAAAGCAGACATGGTGTTGGAGTTATCCTCTTCATGTCATTGTTCACACCTGAGAGAGAATCACAGGGGACTCTAGTAGCTTAGAACTTCCATACACATCGTTGTGTGCGCGTGTGCATGAGGTGTTTTCATGGGTAACTACAGGTTCAGGTTATCAGACATGATCCCCAATGCCTGGTTTTACAAGCTCAAGGATATGGGCAGAGTCAGAACCCACCACAACACACCCTCCTCCAAGAAGAAAAAACAGTCATCATCAGGTTCAGAAACGAAGCCATACAAACCAAAGCAACCCCACCTATATCATCCAAGAAAATCGTACCACTTCACTAGGGAGATTATCCCAAGTCATACCTACCATAATTCTCCTATAAACCCAGAAGTCTCAGACAACCATTTTCCTGACCCACCAAGAAAATCCTCCAAACAAAGAGTCAAGAAAAGAACCTTGAGGTCTTCACCCAAGTTTGTCACCTCCTCTGTTTCAGCTCGTTGTAGCTGCCGTGCCACGCCTGACTCAGTCTGGACCAAATCTGATTCCCCACCCGAGTACTCATCCTCTCCTATTAGCTCACCGGAGCCCGAATTCAGGTCTGACCGTATACTCGCTACTGAATCTTTTGATGGAATGGTTCCGTGGTCGACCACTTGTGGCTGCAAAGCTATGTCCAATGCTGCTGACATTGTTATCGACGTGGATAATAAGCCTTTTTCTGGCAAGTATGAGAAACTAGATGGGTTTGATTCCTTATCAGAGCTTGATCAACTTCCTCCTATTATAACCAAGCCAGCTGAATTCAATGATCTGAAAAAGACGGCAACAAAAGAGCCAACCAAGTACAGGAGAAGGAGCTCAGCCAGATTTGAGGAGAGAAATGCTCATGGGTCTCTATCGGTCAAGGTTGTGAAGGAAGAGAGAATTGGTATGGATGAGCAGAGGACTACAAGTTCTGCAAAAAGATTTTCCATCACCTCTCCAGGAGTCAGGCTCAGAATCCATTCCCCGAGAATTGCAAGTAGAAAGATTCAGACACAAAATCGTAGAAGCGTCTCGTCCAGTGCTTCGAGTTCAAGCTCGCGGAGGAGCCTTTCGGATAGTTTTGCAGTAGTGAAGTCGTCGTTTGATCCTCAGAGGGATTTCAGGGATTCTATGGTGGAGATGATTGTGGAGAACAACATCAAGGCGTCAAAGGACCTCGAAGATCTTCTTGCCTGTTATCTTTCTTTAAATTCAGATGAATACCATGACCTCATTATCAAGGTGTTCAAGCAAATCTGGTTTGATCTGACCGACGTCAAACCCAAGTAATAATCTCTGTCTAAAACCGTTTCTGTTACATATTACATATGTTCTAATAAAACCCTTTTAGTTATTGCTGAAGTTCTGATTTTCTGTGGCATAAACCCATGAATTTCACATCAAATTAAACTACGAATAGTCTAATATCGAATATTGGATTGAACATGGAGATCATAGGTTAACAGTTACTAATATGGTGAAAGTGGATCAAAGTATATATTGGCATCTCACTTTTGAAGATATGGGGTTCCTTTGATTTGTGCAAAGAGAGCAGCTGCATATAAAAAAAAAATTACATAAAAATAAAATTTATGTGGTTTAATTTTCTAAGCTAACGTACCAGGTCAAGTCATATTTTGGAAGTTTAGTTGTACCATCCCTTATCTAAAGTATTTCTCGTGCAAATATATGGAACGAATTTTGTCCATATTCTGTTTTTTCAAAGTCTCATAACTGAAGTTGGCCTTTATGGGTTATGTATTCTTTCGTTTGTTGTTTAGCTCTTCGTCCCCTTCCTAGCCTAGGAAAAGAAGGAAAAACAAGGAGAAATTTTTTTGGTCCCTGGATTTCAGTACTTGCTTGCATTAAGGCTACTCGGGAAATACTCGTCAAGCTTTTATAGGGCAAAACAAGGTCAAGGGACCCTCACTTACGACGCTTGGCAGTGCCTTCGATCAAAATATATATATATATATATATATATATGTATTCTTGGCCAAAAGACGAGACCCTTTCAGGACAAGAAGCAGTTTTCATTTCAGAAACCAAGATGTTTTTCCGAGTAGTATATGCAGTACTCTCCCTTCCCCACCACTAGAGAGAGAGAGAGAGAGGAAAAGCTGTGAAGAATTCAAAATCTTCAAAGGTGAAAAATAGTTAAATTAAACATCGAAAAGGTAAATTTGAATCTCTGCAAACAGTGTGAAACCGCAAGAAAAAGTGCTTTCAAAATTTCTAGCTTTGTCGTCTAAAGTTGAAATTTGACATTAAAGTTGCTTCGAAGATTTCAAAAGCAGTAGTACTCCAAACTTCCAAACCACAGAACACGGACTAAAAGCATTTAAAATGGACTGGACTGACTCGGAAGATGGATGATCATGTTACATGCCTGCCTACCCTTCAATACAAATTATACCATATATCCAGCAACATGAGTAAAAAGTCTCAGGCAATCCCCAACAAGAAAACATCGAATCTAGTGTCGTCTCTTTGCGGAACAAGGAGAGGCTCAGGCTCGTCACACCTACCATTAATTAATATGAATGAGCCTACTCGATCGCACTTTGTTTTGAGATGAGTTGTTCCGTGCATTTGATAATAAAGTAAAAGTGATATTTCTTTTTTTAATTTATCCAAATTTTCAGATGCATGGTTAGTGGCATTAAGGAAGGTGAATGCAGCTTAATTTCAATGGAAACTCGTGACCTTACAGCTTTACATGAGTTTCATCTAATTAGTGCCCATGCAGGTACGAGAAAACAGATGTGATTTATTCGGTTGAGATGTCACAGTTGAGTCCCCACAAGAAGATCTAACGATAAAAACCTTGTTATATTTTTCACACTTCTAATGAGATTTAAGATGTACAAATCAAGTCCTTTCCTCCAAAAATAAGACGTACAAATCACGGTGGCTTGTTTCGCGGGAAAAGGAGGCAAATCCCTACTGTGATCCCTATAATTAAGGTTGCAGCAGTAACTAGCAACTAGAGTCACTACAAGAAAAACGGACAATTGCGATCAATTTATAGCAACGAAAAGACTATTAGCAACCAGTCTATTTTTCTTGTAGTGAGTACTGTATTAAAATATACTGATGATTCAAGGTGTATTATTGGCAAACCGAAATTCATGTTATTAGAATGCTGGGGTGGTACTAGCATTATTATAGTGGTAGGAAGGTAACCACCGATTGTCTTCTTCTACGTACTCTTTATTACTGGCAAAATGACAATAACGATATTATTAAGATGCCACTTCTAAGGCTTAAAGTGATAAATTGAATATTGATGATCACTTTAATTTGTATCATGTATCATATATATATAGGTCATTCACTTTCCTAATAAAAAAAATCCTCATGATATTGTCATCTCCAAATTAGTCTAAAGAAATCCAATAATTATTTAAAGAAAAATAATATTTACAGTCTTAGAGTGTGCAGTCATTGCACAATTTATTTGAAAAAAATGGGTAAATCTTTAATCCACATGATTTTTTTTTTTTTTTTAATACTGGCCTCCACTTTTTTAAATGGAGTAAGTGGAGGCTACACGCTCTAGGATTGTATTTAACATTACTCATTATATAAAAGTAAATGTACAAATTAATATAACTTGATGAGATATATTATAAAATTACTTTTATCAATTATGCTAGGTACAATCAACTATTGCAGTTGCTGTACACTAATGTTTGACATGGCCAGCTAGATCCCATGTCAGATAGGAGAAAAAAAAAAAAAATGAGAGAAAGAAGAAATGATACTCGCCTCTCTCTCTCTCTCCCCTCTTTTGCCTCTTTCTGTCTCCCTCTCTTTGATTGTAGGAATCATTTTTGGATAACAATCTCCCATCAGTTTCTAAGAAGGAATCACTGTCGTCATCTCTAAGCACCAAAGCGGCATAGATTCTACACTGAGCAAGACCTTTTCAGGTATGGGTTTAAACATTTTGGGCATTTAGTTGGCGAGAAAATGTGTGAAAGTCTAATGTTTGTTTTGAAATAAGGATTTTAGATATTTGTATTTATTTTATGCAACATTTTTAGTACAAACTGTTAAAATATAAAATAAATAATAAAATTTATATTTTTTTAAAAGTTTAATCCCTTTAATTTAAACTTTTGAAATAAATATTGATTTCATATAGTATCAGAGTAGAGGTCCTGAGTTTGAACCATGACTCTACACTAGATCTTATTTAATTAAATATTTCATGTATTGGACCACATATTGATGAAAAGTTTGGCCCACATATGAGAGGAGCGTTAAGAAATAAAATAAAGAATAAAATCTACCTATTTCTATCAATTTAAGTTTTTGTGACAAGTGATGATTTCACACAAACTTGATTTTTGTTTTAAAAGTTAAATTTTTTTCCTTAAAATCCAACTATTCATGAATGAGAAAACTCTAAGCCAACTAATAAAAGTTTTTAGAGAGGAACAAAAAAGCAGAGAATAAATAAGAAAGAAAAAAGAAGCACAGAATGAGGCATAAAGGAGACATCTCGTGAAATAGAGCAAACGGGTGAGTTAGGAAAAGTATGAGAACCTGCTGGTGCAACCTTGTCGAATGGATTTTTAGCTTTCTTTTTAACTTTACATGAGGCAAGTGAGATCTCATATGTTAATCTTACCATGAAAATTTGGGAGGTAGAAGGTTTGTCTTACAAAGAAAACTTTGTTATGTTTGGTGACTATAAAAAATACGAGGAAGAGAAGACTCGAACTCTTTGGACATACTCAGCTTTTTTTTTTTTTTTTCTTTTCCTGTACAAACGTACTACTCCATTTTATCCATACCAGAGCACTAAAGACTCTGCTTCACTAACTTGACTTGGATATCCACGTCAGTTAGTGCATAGCAACTGCAGTTCGCCGATTGTAAATAATTTTTTTTAATTTTATTATAAAATAAATTTAACGATTTTTATAAAATTATGTCAATTTATAAATTTATTTTTATATATTTTTTTTATTTTTATAGAGACTAAAAATATTATTTGATTTAAAAGTGATTTATGTTAATATGATAAATTTAAGAATGGCTGGCAGCACATTATGCCACCTGCCTCTCCAACTGACAAATAGAGTCAAACCCACTTAAATGGAGGTAAATGATCGGTGACGGAGCTACCCACCTTAAACTTGTAGGCAGGTAGCAACCCTAGTTGTAAGATAATGTTATCATTTATGTGAAATAAATTAATCAGGTCAAATGAATTAAATATTAGTTCATTTTATTTACATAAAATAGTCACGTCGTATTGATTTATTTTTAATTAATTATTAATAAAATCAAAACAAATAATAAGATACGAACATTTATTTAAATGTATCGAATTAAATTTAAGAGTATGTTTGACATGTTTAACTTAATAGATCAAATTCGAGTTGATTTATATAATTGAATATCTATAATTTGATGTGAGATGAACTCGATCAACAAACATAAATTACAATTCCTAATTTTAGGATGATATATTATATTTTTAAATTTGATCTTCTACAACTGCAAGCAAAGTGGTGTAGAAGCTTTTGATCCACCAATAGAAGGCGACCTTTGGCACCTGGCCAAAGAAGTGGAGCCCGCCTAGGCGGACAAGGGATTGGAACGTACGTCGATCCTATGCAATATTATGCTCGTTTTCTCAAATAAACCATGTGGAAGTTAATTATCTGCTCGTATGCTATTGGTGAGAGCTCACATCACAAGTTCACAACAAATATTGATACCACAAGAGACAGTTGAGGCTCAGCAACCCGTTTTCATATATGCATGTCTTGTTCTCCATAGCTAGCTAGCTAGCTAGGTTAGGTTTCATGGCGTATGTGGCCAAATTATGGACAAAATTTAAGATTTCCAAATATATTGTTTGTCTGCCACACGTGCGCACGTACGCTCTCCCCCCTGCCTTCACTTCTTCCGCCCGGGCCCCCTTCTCAGTCATGTTGGGGGATATCACATCACGAATTTAACTCTTGCTGGAAATTTCTCGTGATCGTTTATGAGTATTTTATGGCAATAAGCGTATTTATCCTTGCTGGCCGTAACGCGTTCTCTATTTATAATCTGTACTTCATAACAGTCAGAGATTGATGGCTGCATGATCATGATCATGATGCCAATTATATTGTAAAGCTAAGGCCTAGGAGTGGGCGTGCAACTAGCTGCTAGAAGAAGGGGAGTACTGGTCATGATGTCAATTATATATATATAGATCAGCTAGCTAAGTAGGGATCGGACTAATTACTCGGGTAACATTATTATTATTATTATTATTAAAACTAAAACAGCTAGCTGCCTCGTGGAAATTTCTTTTTGGGAGCGAGGTAGATGACAACGGCGACAGGACAGAATCTCCGGCCTTTTATATATGCTTAATGTCCTTTAGCTTGACTCTTCTGAGTCTTTGTCCCCGCCTTTTGTCTCTGTTTCATCTCCTTGCGGCTCGCCGACAGTACTACCAAACTTCGCCAAAAATCAAAACAAAACCGCGCGTCCTTTGCTTCGTCGCCACGATCACTTTACTAGTACTACTACATAAATCTTAACTCGATCCTCACCGAAATGCATGCATGCTAGCTAGGTGCCCTTTCCATATCAGTTTTAGATTTTAATGTGTAGGTAGGTATGTGCATACGTTCTACATGCATGCATGCAGTCATGTATTATATCTATCGATCGCTTTATTTCAGGAAAAAAATAGAAAGAAAAAGAAATGGACTGATTAAAGAAAGAAATGTATTCTTGCAATGTTGTTGTTATATATATGTTTATTTGATGTTTAGTGTAATATATATATATATATATATAAATGAAAGTGGTATTAATTGCTTGCTTTGGTTCACGAACAGATCGAGAAGTTGGATATATATCATGTACAAATTAAGAATATGTCCTATAATATTATTTGTTGCTTTCATGTCGGTAAATGATAATGACAGAAAATAATATATAATTGTGGCTGTAGCCTACCAATTATTATATATAGCCCTTTAATAATAATAATAATGATGATGATGATAATAATAATATAATAAAATTATTATATAATTGTTTTAAAAAAGAATAAAATTTATTATTAAAAATTAATTTTTTTTCAAAAAATTCTTATATTTAGTCACATTTTAAAAAAAATTTAAGTAAAATATTTATATTTTATAACTATATAAATATTATTTCTAACTAAAACCAAGAGTGAAACTCAAGCCCACCGTTGCAATATTCAAATTCATTTCCCTCCAGGCTAGGTGGTTGCAGTTCAGTAGGAGTGACGCAATAACAGTATACGACTAATCAAGTTTGTAACAAGCACTGTTGTGCTGTCGGGAATTTATATTTTAATCGAGAATATTAATATGAAAAAGAGAAATGTCAGGTACTGTAATTAAAAATGTTTTACAAGAATATTTTATAATAAAAAAAATTTATATATATCATATTAAACCGTAAATTTTATTGTATATGTTGAAGAGCAGAGTACTCGAGTCAAACTAAACTACTCACGACAGCACCACTGCCAACAAGATAAGGCTCTATATATAACTAATGATAAGAATGAAGATAACATATATTTGAATTTATTCTGTTGAGATTTAGATAACTCAGATTCAAATGTATTTAGATAAGATTACATTATCCTATATTTACATTTATCTGACAAAAAAAACTGCCCATATCCTAGTAAGGGTGCTTGCCATCTAATGTTATATATTCTCAAGTTCATCATGATGGGGCAAAATTAATTCATCCTTTTTTAAGGAGAAGAAAAATGTCTTTCCTTTTATTTTATTACTTTTTCTTTTTTCTATTTCCTTAGATGTATATAGAAAATGGGCTGAGCAAAGACAGGGTGGCCGTGGGAAGCCTTGGGCCTAGGCTCTCATGGTGGGCCATCATTCCAGACTCCAATTTTCGTGAAATTGACGTAATTTTTAGGTGAATATTAGGCTGAATCCCTTTGAGCCTCTGGGACGCACCGAGTAAAGCCCATAGTAACCGTAAATTACAAAAAAAAAATAATAAAAAATAAAAATCTATTTATTATTATTTTTATCATCATTCTCTCAATATTTCTTTACGTGGTATTAAATGATAAGATCGCAAATAAAAATATAATAAATAATTTCTAAATATTTAATACCATTTCATGGGTTGATGAGAATATAATAGTGAAAAGAATGATAAGTAGTATTACTCTATTTTGATAATATTATACATACATGGATTTTACTAACAAAAAGATTCAGAGAGCATTACCAATATGCCATCATTTTTTGTCTAAATATAACAGTTTCCTTTCATTTAGATCTTTTTTTTAATGTTGACGCCATTAACTTGTGAAGAATTGAACTCTTTCTCTTTTATAAGCTCGATCTTCCGGTGGGTAAAAACTGAGAGTCAATTGCTAATGAAGTAATGTGTTAGTAGAGAAAAATGCATTGATCATAGACTTTTGTTTTCTCTTCCTCTTAAGGGATATTCATTTTTTCTCTCCTTTGTTTGAAGCAGACATTTGTTCTCATTAAACATTTCAAAGCAATCAATACGGTGGATGCATCAATCGTTAAATGGCATAAATGCCCCTGAATCCATATTTCCTTCTCTCCAGCGATTATCTTCGATTCAACTCTCTTATAGACGAGCTTGCTGTTGATATTGGCAAAAAATACTTAAAAATGTCTTGTTGCACAAGCAATTGGAGATGATCTTGCTGTTGCTGCTATACAAGAGTCAAGCTTACTCAGTTCTTGAGGTGTTGGGATCGTTGATCGTTTGGAGTTTGGTGCATTATGGTTGCTGAGATATTGGAGTTTGGTTGATTATATAACTAAATGTATGCCGTTGGCACTCGATTTATTTTCAAATGGTGTATTTGCTACGATGATGCATTTAATGATGTCTTTTCAGATGAATGGATAAATTTTATGACTATAATGTGAAGTTCAGCTTTTTAATGAAGAATGTGAATTTATTTTTTACATAATCGTTGTTTTACGTTTTGCATAGTCTTATTATTGGCAGTTTTTTTTTTTTTTTTTAAACAAATTAATGGAGATGGTTCACTGCTATTTTTTATTAAATAGATGTAATGTTATATAAATAAGAAAAGCAGAAAATTTGTTGAATAATATGTTATATTGAATGATCATAAGTCTGGTACATTTGTTAAATTGTATCTTACATGTCGACAACATTGCATATTATAATAGCAACCTTACAAGTGACTAGTCTAACTACACTGAAATGCTAACAAACTTAACCAAGTTGAGGCCCTATCAACAACATACAAAGAAGTCTCTAACATAACATTAATGTTCATCTGATCTTGATCCTAGCAACCAACATGAGATTAAAATTGAAAGTTTCCAATACATGGAGATTAGAATGAGTGCATGGATAGTTTCATTAATTTGACTTTTAAACTCTTCTCTATCATTAAGAAGAACCAACACTCTTTTTTGGATGTCCTACTCTCTTTTCTGGATCTCTTTCTCTGTATGTTGGAGTTTTTATTCTCTTTTGGAGTTATTCCTCTCTTTGATAGAGTTATTTTCCCTCTCTGTTGGAGTTCTCTTTCATTGATAACTAGAATTTCATTGTATTCTTCAAAATATGCCCATAAAAAGTAGTGGTAGTATTACTTTCCTACAGCAAACAGCTTGTAAAAGTCATTGTAGGAAATTGAGACATGTAATAGCTTCCTTATTGTACTTAAAAAAAAAAAAAATAGTCCTGAATTTCCTAAGGTATTCACAAATTTGAGACGTGCTATCAACCCTTATAAATATTTTGGAACATTTTTCGAACAACAATCAACCAAAGAAGATAATAAATGTGATTGCGATGAAAACATTGCAAGTTGGCAACACACACATGCTCCAAACAAGTAATGGTAAGCATAAGTCCTTCCCTCAAAACTATCTTATCTACTACCTAGTAACTCTCCAACTCAGAGAATTTCAAAAAGAACCAAGTTCCATTATGAACACTATCCTCATTGGTATAGAAAGACCATTTGGCAACTAACAAATTGGGTGAGTAAACATATGTTACAAATATTCTACTCAAAATAATGCCAGACAAATAAGTTTCATCTCATCAAGTACCCAACATCTGAGATGTTAGATAAATCAGACAAACAAGCTTCATCTTATCAAGCGCACAACATTCGAGTTGTTGTTAGGAAATTAATGTCCTACACACTGTAGCTTCAAATGAGGGCTAGGAAATAGATACAGCATCGGGATGTCTTACTAGCATGCAGAAGAGTAACCACAAAATGCATTGAGGCTATCAATAAAAATCACCTCATGTGTATTGTCAGAATAACTAAATTGAACAAAAGCTTAACAGGAAGCTATAAGTTAACAATCCCTAATTAAATTATCAACATACAACCCTTACATAAATTAGTAACATATAGTTTTGAAATAATTTAACAACATCCAACTCTGAAATATTCATAGGAAGCTTTGAAATATTAAGAGGAAGCTCTTAAATAAATTAACAACATCAATTACAGCTATCAACATCCAAAAACATAAACTAAAGATTATTATGAAGAAATTGTATCAAAATCAACAACAATGAGTATAAAACCCTGGAGCAAAACTCTCAACTACAACTATCAATCAAGAACACAAAGAAATATCAGTAAGTACTAGAAGCAAAACCAACCCCACGCATGCTGCGTTAAACCAATCTAAAAACCTTTGGTAAAATGGAGACTTGCTTATGGCTCAAACGAAAGGAGTTCGCACGAAGGGTATGTAGTTAGGGGACAGACGAATTTGGAAGGAAGGGGTTTTAGATTTGAGAGATCTTAAAAGGGGTGTCTCAGGCTCTCGTATGAAAGGCTCAAGAGGAAGGGACGAACAGAACTCAACAGCAAACATTGGCTGCAAGCTCGACGATTAATTGGACTATGATGGCCGAAGCTTAATTAGTAGGGAGAGGGAATGGGTTTCAGCGAATGGGTTTCAAAGGGGTTGAGAATGGGTTTTAGAAAGGGGGAATGAAGTCGGACTTTCTTTTCTCTAAGTAATTGTTGAAATGATTCATTTTTGGATGTGCGCATGCAGTTTTCAAATTAAGACTTCATGCAAAATTATTCATCATTATCCATTGTGACTGTTATTTGACTCTTTTTATTTTTATTTAGTTTTCATTCCTTTCGTTGTTTGAGTTAGGTAAAATTTAAATTGTGGCATTTTTACTTATAATAAAATAAAATATAAATTACTATATTCAATATTATTTAGATTCTTAAATAAAATGAGGCTTTATTTATAGTTTAGATAAACTTTTTAAATGTTATATTTAATATAATAACTTAAAATGAGGCGTCATTTTGAATTTTGTCTTAGACTTCAATTTAGTAAAGTTTTTAGAGATCTTATCTAAAAAAGTAAATGAATTATTATATTAAGTATAGTCTTTTTGTATTAAGTATGAAATTTAGTAACAAGAGGCCTTGCACATATTAAAAATTATTTAACATGAGGCTTTGTTTAATTTTGGTCTTATTTATTTTCTACAATCTATGACCTATACAATTTCTAAAACATATTCTTTATATTTTGTTAAGCAACTCATCATTTCATTTTACTTTATTGACCTATTCTAATCCTTGAAATGCTAAAATAAATTTCATTGTAAAATAATATCTTTATGCATTGATAAACATATTTTCGGTTAAATATGTGGAAGTATATTTCTATTGTTAAATATTTATAATTTTATTCTGAAAAAAAAAATCATGTATCATATTAGTAATTTTCATTAAAACAAGTTAGCCATATACTCTTATAGAATTACAAGATTTGTAAACTCATTCATTGAATAGATCCGTACTCATTGTTAGTAATCCTAGAAATGTAACATTGCTTTGGAATTTTTGTAATCTAATGCTTTTGTTTGTATACGGTATTTCTAGGATTATCAGTAAAATGAAAGTAAGGGCTATTAATAAAATTGAAAGTGTTTTTGAAAAGAATTTAAAAAGTAATTAAACATTATAGTTCTTAAAAAGATGAAAGTTAAAATTTTCATATTTTCTTTGAGATGCTCATAAAGTTGTAAATCTCATGAATTTGTCAATTGATGAACCAAACTCTAGAAACTCTCAATAATTAAAAACTCACATCCTAATATCTTAAGCATTCTCATTGGATTGGCCAAATACATATTCAAATTGTAACTAACATCACATGAATTTGCATTTGCCTATTTTTTTAAATTCAGTTCTCACATTGGATAATCCATGTACTCTCTATATAATGATAAAATAATATTAATTTATAATTTTTTTATTTAATTTGTTTTTATCACATTTTGTAGTTCTACCAATTAAATATTAATAATAATTATATTCTAATTAAATTAATATTGAAAAAGTATTATTAAATGTTAATAATAATTATATTCTAAATGTACAATGTTAATTATATTATAATTAATTTTATTTATTTGCTTAGAGTGAGAAAGTATTATTTTAATGTTTATTGAAGTTACTGTAGTCTTCCATATTTAGTGAATGACTATAGCTAACATCCAAATTCTTTTAGCAATGCCCAATCTAATGTGGGTTTTTTTTTTTTTTTAGCATGTATTAACCAAAAAAAAAATGTCTAAATGCATGCATACGGGGGGCCTCCCCACAAACAATATCCAATGTGAATTCAAACATACCATTTTGGAGTAAATAAAAAGGCGTGTTTAATTGAAGTTAATATACATGTAAAGACCCACACGAAACGGTGTGTTTCTCTCCCTGTGCTTTCCCTCTCTTTTGTTTCTCTCCCCATGCTCTCCCTCCCCTTCCCTCTCTCTTGCGATCTTATTCCCAACCCTAATCCTAAACGGTGGCCAAAAGGTGCTAACTCCAATTTCATTATCTTGAGTCCCAATGGTAAGTGGAAGTCAAAAAGTGTCTGTGTTGTGGAGAGTAATATACTATAAAGTCTTCGTGTCACGATCTTGCCCTTTGAAAAGATCTTGCCCTTTTGATCCTTCAGGACTGACCATTCTCAATGCCGATTTATACATTACTTAGAAGACAGGCTTTTGTTCATTTACTGGTAATCATGACAAAACAATGATGTTGGATGATAAAGTACTGGTGGTGGTTTTACTTGGAAACATTCAGTTTGCTTGTGTGTGTGTGTTTTTTTTTTCCAAGAACCAAAGGGATGTAGAGGTTTGAAACCTTTTCTTTGATCCTACCAAAATAGAATTGAGTTTCATCCTTTTTTTTTTTTTTTTCATTCTTCAAGCACACCATATATATTGCAAATTTGTCTAATTTTCAACATTTTGCTTTTGTACGACTATAATGAACCTAGTCTCTCTCTCTCTCTCTCTCTCTCTCTCTCTCTCTCTCTCTCTCTCCCACAGATAATTGTTGTTTGTTTGCACTATTTGAGTAAGTTGATAGGATTCAGTTTGATTGTTTCAAAGGTTTGATCAATATTTGCAAAGATACTGAATTTGCATGTTCTGCATGTAATTGAGTAGGCTCTGTTGTCTCCTAAAAAGTAATTTTTTTTTTTGGGACTTTCCTTTGTTGCTCATGAGGTTGTTAAAGTGCTGATGATATGATATGATTTTTAAATGCGTTGGCAGAATTTTAAACAAGAATAAATACACTTTTATCTGTTGGGGACGACTAAATGTCATAATAAATGTGAATATTATTATTGTATTGTAGGATTTCTGCATTAACTTGGTATTGATTTCTCAACTTGTTTTGATCTCAAAGGTCCGACTATCCATTTATCGGCAACTTCTTCATGTAGATAGTAGCTGGGATCATCTCAAAAGGTCTCGTATAAACCCAAATTGTCTCTTGGTTTTGACTTAATAGATGCAACAAATGCTCTCACTTATCTTGTTGTCGAGAATGGGATGCTAATCTTTGACACCGAATCCGCACTTCAATATGAGAATAAAAGAAAGACTTTATTCTTTCTATACGAAATCTAAATTTTTTGAATAATATATCCTATCAGTCAATACTGTAGAATTCTTAAACCTTTCTTTGCCTTCCCGCTGTCTTACAACTTAATATAGTCCTTAAGGTAGCTTGCTTTATAATGAGTTCTTTCTTTCTTTAAGCCCCTTATTATGTAAGGCATCGCAAGCTCCTCGCCTTCTGCCAGAAAGCAAAGGCACCAATAAATAGCTACATAGGTCGCATAGAAGCTTTAAGAGATAGGGAGCCATCCACCGAAGATTGTAGCGGGAAAGTCGGGAGCACAAATGTAGACTACTCAAGAATTTTACATTTTTTTTTTAATTTTATGTCGTAATTTATAGTTGAATAAAGATTTCAGAAAAAAAATATAAACTCAATCTAAAATAAAGGAAAAAAAAAAGAATGAATTAATGAAATGTTGCTCGATCTTAATTTGAAACTTGAGTAAAGAGTAGGTTGCTTTTGTTTCAAGTTCAAAAGCGAGGAGGATCTATTTGCTTTTTCCAATGAGAGATTTGATGTGAAAGCATCTTAAAGAGCTTTTATAATTAGGGACAGTGGCAATAGAATGAATATTCATGCATCTTCTTTATTATATTGTGGCTATTTTGTTTATGATGTCGGCTGCAATCTTGTATGTTGAAATGCTATAGAAAACCCATGTTTTGATTAAATTTCCACGTAGCATTGCTTGTAATGCTAATGTTTGGCTAGCATAATTATAGGTTTGAATTAAGGTCAATCCCCGTTGTTTTGCAGCATAAAGAAAGATGTTGGCAGTCTTTTTTAGGATGATATAGCTAGTGGAGGTTTTTATTATTTTGGAGTATGACAAACAGCTGAACAACTTTTTAATTTCATTAGATTAATATAAATTTTCAACTGTCTCTGTTTCCTTCTTTTTTAGGAAGTGGATTTAAGTGCCTAGAAGTCTATATAAGCTCCTCATTTAAGTGGACAAAAATTCTCCACTCTGTTTGGGTTCCTACATCCCCTAACCCCCTTTCCCCCAAAAAAGAAAACAATCAATGCTATTTCTTTTCTTAAGTTTTGTTTTTGTGTGCTTGTGGAAAAGTCCATGGCACCCATTATCTATAGCCGGTGTTGACCTAGTGCAACAATCTTCCCAAAGAAAAAATATTGCATCTGCTAGTATCTGCTAGTAATTCATTTAGGTTCTCCTTGAGTTTATGCCAATAGTTTTGAGCTTAAATTTGGAAGTAGGCAAATCACCAATGAAGTAACCCTGCTAATACGCTGAGTTATCTTTATACAACCCAATATCAAATGCGTGGCATTGTTGCAAATGATTAGGTAAGGTTCTACTCAGAGAGAATCCAAGGACATTATGTTTAGCTACTATTACTTGAATGAATCAAGTTTTGGGTTCTCTTCAGAGTCTGAAAGAATAAATTGTTATAGTCCATGCTCTAAAAACAAATATGGCTTTTTGTGAAAGAGCAAGCCCTTGTAAAAAAAAAAGCAGAAATATTAAGGAAAGAAGAAGAACTTTAAAAGAGAGAAGAAGAGATTAGGAAGAGGGAGTTGTCACTCCACAATGATGAAGCCCATCTTTGTAGGCAAGAAGTAGACATGCGGCATGCACGCACACTACTTCGTAGGTAATGGCTAATATCCATAATTATTTACTTGTATTTGATATGCTCAAAGTGATGAAGACTTTGTATTTGTATTTGATAATAACTTAGCATTTGTAAGTTGAGACTTCGAAATTATGTACTTGAGACTTTATTTGTAATTAGTGATCTTCAATCTCGTGACTTTGTTGTTCTTTAATGTTCCACAGCTTATTAACAAAGTATGAGGTTTGTGAATTCGGAATTTGAAATCTTTCAATAACACCTTGATGGGCAAATGATTATGGAGATATCACCAAGAACGAGAGACCTTGTGGCAAACAATCATTGCTTTGAATCACAGAGAAGCATGGGGAGGGTGGTACTCCAATGAGATAAGGGGGCCTCATGGAGTTGGGCTTTGGAAACATATTAGAAGAGGTTGGGACACATATGCAGAACATACTTGTTTCAAAGTCGGAAATGAAATAAAGGTAAAATTTTAGCATGATTTATGGTATGATGATTGGGCCCTCAAGGAAGTTTTTCTCACGTCTATGGTTTAGCTAGAAGGAAAGAGGCATCAATAGCGGATGTAGTTATCATATCCAATGGCCATCCTCAATAGAACATTTCTTTCCTTAGAGATGCACAAGACTGGAAAATTGATGAATTTTCGGTATTCTTTGACCAAGTATACTCCACTCATGTGTCAGGGGTAGGAGAAGACAAGATTTATTGGCGCCCTTCAATGAAGGGAGTTTTCATAGCCCGTTCTTTCTACCACCCTTTGACTACACACAACTCAGATTTTTTTTTTTTAATTTTTTATTCCCCCATGGAAGAGCATATGGAGGATGAAGGCACCTCTAAAGGCAGCCTTTTTTGTTTGGACAATCTCTTTGGGAAAGATTCTAACTCTAGACAACTTAAGGAAACGTGGCATCATAGTTATGGACCGGTGTTATATGTGCAAGAAGACTAGCGAGTCCACTAATCATCTATTATTGCACTGTAAGATTTCCATGACCTTGTGGAATGAAGTTATTGCCCGATTGAGTTTAGCTTGGGGGATGTTGAAAAGGGTATGCAACTTTCTAGCCTCTTGGAGAGGTATTTGGAGTAACTCTCAAATTGTATCCATATGGAAAATGATATTTATATGTTTATGGTAGTGCATTTGGAGGGAGCAGAATGCAAGAAGTTTTGCAGATCAAGAGCGATCAATGGAAGAGCTTAGAAATTTGTTTTTTCAATACCTTGCTTCATTGGTCGATTGTAATTAATTTCCAGGACATGTCTTTTTATGATTTCCTTATATCTCTAAATTAGCAAGCCTAGGCCCTGCTCTTGTATGTCCCTATACTTGGGCTTTTGCTTTCTTTTAATCAATAAAAATTTGTTTACCGATAAAAAAATAACAAAGTAGGTATTTGAGTTAAATGAACTTTCCAATAACCCACCTTGGATTGATTGCATTTGTGTTTAAGTAATAATTAGTCAAAATATTTAATAGGACTATATTACAGGTTTATGGATTTACTTTTTTGACTTGGACAGATGGAGCAGTATCAAACTCATACTAATCACATTAACTCATAAACTCATACTAATCACCTTAAATGAAATTTAATGTGATTGAAGCTTTCTTTTTTCAAAAATTGAAACTTTCTTTTTTCTTTGTCTTTTGCTGGCTTTCCTTTCATCTGTTCTTGATTTCAATCAGTTTGCCTAATCACTTTTGTTTAGTTTGGGTATCCTAGCATATATTATAGATATTCTACATAGACCTCAAAGACAGAAGGGTTGACAGTATTTTTCACTACAGATAATGTTATTTTTCAATTTTTTTTTAAAAAAATTATGATCGATTAAAGGTTTCACTTCCACTTGAAGACATGTATAAGATCTAAGAAGACATCTACGAACCAGTTTACCTTTGGGTTAATCCTTTGTCACTTGATGCTTCGCTCCTCACTCCTCTCTACCTCTTGAACCACATCGATCAGATTATGTAGAGAACTCTACGACGCCGAGGAAGAGAAGTGAGAAAATATCTATGAGACCTGAGAGATGAAGATATATGAGAGAGGATGTATGAGTTCTGCATTTTTTTCTTCCAAGCTTGAATGGTATTTTCTTTCCGCTACATTTTCCTTTCCATCTCTTTTGTTTTTTGTTTTTTTTTTTAATATAATTGCTGACGTAGCAGTTCGCATACAGGCACAATTCTGTGCCTATCTTTGGTAGGCACAATTGTTAACCACATGTTAGCCATCTTTAAACTTTGACCAAACTAATGAGAATGTTGGTAATGAAGGCATCTTAAACAAATAGTGATGATGATGGTGGCGGTATTCACTAATTACGGCAAGCTATTGAAATTCTGCCCATCACCATCTCGTCCCGCGTCCCCTCACCACCCAAAAAAAAAAAAAAAACCAGTTTACCGCACAAGAAATGCTTAATCTTTTCCACATTAAGCTGACCAATAGTATTCAATATAGTCTGCCGAGATTTATGTTCACTCTGCAATTTACAATGGCAAAAAACATTGAGATGCAACAATGAGGCCACTAGCAAAATTTATCTTCATCGCACTTGAAAAGACAAGACACCACATGAAAGAAAATGGAGGCACAAAGATGAAATTAGGCTGTAGCCCCTCCAATGGTATAATGGCCAAAAAGTTAATCAATTAAAGCTGCATAAAACAACTTCTATAAGAGTTACATCAGACATCAGCAACAACAAATTTTTTTTTTTTTGTTCTTTTGGTGTTTGTACTACTTTACCTACAAGGATGGCCAAGAAAACAAAAACTGGGCAAAACTATTATCTCAAACATCCTATATTCGAATATGTCTGAAGCACAGCTACCAAGATTGAAGAGAGAGAAAAAGAGAATGTACAAAAAATCCCTTCAAACCACCATTTTTTGAGGAGGAAGAGGAAGAGGGGTGGTGGGGAGAGAGAGGAGGATTTGCAGCCACTCATGTTCGAAGCTCAGGCTTCAGCTGTGCTTTGTTAGCATTTACTGTTCTATTCATACAACCTCTAGGCTCTAACCATACAGAACCCATCATCCATCATCAACTGAAATCAGACGGATAAAGGTGGAAAATCATCTTCATCTTTCAAACGGTATGATTGTGCACCAATCCTACATGTAGAAAACAAGAAGACTATAAGAAAGTCCCATACATGTCGACTAGTGCAGAAAAGAAAATTAACATGATGGCAATATTCCCATACCTATCTTGAGTCATACCCACTACAGGTTTTGGGCTTTGCATTCCTGGTGACGGAAGATTTCCACTTGAGTTGTGAGCAAGCGCTGAGACTGGGTTCTGTTGCCAGCTTTTTTCTAGCAAAGATCCCTCAACTGGCAGCTGCCCATTTGACCCAACTTCAGCAACTCTCTCAGACGGATGCAATGAACCATTTGCATCAGAGTATACCTTCCTGCCGGGGGAACCAGAGTTGTGATCTACAGACCCAGACTTTCCGCTACCATGAACAGGATATTGGGCTTGTGCCAACTCATGACTGCTTCTCTCAGACGAATTTAACTCGGGGGTTGACATGGCACGCCCATTGTTCCGAGGAGATCTTGCTGGTGCTTGGTTTCTTCCTCTTGCTGTCAAGGGCCTGTCCCGGTAATTGTTCTACAAAACATGTAGCATAAAAGCACTTTACCATAGTTGGACCAGCCGCTAAAAACTAAATGAAAAACAAAGCTATGTACAGACACCAAGATCAACAAAGCCATGGCCCCACAAAAATCTCAAGGTTTCCAAATGACGTTCGAATACTAATATATATATATATATTATTTTTTCGATTGTAAACTCTAATTAGGTTAATCTCATATATACTTCCTCTGTACTTGGGGTTCGCCTCCTTCTATTAATACAACTTCTTGATTACCTATAAAACTTTTTGATTACCTATCAAAATATATATATATATATATTATTTTTATTAAAAAAAAAAAGAGAGATTATAGAGAGGCTTAGTGTGAGTTTACCGTGTTGGGAAAATATGTCCCTGTTCCTCGTGGCTTTGGCATCTCATCCATACCAAATATTGTGCCCCCAGGTAATATTGGTGGATTCATGGGGTATAAAACTGACCTCGAGACAACACCACCATTGGTGTTCATCTGGGGAAACACATTCGTATTTATCTGCAAAGACCGTCGTACTAAATCCCATTGTTTCTTGCCATGGAACTGCGGAACCAATGGTGGGGACACAGGAGTAACAGATGAACTTGCGGCATACTCATTGCACCACCTACCAAAGTGCAAATTATTTAGGTGATTGTCATAGTCCCCACTGAGATCTGACAAAGACTTCAAAGCTTCAGGATTTTCAATAGTGCCATTAAGCATCCAGTAACCAAAACAATTAGGATAAGGATCTTCTGAGGACCTATTAATTGAGCTCAAATGTGAAGAGTTGGGCTTTGATCCAACAGGTGACAGACACTGCCTATCACTCCCCAATTGGTTTTCATCCTGGTCGCCATGAGCAATAAAGGCCTTCTCCTCAGGAGGCACTCGCTGAAGCTCAGACAAATCTTTGTTATCAGTATAACCCAAATTCCCTGGACGTTTCTCATCCATATTTCCCTCTTCATTATTGCCCACGAATGTATGAGAGAAATACAGATGGGGTGCATGATGTGCTTTACCCAAAGGCGATCTAGTGTTCTCACAACTTGCGGGGGGAGATTTAGTTGCATCATTTGAAATTGTCAGGTCTTGTATTCTGGATGTAGCAAGGTCTTCGGCATCCCCACAAAGACGGTGTTCTGAAACTGTAATCCCGTTTGTAGAGGTTCTTTTAAGTTCACTCATGGCTCTGCCAAAGCTCATACTGGTCCCAGATGTCTCGATATTAGTGACCCCACTATGAATTGGTACCTCATAACCCAACCTAAATTCCACTGTCATGCCATTTATACAGGCCTGCTCAAATTCAGGATTTGTCTGATCTTCTAGAGAATCTGTACCTGAATATAATGATGTGGTGCCAAATATATCATGTCCAGACATCGGGACAGCATCTTGAACATCAGGCCTCTGCCAGGTTCCATGCCTATCCAATGTGTTAGAAAAAAACTGACGGATTCCATCATCAATGTTTTCTTCTGGCTGAAAGAGGATGCGCCTAAGCTTCCGAGCACCATATGTAAAAGCACTTTTTATTCGGTAAAAGTTTCCTGCAGAAGTCATTCCACATAATCATCAATCAACAAACTAGCAGCAACCAGCATTGTTTGAGACTTCGAAATGTCAATTGTTTTATGAAAATGCCAAAAAGAAAACAGGAAAAGAAAAGCATCCAAGATTTTGAGCTTATATGTCACTCTACATGTAAATCAATACCACCACAACCCAAAACACACGCAACCTACACACACTTCATCTTCATGTTTTTAAGAATTTTCAAATGGTTAATCTCTGCTTTGTCACGCGATATCCTAAACAAAACCTGGTTGATATAAAATTCTTCCCCGAAAAAATAAACAAAAAAAAATTGGCTTATCCACCTTTAAAGTTCTGAGCAATTTGTAAAATCTCAAAGGAATTCACTGAGTTTCCATCATTAGTGCACAACGCAAACCTCAAATATTTTGTTCACATTGAATGTGAGATAGGAAGAGGCCATAGCGCTCCCACCCAAGTAATGGAAAAGGACTTATACCTTTGCTGACACTGCGGCCAAGATTGTTATTTTCTTTTAGTGGATCAACTATGTTAAGATGCTTTGGGGGAAATGTCCTTGAATTACTCTCGTACCCCCTCGAGGAAACTGAGAACATCTCCAAACACCACTTAAGAAAATTGTTACTGTGCAATAGATCACTGCCATCATTTTCAGGTGTCTCAGCTGCAAAAAGAACCAAACAATGACTAAAAGATATCTAAACCAATAAGTGTGCTACCCATGCAAAAACATGTTGCTCACCCACGAGTTCTGGCAATGATGATATGCGAACTGGTCCATTCAAGCTGATGCAGTAGCTGTCCCAGTCAAAGTTGCTAAAGTAGTCCAAGAATTTATATAAAACCTAAAGAGAAGGTACAGTTAAGCTCATATCATACATTTGAGTTGCATACCAGTGCTAACTCCTGCAACAACTCACCGCTAGAGGACCATTTAAGGATGTATGGAAATGATGGAAAATATATAGAACCAATGTCTCCAAAGCATATGTGGAAATCAAGCCATGATGAGCGCCAAGAATGCGGCTCTCATAGTAGCACCAAGCTTTAATCAGGATAATACTGCGTTTAAATAGATGATCTTTACCAATCAGACGATCAACCTGTACATTAAGCAGCACCATGAACGTTAAAATCCAAAAGCAACATAACCCTACAAACTCAAGATGACTAAAGGCAGCCATAGAAGTGACACACATGATTAGGGCAGACACTTTTTATTACAACTTTGTAAACCATCCTGCATGTGTTAGTGAGTTGTCACATCTAAATGAGCATGGAAATTGCAAACTATTACAAAAAGGATACGAGGCTACCCAAAATTACTAGCAAAACTGTACCTAAAGAAAAGGAAAGCCAAAGAAAATCATTGATAAAAAACAACATTATAAAACCTTAAACATACAGACTCAACTTTGCATTAAAAAATTAATCAATCTAATAAAACAAAAAGGTGTTATTTAGAAACATTTATTTCCCTGCAATGAACCGGCTCTGTAATCAATACCTTGTTAAGTTCTTTGAATACAACTGGTTAGCTCTATATAGTCAAGAATCTGATTACTGTGCAAGCATTTATATTAAAATTTACAGAAAAGGCTACCTGCTCAAGAAAACATAGGGTACAGAGCCCTCCTAACTGATTGAAGGAAATATCAACCACAATGTTCTGTACAAGACATTTTACAAGCTTAACCTGCCAACAAAAGATCCAAAACTCAGATTTCTTAACCTCATATGATGCAAGATGTAACCAACTAGAAGAAACACAATGCGTAATTTGAAACGCTGCCTATCTTATAAAATGAGCAAATTATAGATGTGAAAGGTATGCAAGCATGCAATCATCGTGGATGGTGAAGCATCATGCCATGGTGCAGTTATCAGCTTTACAAGACACAATGTGAGGGAAATAATAGTATAGTTCAGCAAGGGCAAGTCCCTTAGATGTGAAAAGGACTTCCAGAAGGAAATGGTTAAATGAAATACATGAATTTGTACACAGGAACCCTTGGAATTTGAACTTGCCTCAGCATGCCCATGACCTGCCAACAGGGCAGCCGTGACTTTACTCGAAAAGCATAGGTACATAAATGCAATAAGAGATTGGTTATACAAAACCAAACTATCTCATCTCATATCATAAAATCATTGCAACTTTCTCAAATTCCTACATAAAATATAATAAACAATTCAACTTTTTCAAATCCCAAAACAAAACTAATATTAAAAAATTATATTATAACAATATTTTATTCAACTTTCAACAAAACATCCCATCTCATCTTATCTCATCTAAAATGTGTAACCAAACGAGGCAATAAGCGGTACTCAATTTGATATAGTAAAGCTCATGCCATGCTGTCAAAAATTGGCTTTAAGTGCAAATTTAGGCCAATGCTATGGTGTATAAAGTAGCCAAAGCAAAAGATCTACACCGAACAGTAACCTGATGACCATGCAGAGAAGCATAAAGTTATACAAGTTTATAGGCGTGCCAGGCAATAAACTTAAGGACTCCCTCCCAGCAACAATCAGCAATAAGCATTTTGACAAATAGAGGACTCAGGGTTTGATACTTGTAGATCCATCTTGCTGTGTAAAGTCATCAGAGTTTTAGGGGGAGGGAAAGGGGGTAGAGGGGGGGAACACCAATTATGGTGGTAATGGATATTAACTTTCCATATCCAAGAATAAAATAGGCTAAAGCTACTAAAATGCTAGTGCCTCACTCTTCAACATTACCTGCATTATAAAACCAACCATGACAGGCAGGATTACAATTTTTTATCCAACCTTTGCACATATGCAGATGCTGATGCAAGAAAATCTATCCTACAGCTACTACAATCCGAGTCTAATGACAAAATGATCACAAAACCACATTGATAAATGTCAAACGACAAGGTGAGCAAATTCTACAATCAAACCATGCCTTTATGAGGAAAAACCTTTACATTAGAAAATGAACCTAGGGATACCATGGCATGGAGTTCAATAGTGCAAAGATTTCACAATCTTCGCTTTTACTTTGGAGGAAGGGGGAATACGTGAGAAATATAAAAGTTATTTTACTTAATATTAGTTAACAATTAAAAATGCTACTTCCTAGATACATACAAGCTAAACTAGACAATTATGAAAAGAGGAAAAAAACACTTGACAGAAATTTTGCACATCGATTAGTTCAAAGCAAATGAATCTCAACTTAGTCCGACTCAATCAACAAGAGTGAAATTATAGACCAGCAAAGATATCTAGTAAAAATATGGACTTAAGTTAGAAACCTCAGCGCGAATTAACTGGACATCCTTTACTACAAACTCCGCAGCCCTGTTCTGTTCTTCTCGTTCCAGAACAGAAAAAACTTCGTTGGCCAAATTGTCCTCAACATTTATACCACCAAAGGCAGTCAAATCAATATCTCCATCAGGCAGATAGGTCCTTAGTGGCACAGACCCAAAGGGAAATACCTGAAACAAAGATGATTTAGAAAGGAATCTACATTTCAGAATAGGTCTCACTCAGATCAAAGTCCATAACACGAATTTTAGTCTCTAAAAGGATATAGAAGCTACAATAAATGGAAACTGGGGAAAAATGAAAGGTAGAAAAAATTTTGGATGGATAAATTTAGAAGCAAACAATTTGCTGAATTGAACATCCCTAGGCCCTCCCACTCATGAACAGACCCCGGGGAAGAAGGTGGACCGTACAACCCCTCCCAACCTCTAGGCTCTATGTCAAATAAGCACAATGTAAAACTCGTACGACTTATCATAATTATAATTGGTTCCCACTTAAAAACCCCACATCCAGGAAGTTAACATAAGGAATTGAACCCATTCCATTAATATCATATACCTCCAAATAAAAAGGAAAATTATCGCAAATGACATTGTTAACTTATCATGCTCACAATTGGTTCCCCCATGTAACACCAATATCTAGGAAATTAATGTCATATTATCTCCAAACAAAACGGAAAATTATTGCAAATGACAGCCACATCACGTTACCCTAGCAACCACCCATTACACAATAATCATATGAAGGGTGATCTGTAGTTCCCAATTGATGCCAATCCTCGTTAAAAAATCAGTTAAATAGAAATCATGGTTGCCAAGATTCGTCTATAGTTCGGCAAAAATTAAACATATGACCCAAATACCCAAACCATAGACACATAAATAAACTTCTCAATCATCTCTTCTGGCCTTTTGAACGGCAGAAATACTTGCTTCAACATACGGTAGTAGTTTATAACAGTTGTTTTCTGATTGAAGAGATACGCCTTGCCGTTCCGCTAATTTCTCTCAGACAGTATCTTTATATATTTTCTTCGCACATAAATAGAGAGGTGTCTGATCTAGGTGTTGATCTAATTAGCAGGCTCTTAATTATTAGACGCACATTCCAAGTCTCCAACCCCTACAGCTGTGCGGCAAATTTTTTATTTTGATCTTGCTATCTAAAAAGGCCGTGCAGCCTGATAATACTTTATTCAAACAGTGATCACTACTCAAACTCATTGTACCCGAAAAAAAAAACTCAAAACCCGCTGTAAAATTAATTTTCTTTTGCATGCTAACTGAAACACGCTCGGATTGGGATCAGGAAATCTGTCATCAAAAGTGGTTGCAGCAAAAAATATCCATAAGTAAATCTTAGTTGAATATTTAAAGTATCAAATTTGAACAATTACCCATTACTTATGGTAAACATCTACGCATATATTTACAAGATTAAACATATATACGGATCAATATATGCACACACATATACATGTATATATCGGTAGCTCACCTCACAGCCAAGAAAACCTTTAATGAGCCTCTGCACGTAATCAATAACCGCTTTCCTCCTGTTTTCAGAGAGGATAGTGGGCTGAACCTGGGCTATGACACCCTGCGTCGCGTCTTCGGCTCTTTGCCAGTACTCGGCACCAATTTCCGTTTGATTCGAAGGTAAGAACGACGACTGTGATGAAGACGATGATGACGGCATCTCCTCCAAAACGGCGCCGTTTGGTTCAGGCGACCAAACGCTAATGTCGCCCATGAAATTACCAAAAATTCCGCAAAAAATTTACCAAACAATAGCGAAATTAAACCTTTAGAGACACGGCACCCCGACAACTGTTACGGAACCCGACGGCGCACGAATCGACGGTGCAACCATCGAGGCGGTTGAAATTCACGGAGAAATCAAACGCAAATCGTCGTTGTTAATCTGAGATGAGACTTGATCTTGGGCGATCAGGCGGGTGCGAAGGAAAGTGACGAAACGACCGAGGAATTGGAATAAAACGACGGGAGGGAGGAGCAAGAATTTGATAAGGGCGCTGGCGATGGTCGGGGAAAAGAAAATCGAAAGTGGTGTAGAGAAGTTAAAAAGAGTGGGAATTTATGTTTGTCGATGGTATATATGTTTTCTCGATTGTGTATATATATATATATATATATGTTGATTTGCTCAAACATTAAAACGAGTAGAGCATAAGATAAATAAATACCAAAAATACCAAACTTCTATCCACATATATTTAGGGTTTATGCAAGCATGTAACGATTAAGTAATAGTTGATAGGGAAAATTTACACTCTATTAATATTCAATCTTTAAAATCAATGTTGCATGCATCCTCTAATATTTTACATGAATATATATCATATTTAATGACAATATTTCATTGAATTTATCTTTGGAATTATAGTGCTAGGTGACAAATTTAATGATTTAATGTCACGTTACAAAATAGAAAATAATTCATGAATTATCTATTTTGTAATTGTTTTCTATCCTTCTATCCCTTTTATTGCCTCTAGTGTAGTCCTTCACGGCTCCCGACCATGATCTATATCCATTTGCCTTTAGTTTCTGTTTAGAGCATTGATATTGACGTCAAATGCATGTGAAAACAAAAATATGCCTCATTTCACATCAAAACTACTGCATTGGATTAATTAAAGGGATTAATTTTTTTTAATAAGTAAGAGAAAAATATTATTAATCAGAAAAAAAATATACAGCCTGTTTATACAGGAAGTATACATAACACCTAGGAACGTTCTATGTGCGATGAATTAAAAACAGGAACTCATGAACATTGTTCCCATTTAGTACAATAGTGGAAAACCAAAGCAATAAAGTGTGTAGAAAAAAGTTCTTCAACTCTGCCACATAGCGTTCCTTGTCTTCAAAGCAGCGCGTATTTCTTTCTAACCAAATACATCACGTCATACACAGTGGGATCATCTTCTATACCGCTGCCACTTGATGACATCATTGCATCTTCCTCCAACAACCCAACAACTCTACCACTTTTGAGGGCATAACCCATGCAACATCAACCATTTGGAAAATCTCATCCCACAATTCCCTTATAACCTCACAGTGTAATAGGAGATGATTAACAAATTCTTCATTCTTTTTACACAAATAACATCAATCCATCACTACATACCCCATCTTTCTCAGGTTATCTGTGGTCAAGATCTTTCCAACGGCTACATTCCATACAAAAAAGGCTACTTTAGAAGGCACATGAGCCTTCCAAATGCTCTTCCAAGGAAATGAAGTGTGGTCTTGTGATGATAAGAGGTTATAGTACGCCTTTACTGTTAATTTCTTCTTATTACTAGCCCTCCACTTCAAGCAGTCACACTGTACCATAGGAATCCTCATGAAGTATATTAAGCTAAGGAAATCTGAAACCATAGGTAATTCCCAATCATGGAAGTCCCTGATGAAAAGAACATTCCACTGTTGAGCACCTTGAAAAAACAATTGCACTTCTGCCACTGAAGCCTCCCTATTAGCAGCAATACGTAAAACAGTTGGATAAACTCTTTCCAATGCCTGGTCTCCACACCAAACATCCTGCTAGAAGCTGATGCGAGTACCATCTCCAACTGTAAAGCAAACATGTCTCTCAAAACAAGACCACCCGCTCCTTATAAATTTCCATAAACCCACACCATGCCCCCCTCTTACTTCGTTGGAGTACCAACCACCTCCAGCAGTTCCATATCTTGCATCAATAATTTCTTTCCACAAAGACCCCCCATCCGAGTGATATCTGCATAACCACTTCCCAGTAAGGCTTTATTAAAAGTTCTCAATTCGCGCACTCCCAACCCCCCTTGTGTAACTAGAGCACAGACTGTCTTCCAATTGACTAGATGGAATTTTTCTCCTCCTTCAAGCCCCCCATAAGAAAGTCCTTATGATTTTCTCAATCTTGTTCCCCACCCCTACCGGTAAAGGAAACAAAGATAAGAAATATATAGGAAGGTTTGAAAGGATACTCTTAATAAGAGTAAGCCGGCCCCCTTTTGACAAATAAATTTGTTTTCAACCAGCCAACCTTTTCTCTATCTTCTCCACCACCCCATCCCATATTTTTCTAGCCTTAAAAGTTGCACCCAATGCAAGTCCCAGATATTTCAAAGGCAAAGAGGACACTTGACAATCCAATAAACTTGCTAGACTGCATATATTTGATACCACACCCACTGGAACCATCTTAGATTTGCCAAGGTTCACCTTGAGTCCCGACACTGCTTCAAAGCAAAGTAATAGTGCACGTAGAGTTTGGATCTGGTTGTTATCTACTTTACAGAAAAGTAAAGTATCGTCTGCAAATAAAATATGAGAGATAGTAATTGAGCCACCAGAACCATTACCTACCTAAAAACCAGATAAAATACCTCCACCAACTGCGGCCTGCACCATCCGTTTAAGGGCCTCAATGACTATAACAAACAAAAAGGGGGATAAGGGGTCTCCTTGTCGCAAACCCCGAAAACTATCAAAAAATCCAGCAGGTGTACCATTAACTAAAACTGAGAATCGAGCAGTTGAAATGCAATGACTCATCTATGCAATCCACCTATTACCAAAACCACACCTCCTGAGTAGGTATAATAGGATTTCCCAACTCACATTATCATACGCCTTCTCCATGTCAAGCTTACATAGGATGCTTGAGCCTCCCTCCCTCAATCTATGGTCTAGGCATTCATTTGCGATGAGCACTGAGTCAAGAATTTTTCTTCCACGAATAAAAGCATTCTGGGGCTTGGAAATAATATGTTTCAACATCGGGCTTAACCGGTTAGCAAGAACCTTTGAGATAATCTTATACACTCCACTGATCAAGCTTATAAGACAGAAGTCCTCAATAATCAAAGCCCCATGTCTCTTAGGAATGAGCGCAATTAAAGTTGCATTGAGGGATTTTTCAAAGTTTTGAAAAGAATGAAATTCACTAAAGACATCCGAAACATCCCCTTTGACAATGTCCCAGCAGGTTTGAAAGAACCCCATAGAAAAACCCTCTACGCTTTATCCTTGGTCATCCCAACAATGACCTTGTAGATCTCATCGTCATCGAAAGGTCTCTCCAAAACGCTTGCGTTTTGAAAGTCAATAGCGTCAAAAGATAAAGCATCAAGCTTCGGCCTCCACTCAGTCAGTTCTGTGAGAAGGGTCTCATAATAATCCACAATATGATTTTCTAAGTCCGAGGGAGAAGATAACACTTGATTACCTGAGTGTAGCGACTCTATAGCTTTATTACGCTGATGTGAATTTGCCATTTTATGAAAATACTTCGTACACTTATCACCTTCTTTCAACAAAAGGGCTTTGGATTTTTGACGCCAAGAGGTCTCCTTTAACAACAACACCCTCTCCAAACTTGCCAAGACTGTACCCTTCCTCACTATCATCTCCTCTGAGGGATTTTCCGATAATTCCCTTCCCTCTAACTCCTGCAATTCCTCCATAAGGGTAGTTTTCTGGTTGTCAATGTGGCCAAAGACTCCCACGTTCCACTTTTTCAAGTCTTGTTTCAGAGCCTTCAGCTTACCTGCAAGAATAAAACTTGGAGTACCTGTGAACTGATAAGCAGACCACCAATTACATACCATCTCCACAAACCCGTTCGCGGTAAGCCACATGTTTTCAAACTTGAAATAACAGCAACTACTATGAATGCCCCCACAATCTAGTAAAATAGGAAAATGATCTGAGTCAACTCCCTGTAGACGTTTCTAACATACTTCCGGATAGTGGGCTTCCCATGAAGGAGAGACAAGGAATCTGTCCAATTTCGACCATACCCGACCATTAGACCAAGTGTATTTGCCTCCTACCAAAGGGAGGTCCATAAGGTCCAACTCAAAGATGAACTTGGAGAACTCCTCCATAGCCGTTGAGTTCCGAAGATGTCCTGACCTCTCACAAGGGAAGCGAGTAATGTTGAAGTCTTCTTCCATGCACCACGGTACATCCCAAAAAGAGTATACACCTACCAACTCTTCCCATAACCTTCTCCGCTCCTTGTCCACATTGGGCCCATATGTTCCTACAAATGCCCATTCCCATCCGTTAGCAACGTTCTTGAATCGCAATGATACCGAGTAATCCCTGATACACTCCTCAGTCACCTCAACCACTCTTTTGTCCCACATTAATAACACTCTACCTGATGCTCCTAGAGAGCCCAAGTAAGACCAGCCCACATATGCACATCCCCATAAACTTCGCACTATTTTTCTGTTGATAAACCTAACTTAGTTTCTTGAAAATAAACCACATCACCCTTCCACATCCACAATCAATTTTTGATACAAAGGCATTTATTGCAATCATTAAGCCTCGCACATTTCAAGAGATAATCTTAGGCTGCATGTAAACTTAGATTTCCCCTCCCTTTCATTCTATCCCTACTGCTACTTCCTTCCTTTGCATCATAGTTATTGAGCAAGTAAGCCTTTTCAATTCCCTATCCTGTTTTGTGGCTGACATCATATGCCTATCCTCAATTGCCATAAGAAGATCCCTAAATTTTTGTTCATCGCCTCCAAACGAAATCCCAATAACAGCTTGTATCTCCTTCACTTTTTTGAATACCTAGTTAGAAGGAACTCGCTTGTTATTAAAACTTGGCGGAAGGGTGCATAACAGAGTTAGCGCAGCCCCCTCACCACCAATACAGTCTTTATCCACCAAAGCCAGCTGCAAATTCAAGTCTGAGATTGTTTGTTCCCCACCAATTAAATCTTCTGGCCAAAATACCTCTTCCACTCTTTAGAAAGCCTTCCAACATCAGGAAAATTAAATTCCCCCAGCATATTCCCAACAGATTTGCGATTTTGGGAGACTTTTTGCTTCCTATTTTGGATGGTCCTGATTTTGTGGGCTTTCCTTTTTACTTTCATTTGCTTGGGTTCTCAACTGCCTAGGGTTGTTGGGATGCCATCTTCTGGCCCTCCGATGGCCTCACTGTGACGCCCCCAAATTCCGTTTGGGATCGGACAAACATTTGAAGCGTCGAGACATGCAACACAAGGTTACCTGCCCCCGTTCATGACATATAAGATGCAATGTTCCTAACATGCATCTAACATTATGCAATATTCGCAGCGGATAATTTTTTTCTTTAGCAATACTATGCACCAAATTGAAAATATCCCAAATGCTTAAAACATACTTCATACATAAAGACCCATTAAATAGATCACAACACTAGTCCAAAATGGTTATGATCCAAAAAGTACTAAAGATGCAACTCCATTGTACAAGTAGTAATTTACGTTAACTACTATATTAACATTGACGTCGCACCGTCGCTTAGTCAACTGTGTCTAGTTGATCAGCTCCTGATTCTCCTTCAGGTCCTGTAACAAGATCTACCATTCGGGAGGAATGGTAGTTGGGACTACCAAAGTGAGATTTGATTACAAATCTCAGTAAGTTAACAAAAAACTTCCACACAAGCTAATGATGCATGGATGACAGTAAAAACATAAATGCATAATCAAATTCATAAGTAATTAAAGCATAACTTGGCGTACAATATAGCATAATTGACATAACTTAAATTGAAACATGAACTGAACTTGACTTGACATGAACTTGATCTGAAACTTGACTTAGCATGAACTTGCTTTGAAACTTGAATTAACATGAAAAATACATACTCCACAGTTGTTGTGGCCCCATGTATTCTACGTGTAAATACATACTCCACAGTTGTTGTGGCCCCATGTATTCTACACAAACTTGACTTAACATGAAAAATACATACTCCACAGTTATTGTGGCCTCATGTATTCTACGTGTAAATACATACTTCACAGTTGTTGTGGCCCCATGTATTCTACGGAAACCTATTCTTTAACTGCTTAAATACATACTCCACAGTTGTTGTAGCCCCATGTATTCTGCGTGTCACAATTGTTGTGTCTCACGTAGTGTATGCGCCACAATTGCTGTGACCCCATACATAAGTAATCAAGATGAAACGTGACTGGAATACGAAATGACTGAAGCCCTGACGTAACATAACGTGACTTGAACATAACTTGAAATACATGACCAACTTGAGATAGAAATATTTCGTAACATGACATAACATATAATAGACAACATATTTAACATGACATACTTACAACAGTGAATATTACATGACTTGACATATATGTAATAGATGTCATACTTAGCATGACGTACTTGTAATGTACAGTAATACATGACAGAATATATTATGTAACAGATAAAAAATTGATGACAGAATAAATTCTGTATAATAGACAATTACGTGATAACTTGGCATGGCAAGACATATATGATAACATACATACATACATACACTGTAGTTCCTTTACTTAGCACACATACACAATAGACTGCTACTAAGTTAAAAGCTAACTTACCTCGATTTCCGCGTTTCTTATAAAACTTCAAGTGCGACCACGAGGAACTGTAATTAGTGATTCTAAAAGTTATAACTAAATCACTAATAATTTGAAATATGGAAAATACTAACTTAAAGAGTAAAATTTTCATTTTACTCTCTACATGTGAGAAAATGACCGTTTTACCCATAACTTAAGGATTTTGCATACTAACTCCAAAAGTTTCCAAAATTTACATTTCTCATGTAAATTTTGTCCTAAACTTAAATATCAACTCAGAAAACTTTAAAACAAAACACAACTATGAAGAACACACTATGGCCGAAACATCCATAGGCCATTTCCCTTGATTTTTGTTGCAATTCCTTCCAACTTCTAAATCATGCTTAAACCAAAATTTTGCAACAAATATCTTCCAATCCTAAGTTCAAAACCATACTTAAAACATTCATTTAGAAAAAGCTAATAATTAACACCAAACTTTTTTGTAAAAAGATCCAAGCACTTGAATCACAAGTTTTAACCTTAAATCAAAACATCTCCAAGAATTTCAAAAATCAAATCTTACTTCTAACATATTCATAATATCATCCTAATATCAACCATGTTTTAAATCATCGAACTAAAGTCACCAAATTCACAAAATAATATTTGGAGTTTTTGGTTTTACACTTAGTCCAAAAACAGAAACTTTTTCCTCAACTAATTTTGATAAATCTCTTGATCTATGACTTATAAATATATGATCTTCAAACCAAACCATCACATGGTTTAAAAAGATGTCTTAAAACATATATAAGCTTCTAATTCAAGATCACATGGTTAGAAATTAACCAAAACATAAATTTAGCCAAGAATATCCACACTTTGGCTTATTTGAATATCTCTTTGCATAAAATTTCATATCTTTGAAACTAACATCAAATATCTTCAAAATAATAATATAACATGTATATAAGATACTTAGGATCCTTCAATAAAATTATTAAAGTCATTAGAATAGGTTTAGACCACCAAAGAGTTAAACTTTCTCAAAACAGAAACTGTTTTTCTTCTTCCAGTTTCTAAGTTTCTAAATCTAAGAAAATCTTTCATCAAAACCTTTAATCATGCAAAAATCCTCAACTAATAGTCACATATACATGTTAACAATACTCCATAAAAATTTCGGACCAATATCTATCTATTAGCTTGGTCAAAAACTCCAAACTATAACATATTCTACAGTTTATCTCTCAGAATGACCTTTTTATAGTTTACACAATATTTGACTAACCAAATGATCTTCAAATGGTGCAAATAAGATATCCATGTAAACTAGACTAAAAAAGGAACAACTTATATGAAGGAGATTTTATGATAAAACACTTACAAAAGCTTCGAAATGGGTGTTCAAAAGACCTCCTAAAAGCTGTCCGAGAGAGAGTGTTTGATATTCTTTCAATGGAAAGTGTAAATGAAGATAATTTCGTGGGGAGAGGTGGCTGGAGATACTTATGGATGAGATATGGAAGAGATGAGGCTGAAGTTGAGAGTTGAGTGTAGTTTTCTCCTACCCAAAATATCCATAAAAGATTATCTCATAATATTCTATCCAATAGTATCTACAAAAAATCAACTTAAGATATTTTTATCTAATAATATCTATAAAAATCAACTCAAAATATTTTTACCCAATAATATTCATGAAAATTACCTCAAGATATTTCTTTTTATCCAATAATATCTACAGTTTTGAACAGACGTTTTGTCCGAAAATATGAAAAAATGTTATTGCGCCATAAGACTTTAAATAACCCTCCGAGTCTAATGGCACAAACCATAATACATTTTGACACTTCTAACTATCTCCAATAATCAAAAACACACTTCTGATACCATAGTAAATAATAACACTAACTATGTAGTTAAACAAAAACCTATACGATTAATGGATTCGTGAAAACTTATGGGGTTTTCACGAGGTTCCTAAAGTTAATAGAAATTTCACAATTGAATTTCTAGCGGGCTGTTACACTCACCATCGGCGGAGATTGCAAGCCAAGTTGGTTCTAGGTTACAGACGTATGTGCAAGCTATGAATAAAAAAGTGGATGCACCTGCGTTCAAAATACCTATGAGATTTCCAGTTGATATCAATGGTGAATTGGGATTTATCTTCTCTAAAGCATAGATGACTAAGGTAGAGGAAGAGTTCCATTTTGCGTTAGTGATGAAGTTCATGAGATATCGGCCATCTATTGATAAAATCAAACTATCAGTTGTGAGAACATGGGGATTGACGAAAATTCCAACGATCAGTGTTATGGATGATTATCATGTGTTAATTCACATGAAAAACAAATGTGATTTTGTGCATGGCTGGGCAAGGGAAGGTAGAACTATGGAAGGCAATTATATTCGGTTGTTCAAGTGGACAAAGGATTTTGATGTGAATAAAGAATCTCCATTGGCTACTCAATGGATTTTCTTGCCTGGGTTACCAATGCATCTCTATTGAATGGATTTTCTGCAAATTATAGCGACTCATTTTTGTCATTATCTTGGAACTGATAGTGCGACAATCAACCGTACGAGAGCCTCGGGGGCACGTATTTGTGTGGAGGTTGACCTATCTATGGAACTGGTAAAGGGATTTTCTCTTGTTTTATCACCAACTCAATGTCTGTGGTAAGAGTCCAAATATGAAAAGATGGTTTTTTTTTTTGCTCCAATTGTTGCCGACAAGGACATACCTCAATTGTGTGTAGGATGGGAGAGAAAAGAAGGAACGACAGAAAGCAAAAAGAACAAGGATAACAAGAATTTTTTGGAATATTAGAGGGTTAGGTAGGTCGAGAAGCAAGCTGAAGAATTTTCTTAATAAGTTTAATGTTGGTTTGTTTGCTATTTCAGAACCTTTTGCAGCTGATGATTGGATGACTATGCTGGAAAGTTTTTTGAATTATCACAACTCTATTTATAATGAAAATCAGGGTGGTAAACTATGGCTTTTTTGGAAGGACATGAATGCGTTTGAGGTAATTTCTATCAACACTCAGATGATTTCCGAGTGGTTCACTAAGGATGGTCAAAGAATTTTGGTGAGTTTTGTCTATGCCAAATGCTCATATATTGAGAGAAGAGATTTATGGTGGCAGTTGGAAGAGAGCCAAGTTTCGGATTTCCAGTAGTTGGTCATGAGAGATTTTAATGTTATTCGAATGGACTATGAAAGAATTGGTGGAAATCCAATACCTCTTTTACCTATGATGGAGTTTAAAGAATGTTTACATCAGTGTGATCTTGTTGATTTATTGAACTCAGGCCAACGAATGTCTTCGTGAAATGGCCATGTAGGAGTGGCTCGTAGCTGGGCTAAGCTGGATCGTGCTCTTATTAATAATGCTTTCTTGAACCTTTTTGGTTCGGCTCATTTCAAATATCTGAGTCGGAAGTCTTCTGATCACAGTCCTGTGGTGGTTTATACTAGCTCACCGTTCTCTGTGTATGGCCCTACACCTTTTTGATTTATCAACATGTGGAGCACACATGATTTTTTTTTGTCATGCGTTAAAGATGCATGGATACGAAATGACTCGGCCTCCGGTCTTTTGAAATTGGCTATCTATCTAAAGAGAACTAAAGTTGTTTGAGGTGCTTGGAATAAAAATGTTGTCGGGAGAGTGGGAGAAAAGCTACAAGCTCTAGAGGAAAGGATGGAATTACTAGAATATCAGCTGCAATCTGGTTTTTCTAAGAAGGTTGAAGACAATTACTTGGCTATGAAGTTGGAGTTTCAGGCGTGGGAGAAGTGAGAAGTATCCCGCTTGGGTCAAATTGGAAAAAAAAAAAAGGTTGATGGAGGGGGATCAAAACACTAAATTCTTCCATTCATTTATCAATCAGAGACGGAACAAGGGTCGTATAGACCGCATGGTTCTAACCGATGGGAGGATTTTAGATGGTGCGGAAGTTATACATAATGAAGTTGCTGCTTTCTTCTAGAATGTTCTTTTAGAGTCTTCCGTGATTGAACCTTGTGATCTCTCCGAGCTAATACAAAGTCAAGTTTCAGATGAGGATATAGTTTTCTCTGCTCCAAACCGATAGAAGATGAAGTTCAAAAAGTGGTGTTCTCGATCACCAAAGACAATAGCTCAGGACCAGACAAATTTGGTTCTGAATTTTTTATGTCTTCTTGGGACATTATAAAGGAAGATGTCATGGATGTGGTCTATCAGTTTATGCTCTGTAGCTTATAAAATTTTCTCCAAGATTATTGTTTTCAGACTAACTAATGTTGTTGAGAAGTTGGTCTCGCATGAATAAGGTGCTTTTATTCTTGGGCATAGTATTTTTGAGAATATTACTCTAGCACAGGAAATTGTCCATTCTTTATACAATAAAATGGTTGGCGACAATGTGATGGTCAACCTGGATATGGCTAAGGCTTACGACATAATGAACTAAAATTTTCTTCTGGAGGTTCTTAAGGCTTTTGGCTTTTCTCAGAATTTTTGCATACTTATTAAAAATTGTGTGGAGTCCCCATGGTTTTCCGTTATGATGAATGGAACCTTTAAAGGGTTTTTTCAATCTTCGAGAGGCTTACGTCAAGGAGACTTCCTTTCTCCTTATTTATTCATCATAATGAAGGAGGTTTTGACAAGATTGCTCAGAAATAATTATGAGACAGTTCGTGTTGGAAAATTCCACCATCCTATTGGGGCTCCTTTGGTTCGCATTTACTTTATGTGGACGATATTCTTATTTTTGCTAATGGAGGGAAGAGGTCTATCAAAAATCTGGTTTGCACTTTAGAGATGTATGAGAAGTGGTTGGGTCAATGTATCAGTAAGGCTAAGTCAACTCTAGTTATGTCCAAATACATTACTCTTGCTCGAAAACGTAATTTATTGAGAATTACGTGTTTCATAGAAGGCAACTTTCTAGTTATGTATTTGGGTGTGCCGTTGGTGTCTGGTAAATTGACCTTCAGGATAGTGGAGCCTCGTGTGGAAAAGATCAGAAAGAAAATTGCGGAATGAAAATTTAAGTTGCTCTCGCAAGGTGGTAGATTGATTCTTTTAAGACATGTGCTGTCTAGCTTGCCTATACACTTGATGTTTGCTATAAATATGCCACTAGTCACTATTTCTCGTATAAATTCTCTTCTTACTAATTTTTTATGGGGAGAAGTGGAAGGTAAAAGGAAGATTCATTGGTGCGCTTGGGGTAATATTTGTAAACCTACCTTGGAAGGGGGCATGGGTTTGAGAGACCTTAAGGAGATTCAAAAATCTCTTCCCATGAAATTCGCTTTTAGATTGATCACTTCTACCAATCTATGGTCAAATTTTTTTCAGGGCCAAATAGTGCAAAAAAGAACATTTGTTGGTAAGAAAGGGTAGACCAAATGACTCTCGGTTTTGGAGATCAATGATGGCCATCATCCCGAAAGTTATGGATAATGTAAAAATTTTGGTGAGAGGTGGGAACTCTTCCTTTTGGTTCGATAGGTGGCTTGCATCAAGTCCCTTAGCTGTGTGGAGTGAGGATATTTTGAACAATAAGTTGTGTATCAAAGATGGCTGGCTGAACAACAACTAGAACTTTGATTTATTACCGGATCTGGTTGTGCTGATAGAACTATGGAAATTTTGAACAATATTCCAACTGGTAGAAGTGGTCGGGATATATTCATCTGGAAGCCTGCCCTTGATGGTAGCTTCTCCACTATAACAACATGGAGGTAGTGAGGAGCAAAATAATAATTTTGTGTGGAATAAATGTTTTTGGCTCGCTTTAATGCCCAAAAAAATTTCTATATGTTTATGGAAAGTTTGGTTTAGATGTTTGGCAATCGATGATGGAATTCAGGCTAAAGAAATATCGATGGCTTCAGCATGTGATTGTTGCGTGTAGAGAAGCCAGGAAACAATTGACCACATTTTCTCTTTAGGCGAGGTTGTTTTGGAAGTTTGGCATCGAGCTAGTGTGGTTTTGGGGATCCCTTTCCAGTAGTCTCTCTCATAGAAAAACAAAATGGCAAACTGGTTTCACTATACTCATAAATCGTCTATCAAAGTCATTTGAATTGGATTGATATCGTGTCTAATCACCTAGTGCCTATGGAATCAGAGATGCAAAGTGAGAATGGAAGGAATGCATCAAAGTGCTAACCAGCTATGGAGATGTGTTCGGTACGAGGTTAGCTCACTAGCCAATAGCACTAATTCCTTCTCTAAATTGAAAATGCCAGACATTGCTATTCTGAACGAGTTTCACATTAGATCTCTAATGCCACATTTCCTCTTCGGTTCCTAACTATTTATTCACTTCTTCCCTGGCACTTATATTTTATTGAATGTTCAAACTTGCAAGATCATTTTCTTGTAACAAACTTAATTTTTCTTTTGCCTCGGCAATTTTAACTTGTACATTGCCAAACTTTTTTTTTGTTCCACCCTTTCAGTTCCTCCCCCACCTTTTAAGTCCACTTCATCAAAGACTTTATACCTTCTTCTTTACTCCTATCCCTCCATGAATCTTTAATGAGTTTGGAGCAGCCTTCCTCCCCTAACCACATTGATTCAAATCTGAAAGGTTTGGATCCCCTCCTACTTGTTTGAGGTCTAGTTGTATCCACCCACAAAGGAATATGGTCAGAGTAGGCTACTGAACCATGTACCACACTTGTCATAGGGTTATTTGAACACCAAGCTTCATTAGCTAGAGTCCTGTCCAGTCGAGCACGTATGCACTCAGAATCTCCTCTTCTATTAGACCACATGTATGGACTTCCTTGGTATCCCAAATACTTAACACCACAATCGTCTATAGCTTCTCTAAAATTTTTCATTTGCCATTCTGGTCTATCTACTTCCCCCGACTTCTTAGATTGGTGTATGATTTTATTAAAATCACCAATCAATAACCACCCCAAGTTATCAACACACTTCAGTGATTGCATAAGAGCCCATGTCAAGTATCTATTGGCCACTTCAGGGAAGCCATAGATACCTGTTAAGAACCACCTTCTTCCCTCTTGTTCTTTTTCAACAACTACAACATGTATATGATTTTTTTAGTATCGTAAAATAGTGAGGTCTACTTCTGTTTTCCAAAATAAAGCCAGCCCTCCCCTTCTTCCCTCACAAGTAACTGCTAAACAGTTTACAAAGCCCATCCGAAGCTTACACTTGTCCATGTCAGAAACTCTTAGTCTAGTTTCCTGAATGAACAAAATGTCGAGATCTTCCTTCATAACAAGGTCACGAAGGTTTCAAATTCCACATGATCCAAGCCCATGGGGAATTGAAGCTCAGTGTTTTCATAATACTTGATGGGGCTGATTAGTAGTCTCCAACATTTTCTGTGATAGTACACTATTTTCCTGTATATCTCCATTAACTACCTTTCTAGCTTTTGTCAAGAAACATATGTCATCATCACTTACCTCGACCTTTCTCTTGTTGCTAGATGATCTCCTTGTTATAGGGGAGTCTCCACTCTTGACCCGAGATCTACATTTCCACCTACTCCCCACTCCCTTCTCCTTCAGACTCAAGGTAAGTATCGAGGCCTCAACTACTTCTACCTCATGCATGCAGACAAGAGAGGATTCATGTAGACAAAAAGGCCCACGCTCATACCCCTCAGCCCCACCATCAGGTTCATGCCTCTACCCTCCAGTCCCACCATCATGTTCATATCCCTGAGGTTCACCAGGCCCACCCTCAGACTCGTATATTTGTTCTTCAGTCCCATCAGGCCCATTTTCATTACTATCCTCCATGCATTGGTTTCTCATTGTCCCATTAGTTGTGACGACCCCTTCGTGCCATTTGTTTCTGTTACATCTGTAGGGGGTCTCCTTAACAAACTCATGGTCCCCATTGTCAAATTCCCCCGCATGGCATTTCTCTTGTTCCGTGGGTCCTTTCCCACTCCCCTTCCTGCACCCATTACCTTTTCTGTTGCAGCCTTAAATTCTGTTACATGAGGTGCAATTTGTCTAAACTACCCTTTAACAAAACCTTGCTCTGGCTACCTTCGTGTCATATTACTTCCGGATGCCTCTGCCTCCCTATCACCGTCATCACTTCCCATTTCAAGACCCTTCTTCTACTCTCCTTCGCTGGTGTAACCATTACTCGACGAGGACTAGTGCCAAAGACCAGTATTCTCAGCATGGAGCCATAACCCAAACTGCATTCCTTTGGGACCATCACCCCCATTGTCATCTTTTTGAATAAAACATCATTCCTCCCCATGTATAATCCACCCACATGTGAAGCATATTTTTGGTAACTTCTCATAGCAAAAATGGATCCATACTTTATCTCCCTGGACGTTAATGAATCTTCCTCTTGCAATAGCTTTGCACAGCGGCATTTCTACCTTCACTCTCAAACATTTCCCCCACCCTACTCCATCACTCTCCACATCAACTTCAATGCATCTCCCTACTGAGTCTCCTATCTGTTTCCCCCATTCCATCGACATGAAACAAGAGGCAGTTTATGAATCTGTATCCAAAACGCTTCATGATCAAAGGCAATCCGCCCTGGTTGCATGATCCCATCATAAGGCACTAGGATAAACAAGACGTTATCAAACAGCCACGGTTTGCCTTCAAGGACTCTTTCCTTATCAGCATGTGTGGCGAAGGTAACCACAAAGATATTTCTCTCAACTTCTTGAAATGCAGTCCTTTTACTGATCCTCCAAATCCTAGCCATATTATTTCCAATAACATCTTTCCCTACATAACGTTCCGAGCACACCTTCCCAATCAGACTTCTCTCACCCTTCCTTTGAATCTCTTCTCCACTTCCATTGTCAACATCTAGAATCACTTCCTCTTCCTCCGTGAGGCTAAGGTGCCCCCACATATCCTCAAGACCTTCCATTCTCGGCCCTTCCTTCTATTCCGATAGACCTTAGGTGATTCCTATGGATAAACCACTTATTCACCACCTCTGGGGTCGACTAAAATCTAGACCAGAGAGGAGACTTGAAAAATTAAACTTTTTACAAAAGTATTATTTTATATCTTATATAGTTAGTTAAACTTAATAATATATTAGCATGCCCCATGGGTTAATTATTATATTGAGTTAATAACGTATAATACTATAGTATAATAACATTGTAAATTATTATTTGAAACTAGTTAAATAATAATTGTTAATAATTATTACAAAAGGGGATGATAACGTTTATAAAAAACCATAGTACAAGTCTATAGACTATAATATGTAATTAATCATGATGGTATAAGTCTATAGATTATAACATGGACTATTATAGTATAATAATATGTAATTGTCAATAATCAATACCATAATACAACTACAAGATTAATAATTTTCATTATTCAATACTAACAATTAAATTAACTATTGAGTGATGGAAAAAATTATAATTATAAAAACCATAAATAGAATCATAAATAGAATGATAATTATTATTATACTAAATTACTAACAATGTAAAGGAAAACATTGCCGTTTACTAAAAGTATTCCCAAAATCTCATTTCCTCCCTCACCCCTCAGTTCCCGAATCCCATATTTCCATTTTTAATTTTCCAAAAAAACCCTAGCCTCCCTCAAACCCATCTGTGCCGTCGCCCCCCACTCACTCACACCGTGACACCATCGCTTCCTACCCTCTCACTCTCATGTTGTCGTTGTTGCTTCCCCCTCCCATTGCATGACTTTTCTCTCTCTTCTGGAAGCCATATCTCTCTCTTCTCCCTTTGTTTGATCAAAGGTAATATGGTCGTGGATATTTTCTTTTGTTTTTATCTTCACTTCTCAGCTTTCATTGTCTTTCATAATTGAGTTGGTAGTCTGGTAGATTGAAAGGGAAAATGAAGTCCCTGCAGAATGATTAAGGAAAATTTTCTTTCCAAATATAATTATAATGGACTCTACCATTTGTACAAATAAATAAAAATAAAATATGAATTTACATGTTGTATTTGAAATTATAATTGTGGAACCCAAGGAGGAAATCCAAAATAAAAAAGAGAGATTTTTTTTCTCATAGTCAAAGAAGTTACTTGTCATCCCAATGATGGGATATACAATTAAGAAACTCCTATGATCTTAAAATAGAGTCTAAGATTTACTTTCCATTTAATCCTTACAGTAAATCCATGCATTAATGATTTATGAAGCTCTAAAATTAATGCTCATAGTCTCTAAAACTAATGATTTACAGAGTTATTTTTTTAAAGTAACTCTATGGTTGAGTCTTTAGGAGTGAGAATTATTTGGGAAAGGTGTAATTTGTAAAGACTAGAAGTGGGTGATATGGAAGATACTAATTTTCATATAAATCTCTTTTATCTCACTAATAGTCACTTCTCGACTTTCCCATTACTGCTTTCTTTTTCATACTATGGAAATAGATGTTGATGGATTCAGTTCAAAATAGATAGGAATAATACTTTAATTGAATGCCAAGTAGTTGATCCGAGGTGAGGGTGAAATGCCAAGCATCTAATTAAATGCCAACCTTGGTGGTGTTTTCTCTTATGAAGTAATTAGTATATAGTGAATGGTAGTTTATTGACTGAGGATCCTTTCTATTTGAAATTAATCAGTTTTATTTTTCTATGTTTCTATTTGTTGTGAAGTACACACTCTTGGATGAAGAATAGCCCACAAGATGCCATTCTCCTAAGAAATCTATGGCTGAATAAAAAAGTATTATTGAATCACAATAACAATGTTTTCTCTTACACTGACAATTATAGCATATGCTCCTATAGGTTTTCCTTACTAATCTTTTCATTTTTTTTTTCCAGGCACAAACTTGGAAGTATGGCTGTTTGGAAATTTGTTACATTTACTTTATTGTTGTTGAGAACATTTGTTAAGCATTCAGTTTCTAATTTGGAAGTTTGTAATTTAACTTATTTTCGTGCATTTTTAAGTTTGTAATTTGTTGTTGAACTTGTTGGAAATATTTAATTTGGTTGGCACTTAGTACTTAGAAAATGTTGGATTTCTTTTGTTGTTGGGAACTTAGTAAATGTTTGTTGTAGTAGTGGTAAGTAAATATTATTAATATATTGTGATGGATGTGGATATTTATTGTAGTGAATCTAGTGGTTAGTTGAATGTTTATTTTTTATTTTTAGCTTTTGACTGCATGAGCATGCAGTTAGTATGTTACTTGTTACTTGTTTTTAGTTAGTTTTATTTTTTGTTATAATCAAAAGTGAATTATTTAGTTTAGATTGTAATTTTTGAAAAAATTAAAATTTGAAAGCCCACATAATTTTTTTTTTTTTAAAGGTGGGCCAAATATAGATTAAAGTCGGAGTCGGAAGTTGACTATTTTGACTTCAATCCAGTTGATGCTCAACCCTACTTTTGGGATTATTAATTAGTGAGTAATGTTACTCATTATTTTTTTTTATTAATTACTTTCTCTTGATATGATATTAAATAAGTGAAAGACTCCTTGTTATATTTTATTTGTCTAGCAATCATTTGATGTCACATAAAGCAAAGTTGCGAAGATAAGGGTTAAAAGGACAGGTATGACCATAGCCAAAAATATTCTTCTCATCTCCTCAGAATATGAATTAAAAGTACATATATTATGGAACTATGAATCATCAAGGGATGTATGAGCAGAAAAGAGAGTTGTGTTAAAAAAGTGTAGTGATCAAGCCGAGGAATTCCTTGATATGACGGAGAAATGATGTCAAGCTTAAATATAGATCATATCATTGATGGTGGTCGATCGTAATGAGAAGAATATGGCCAGTTCTCAAGAAATGACTTTACTTCCAACAAAATATTCACCTCACTAGGGATGGTAGTAAAGGATTTCCAAACCTTCGTAGTGAAGATCCTGGACCAGAACAAACTCACAGAACTAAAGATACATTGAAGTGGGAAAAACAAAACTCTAACACGTTGAAAGTTAATTGAGATGCCTCAACCCAGGCTAATTATAGGAAAATAGACATTATTTCTGTTGTTAGAATTCCAAATGGAGAAGTCCTAGCCGCAATGAGTGTTCCAATCCAAAACACCACTGACTCAACGTGGTGTAATTAAGTAGTTGCTCTCAGGAAGACTATAAAATTTTGTAAAATGATTGAGATCTCAAATGTTGCTTGGAGTGGGACTCTCTCATGGTTATGGAAGCTGAGAAGAATCAAGAATTAGCTGTTAAAAATATAATACAAATAATTAAGTCTATTTATTCTCATTAGCATAAACTTTTGAGACAATTGGTGATTTTACATATAATAAGAGCAGAGGTCATGAGTTCGAATTCTAACTCTACACTCTACCTATTTAATTAAATATTTTACTTATTGGATTCACTCATTAAAGAGGAGTTTGGCTCACATGACGTGAGGAAGAGTATTAAAAATATAATACAAATAATTAAATCTACCTTTTTCTATTAACTTAAACTTTTAAGACAAGTAGTAATTTCATATTAACTATGGCTAACTTATCAAAGATATTAAGCTAGAACTCAGAAGGCAAGAATGGATAGTACAACATGTTAGAAGACTAGCAAATGAGGCTGCACATAGGCTCGCAAAAAAAGCTTTGACTTTGAAGTCTGAAGTCGTGTGGATGGAAGATTGTCCTAAAGATATCTCTTGTCACTGGGAAAATCATATTATGGTTGATTAATAATGGATAAGAACCCAATATGTTATTTCCAACAAAGAAAGAATGGGGACGTGATTTTTAGAATCCACATTAATGTGAACCATTAGGTAGGGCCTGGCGACCACAACGTGAGCATTGATTTTATTTAATTTTTTTAAATTATGGTCTTATGTTTGATTCTAAACTTGTAACAAAAGTTATTGTCAAAATGTTGTCATATGCGTGACATTCCTTGAATATAAGGAAACTTAAGTGTTTCCTATAATGATTTTCTATACTTATCTATCATTTCAAAGTAATCCAACATTATCAACTTAGAATCTAACAATTTCATTCGACCTACAAAAAATCGAAACAACAAACAAAGATCCTCATTTCTAAAGGTTTAGTAAGGGCAGCAAAATCTGATGCAAAATCGAAGAATTGTGCATATTAGTTAGAATTTTTTATTTTTTTTTTAATGAATATATCTTTGAAGGTGTCGAAGTTATACTCATGGGATTCTTCTGACGGAAGTGAATTTTTCCAATAGAGTTTTCTTTTGGTAAGGTGTAGAAGATATGGAATTTTCCTAATGCGACTCTATATATAATGAAAATGAAGGAGTAGGATTTTCCTAATAATATGTGGACAAATTCGCTAAATTAATGATCATGCGTACTATTAAAAAAAAACTAAAAGACCAATAATTTTTTAGCATAGCTGATCATGTGGACATCAGCAATTTGTTAGACAAATAAAAAATAAGATTTATAAATAGATTTGTTTATTAAAAAATAATTTTTTCAGTACTGTTGAACCGTCCATTTGCAAGATGATGATCATGTGATTGAATTAAAGTGAAAAAAGTATTTTGTTCAATGATAGTAATGCATTTTATAGTCGTATAAGAATAATAATCTATCATTACTAGTAAGAATGGCATTAATTATATACTAATCCAGATCTACAAGAAGTAAAAGTTATAAGATATTCCTTGATTTGGATGTAATATAAATGTTAGAGACTAAATCACAATCATATATTTATATATATACCGTCATTAATTTATTGATCTATTGATGCGGTTTAGTTATTATTTTAATTTTTATATATGTTTATTGAATAATGATGGATAATGATATTATTAACCCTAATATTACGTCAGTGCGCGGTGTATATATAGAGCAGAATAGAATTTGAATAGAGAAATTCTATTTATAGTCCTCAAATAAAGAATGTATGTGCATGTCATCTATTAAATGAGAAAAAGAAACATTTTAAAAAGGATATTTTTGTAATTTTAAAAAATTTTAAAAATAAAATTACTTATATCTACGTTGTAGTCTTTATTTAAGGATTGTACGTATTATTGCTCATTTGAATATTGCTTAGATTTCTAGGAATTTCCTACGCCAAATTAGCAATTGGATTAAAAAAATTGGTCTTTTCATAAAACTTTTTGTACACATTAAATTAGAAGATCATATATACTCGGGTTTAATTCATAACGTAGAACTTCAACTCATGGCATAAAAAATAAAAATTTTATATGCTGTCACTTTTATATATTTTAACAATAATATGATCAGTTGCATTATTTTTTTTGAAATATTAAATAATTATTTTAACTAAATACATTAGTAAAATACATAAAAATATATAAAAATGATTGTATATAACAGAACCAAAAAAAAGCGGGAACAAGGCCTCTTTCGTAAACTAGAAAATTAATGATCAATTAAGCACGTACTACGTACAAACGACTGAAATAATATTCAAATAATATTGATGTCTTTGTACAAACTACTAAGTTATATGTACGTACACAGTACGGAGTAATGCTGAAATGAGTATTTCTATAGTTACTGAAGAAGTATTCCGAGAAAGTGTCCAGACATGTACATTTCACTTTTTTATTTATTTATTTTTTCATGCAATTTTTTAATCATCATAAATATTTAAAAAAGAAATCAAAAAATTATAACATTATTAAAAAATACTTCTCTAACCATTAAGTAAAAAATAAAAAATAAAAAAATCTTCTTCGTATTATATATAGTACTTGACCTTTCCTAACTCCAAGTAATGCTTTTGCTCTCTGATCATCAGCCATCGGGTACGTTCTCGATCGGCCTGATCATCATGATCGCAAGGACAGACTTCTGGGACAGCGCCATATATTAGAGCAACATGGCATCATGTTTTCACTCGTTCCCTTTTGCTTCCATTGTTATTCTTACACCATATATATATGATCAGAGAGTTGATGAATCCATGACTACTGCTTCAACCTTGACTAGATTGATAGATCTAGTTTGTAAACTATGAACGCCAACACCAGAGAGAGAGAGTTGGATGATATGAAAGGCGCCGTTATGAAAGCCAACACCTCGATCTACATGCATGCATGCATGGTTTAATTTCTTGATTACATAGATGATCATGTATGGCGGCCAATTTAATTAATTAGTCCGAGTACTATATATATCCATACAAGTACTTAGACAATTAGTTTCATTGAGTACCCATCATCATATATAATTAAGCATATATAATCCAATTAAAACTTTCTTCTCTCAAAAAGATATAACGTGACAATAACATAGAATTAATCCGAGGTTTGTAAAGTACTTAGATATGATTTTACTGGCGTTGCCAACCATCAAACAAAAAACACTAATCTTATTGACATTCCAGTTAGGATGCATCTGGATATTTGAGATCTTTCTAATTATTTGAAGGAAAAATCTAGTTGTAAGCGATTTTGCATACCACTACACGCATATATCCAACGTAATTGGTCAGAAAGTTAGATTTTAATGAAAATGATGTCAATTTAAATTTTAAATATAAAGGCAGCAACATTAATACGTAGATCGGTATGCAAATTTGCCTATAAGTAACAAAAATCTTTGATAAAACTGAGTAATGAAAATTTCATATAAGTAGCATGCATTAATTAAATATTATAATATTCATATAATGTATGGAAATTTTTATAAAATTAAACCATCTTATAATAATATTTGCATAGATCATTGTGTTAAGAATAATGATAAGCTCAAGCAGGATAAAGTTGGATAAAGTTTAAGCCTCTCCAAACCTTTAGTTTATCACGGCTTGGTTATATTTGATTTCTGTAAGAACTCTTATCTGTACGTTGGTTACAAATCTGTTGGCAGCTTATTTTATCTCTTGTAACAAACATGTTAATCCTTTAATACGTTTGTGACAGTTTTACGTATAAATATGATAATGAATACACGGTTTCTGTTATGTAAAACCAGAACCTTTTCCCATTCTTTCATGATACCAGAGACCTTTCAAGCTCACGCTTCATTTGGTCCTATGGCTATTTCATCTCCCTCTTCCGCTGCTTTTCATCTTCCAGCACAAGTTATTTCCATCAAACTTGATTCAGCATGTGAGGCTGCTTAATTAATTATACATATGTCTAGATTGAGCTGAAATTAGCCACGAGTCCAATGGGATATGGGTTAATGTGAGCCACTTGAGACCAAGAAGGTATGGCATATTTCTCTTGGAAGTAGGCCATTGGCCCACTACATTGCATGCAGGGAGGACTTGCGGGATTCTTTTGCTAAATTTTGGAATGAAATCCATAATCCGTCCAAAGTACTTAACTGGGTTGGTCTTTAATTCCCAACATGGTTTGCTAGCTAGCTCCTGGACATGATCTCCTTCATGTTAAGTTAAATTGTCATTTTTTTTAATTAATTTTTTTAAAAAAAAAGAAGACGGTACTCAATTTTTGTTAATAAACTTCATTCATAATGGAGGAAAATCATGATTAAATTGTCCCTTCATCAACGTTAGACCGATGTCCTTAGAAGATAATTCTGTTAAGCATTAGGCATCAATACTTCTCACGATCATGATCAGATTTACTCATATATCGGCCTACAACAAAAGGAATATTTTGAAAGAATCCAATGATCATAGCTTAAGACACATATATGAAAAAGACCAATTAGTAGATAAATATAAATAATGGGTCCTGCATTAATAACAATGTGACTCAATGATGATGCAGTACCTATATATATATAAAAAGTCCTAAATGCTATATATATATATATATATGCTTTTGACACCACATATAATTAATTAGCTGCAGCATGATGATGATGATTATGAACTTCTTATTGGACGGTAAGTAGTTGATAAATCGAGAGTCGATCTTTCCCGACCATGATGTCGTTGCCTACATGCAATATGGAAGCTAGACCAAATGACAAATTTAATGAACCTTATGATCTCTTTCAAGACATTCAATACACTATCAGGAAGCTGTTTGGGGAGGAGGGGACATGAAGCAAGACCATCATGAATCGGTTTGTTTTTCCACGAATAATCGAAGCTGTGAAAGCCATTAAAAATGGTGGGTGGGCAAGAAAAAAGATGAAACAAGGAAATTCTTATTTGCTCCCATAACTTTGATTTAATTGTTTATAGCTTTCATATAACACGCGCACACATGAACACAATTCTAATTAATTAATCAGCTAGCTAGCTAACCGGCGGTCTGCCTGCCTGGAAAAGCCCTGTCAACATAATGAATGATCAATGGCTCGTCTATTTAGATCCCAAAGTTCAAGGTGTAAAGTACCCAAGTGGGGCATCATGGACATGATGCTTGTTCATTAAATTACAAGTTTAAAGACCAATCACATGATTTGAACTTAATTTAACTAATTAAAAACATATTAGTAAAGGTTTCGCTTCTGTCAAAATGTCCACGATCATTATGATAGTTCTCCACTCAACATAAACTTTTTTTTTTAATTATCATGTGTTAGCAAACTTTAAGAAAAACCATGCGTTCAGAAGACAAAGATTGAAGAAAATAGACATATTCCTTTTTCTAGTTCTGGTCTGCTTAGTCAATCGGGTACACTCAACTCCAGACATTTTATATATCGTACTTTGCCGATCATGTACAGCTAGCTGGAACCTATCAAATGAATGGGATTCCAAACCTACGATGCAGTGCAAAGCTACCTTGGAAAGTGTCTCATGACCACGAGCAACCTCTGAGGGACAAAGAAAAAAGAGATCTTAAAAAGGGAGAGAGATGGGGAAAAATGAAAAAAGAATGAGCACGGGCACATTAACAAGCTAGCGTATAATCCAAGGATCGAATCAAGTGACAAGGATGGGCCAGGGCGGAAATTAGCCTGTCCTAATTACCAATTAATCATAATTAACTTTGCTAATTAATTGCAATGGAGGAATTTTTTTTTTTTTAAAGTTCCTAATTACTTTATATATAAATATATATATACACAATAATGATAGTCTGATATATATATAGCCAATTTTTTGTGTGTTTGTAAGATAAGTACTATATATATATATTATATATAGAGTAAATATTAGTACTACGTACTGCTTAATTATGATCTTAATTACGTATAATAATATTTATACCTTTTTGTGAATTCTTTATCTTAAAAAAATAAAATGTTCACATGATGGTCTGGTGGAAAAGGTCAAAGTAACTCTTCCCAGCTTTCTTGTACTGCTTGTGTGGGAGAATCATTCTCATCGGCCAAGACTGTACCTTTGATTCCAACCACCTTATATATATATATAAGGCTATGATTTGTTTAATATAATTAGGGAATTTGGTTTTTTCGTGGTCGATGGTGGATTAAGTAATTAAGAAACAGGCTAGCTAGCCAGCATAATTAAGCAAATTAATTAAATTAAAGAACCCCAAAATGGAGATCGAAGAGTAGTACTTAAGTATCCTCCTATGTGGAGAAACCACGTGATTTGCCTTGCTTTCTCTTTCAACTTGCAGTCGCTCCAACCTATAAATATAAGATCATCATGTACCATCATGCTCTGCGACTACTACTACTACGAGAGATCATATATATATATATACACACTGTTGGATCGATAATATATATCGGGCATAGAACTATATATATATATATGTAATATATGTATGTGTGAGTGATAACTCTGTTTCAGCAACTAATAAATCCAAGACCAAGTCAACAACATTGATCAATAGATCACACTCAAATTCAAGATGAAGATAACAACAACAATATTCAGTTGGGATAATAATGTGATAAACTCTATCTGCTTCACCAGTGTTATGTATTGTCATCTTTGTACATAATTCTTATCTATAAATATATAAAGCCTTCACCAGTGTTATGGAAAGGGCAAATAGTTTACTCATTGTAAAACTGTTATAGTGTGTATTAATATATATATATATATCTTAATTCGAGTATTCCGACTTCTCTTTAATTAATTGGATCAGAGTTGCAATAAGATCAAGTTTAATTAATCATGATCACATGCATGCATGCATGCATGTAGTCGTTTATTATTGAATGATCGATCTGTTAATTATTTTTTGTGTAGGGTGTCTCATATGGAGAGTCTGGCCTACACAGTCGTAGTTAATGATCCTATATATACAGAACGAAAATATATATATGCATGCTAATTAACTTTAATTAATACTAACATTGTTAAATGATGTAAGGCCATTGATCATGATTTGCATTAATGGTTTCCCGTGAACGTCTCATGAAGTTAGCTAGCTACCAATTAGACTTGATCAGTAGTACCAAATGCGCCGAAAGTGGTGAATTAGGTACTTATTACAACCAATTTTCGCAAACTTTGATATATATTATAAGATAGCAATTTCAATTTTTGGGAACTATATTATATATATATATATATATATATGATCATGATCATCATCCAATTATAGGCCAGGATCACGCATGAGTAGTGTTAATTTTTTTTAATATACTGTGCGTGTAATATTCGATTATCTAATGCATGTATTCTTACAAATATTTAACTGTGGCGTTCAAGATTTGCAGGAAAGAAAAACATCTAAAATTAGATGAAAATACATGAAAACATACATAAATTAAGGAGGTATGAAAACTTTACAGGCTGGTGCTAGCTAGCTTGCACTAGTACTGCATCCCGTAACAGATCAAGTACTGTGGAGTTAATTAAATTCCCTAATACAAATTGAATTAACTTACAATCAATATATATATATACGTGCTTATATATAAAACAGTAACCTGGTTTTTCAAGACATGCACATGGGATCATCAGTTGACACAAAGGATCAACAACTCCCATAGTATAAATTAACGTCCGTGACTTAGACAAGTGTATATATACATATATATACAAGTCATATTCCACATAGTACGCTGTGTGGTCCTTCTGCCGGCCATTTGATCTTCTACTTCTTAATTGCCATGAAGCCAGCGCCTTTGGTATCTTATTTGCGGCCACTCCCCCCATAAAACCTCCCGAACTAATAAGAAGGAAAAAAAGGATTTACATTTCTGATTTCCCTATCTGCATTAATTTAGGATGATCATTTCTTTTGGGTGATTCATGACAATTTGACACGTACGTTCATAAAGTTGTTGGGTTGAGCCAAAAAATTAAGTGGACGCATGCAGTAGTCGGCCGTACATGAGTACTTAAAAACTATTACAATTTATATAAGCAGCTAGAACACCAACACGAGTACTATATATAAAGCAGTCGAGGCCGGCCTGGAGAATTGTGATCAGACGTTCTAGCTAGCTGTCCGTTCCAATTGTGACCTCTTTGTCCCAATGCACCAAATATTTCCTGATCTTATTCCTTCCTTTCAGCAATAACACTTCCAATGCCACGGGCGGAGGAGATAGTTAAAAACGTGCGGCCAACGACTTCCCATGCACGGTCATGACAGCATACGGTTTTTGTGCTTTGTAAAATTTAAGGTTTGGATTATATATATATATATATCTTCTACTTTCAATGATCAAATCTTTAGGCACGAATGTCTAAAATGAAAATCTCTCGTTATACGTACGTACGTAATTATATATACACATCATATATAGTACTATAGATATATGTGATTTTATAAGTTATATATATATCAATTGATTAGGAGGAGCTCGAATTTCGTGACTGATACTTTCTTGTCATGTGTTTTCTTTGTAATGATCAGTTGTTTAATTAAACTCGATCGGCACCAATATTGGGAAAACCTTCTCTGGAACTGGTCCGGTCTTTGTAATTTTTTAGGGTTGGTTTCTCAACCCGCCACTTTGCGCGCAAACCCTGGTGAAAAAAACATGTGCACTTGTACTGAATCTCGAGGAATTACAAGTGGCGACCCTTTGGAATCCAAGGATGAGTGCTGCAATGAAGACAGTATGAGATCAAGTAGAAGCGAATTAGGCAGATTCTTCAATGGCATTCTCCGACGTCTTCTACAGGCCAGTGGCCCATTCCTAACACTGCCGCTCACAGAGGTAACTCTCTCTGTCTCCCTAACATACGGATACATAAACTATTTTTATTCCTCCTTTGTTATATTCCGAGATTGATAAATAGGAGCTAGCATATATGTGTGTGTGTGTATATATATATATACATCCCATTTTTTCTGTTCATTTTAAAGTGAGGATAACTTCTAGTTTGGTGCCGTACGTACGCGTTTAACTTTTAAAAAGAATAAAACTACTTTCTACCATCTTTAATGATATATAGTTACTGATGTATTTCTAAAATCTTTTCAAAATCAACGGATATATGTACGTACGTACCTTATAACGTTTCTCAAATAAAATCTCAGTTTTCATTTGTGCTCTTTTTGAACTTTGGGGACAAAAGAAGATTGATCTTCATTAACTCCGACGATCCCATTGCTTGAAATGGCCTTGACGATCAGTGCGCAAGGGTACGCAACAGCTTCTTCAGCTGGCCTTACCTGAGTAATTCCTCCATCTTTTTGGTCGCAACCCATGCCGCCACCTCATTTCAGCAGTCTTCTTCATGCTGCCATTGGTCTGTTTAATTATTTACGATCATCAGAGTTGAAACTTCAGATCCTTCAACTTCAGCCACTCTTTTATGATATACATCCAGTTCTTCCAGCACATCAAGTGTCTTACGTGTGTGTCCAGTTCCTTGGTACCTAAATCATTTCCAACTCTCTGTTTCTTTTTCCGGCCTCCACTTTCTTAATGCAAGTCAACCTCGTCAAAGCCCACTATCATTCTGCTCGTGATGTTCCTCTTCTAGTTTCACAAGCGAACAAACAAAAGGCAGCGAAAGAAAAGGATGAGTAGATATTTTAATACATTCTACGAAGTAGAATAACTGAATCCAGCTCCCACAGCCGCTCTAAAAACGATTGAAAACTAGGCACAGAGAGAGCAGCTGGGTGCAAAGCCAGTGAGAGGAGGCCGGTAGGGTATTAGAAAGCCAACAATATGACACATCGATCCAACAATATGGGGATCATTTAGAGCACGAGCTTGGCTTCTTTTATTTTTCTTCTTTTATTGGTTGTAACACTACTACTGGCCGGGTTATGTTTTTCAAGAGAGCTGAAAATGCTAGCTGTAACTCATGACTTTTAAATCTTTTCTTTACTTTTTTTCAAACCAGATCATTTAATTAAAGAGTAGTTATGGACATAATATGCAGACACATGATCTTCATCATTTAATTAATATTAACGTTCAACATGTGAAGATCGCCTGGATAAAGTGAACATATTAGATTAATTAACTAAATGCATGCAAATTATAGGAATAAAATGATCACAAAGAAGGATAAATTCTACATAGGCATGCATTTAATGATTTCTCTATTTCTTTTATAATTCATGAACATCCAATTTTTACAATGAATTAGAAAGGTTTTCTACCATGTAATGTTACTTTTATTCAGGACATTTTAAAATATTTTAGTTTAAAATTATCAAGCAAGTCATGTTTTCCACTGTACGTAAAGATCCTCGAGTACTTAAGATATCATAAGAAAAAATTCAAACGAGATCAATACATGATATTGATGAGCTCCTCTAACTGTAATAATTTACGGCCTTAAGAGTGTATTTAATTGATCAAAGTTTGTTAATTTTGATTAGGGCATCTGATTTCGGGTGAGATAATCTATTTAGACCTTTTTCATCATATAATGAAAATCTGATAGTTTGTACACCCCATGTGTTATGATCGAATTAGAATTAAGTCCTTGTGCGATTGGCCGGATTAGATATGCTCATTATTCCTTATAAGATATAACCGTCTTATATATCGCTTGCATTTAAATTACTATAACAACAATTAGTAATTATATCCATTTGCAGCTTTTGTGGTCTATCATATATGTTTTTAATTGGAGAAAAATCACAAAAAACTATTTTACAAATATTAGGAGTTTATAAGTTGCAGTTTTTGTGCTCGATCGTGTTTTTAATTCGAGATGGTGACTGACAAAAATGAATAGGAACAAGCCTGAACTATATGCATAATCCTGCACTCTGATCTCTACATAGCTAACTCGTAGAGTACTTGTGTCTATATATCGATCATGTGTGTAATAAAGCCACGCGTTCTCATGTACTACTCGATTCCTAGTAGGAAAACAAAAAAAAACAAAAAAAGTCGGGCATCCTACCAAAATAGTTCAGGCTTGTTTAAAACTTCAGAATGATTTGTAATTATCATTGTAGGTTAACAATATTGTCAATCCTTGCAGGTGGGGGAAGAGGTTCAAGCATTGTGGAAGATTGCAGGGCCCATCGGGATGACAACCTTGCTTATATACTCGAGATCCGTTATTTCCATGCTGTTCTTGGGCCGTCTCGGAACAACAGAACTAGCTGGGGGAACACTGGCGATTGGTTTTTTGAATATCACAGGCAATTCAATCCTCAGGGGCCTATCCATGGGGATGGACCCCATCTGTTGCCAAGCCTATGGAGCCAAAAGATACTCAGTTCTCAGCCAAACCTTTCAGAAAACACTATGTCTCCTCCTACTCGTTTCCATATCCATCTCAATCATATGGCTTAACGCTGACCCCATCTTTCGTTGGTTGGGTCAGGACCCAAACATCACAAAGGTTGCTAAGGTTTACTTGGTTTTCTCCATTCCTGAATTGCTAGCTCAAGCTCACCTCCACCCATTAAGGATCTTCTTAAGAACCCAGGGCTTAACCACCCCACTAACAATAGCAGCCACTTTTGCAGCCCTCCTTCACCTTCCTATTAACTACTTCCTCACTACATATTTGAAATTAGGTGTCAAGGGTATTGCACTGGCTGTTGCTTTTAATACTCTCAACTTAAACTTGGGCTTGATTATCTATCTTATGGTCTCCAAAAGACCACTAAAACCTTGGAATGGAGCTACATTTACCTCTGCCTTTCGAGGCTGGGGGCCATTGCTAAGTTTAGCACTTCCTAGCGCTGCTTCAGTGTGCTTGGAGTGGTGGTGGTATGAAATAATGCTGTTTCTGTGTGGATTATTGAGCGATCCACAGGCAAGTTTAGCTGCAATGGGCATCCTCATTCAAACAACAGGCTTGCTATATGTGGTTCCAATCTCTTTAAGCAGTGGCATAGCAACACGCGTCGGCCACGCTTTGGGGGCTGGTCAACCATCCCTGGCCCAATGGGCAGCCATTATTGGACTTATCGTGGCCTTTGCTTTTGGACTCTCGGCCCTCATTTTCATGAATGCAGTGAGATCTGTGTGGGGAAAGTTGTTCACAGATGAGTCTCAGATTCTTGATCTGGTTTCAATTGCACTTCCAATATTGGGTTTATGCGAACTCGGCAACTCACCACAAACCGCTGCGTGTGGGGTCTTAACCGGTACAGCACGTCCTAAGCTGGGCGCCCGGATAAACTTGTTTGCATTTTACGTCGTTGGATTGCCAATGGTTATTCTGACTTGTTTCGTGTGCAAGGTTGGGTTTCTAGGTCTATGGTTGGGGCTACTGTCAGCACAGTTTTCTTGTTTGTTTATGATGGGATACGCATTGATCCGTACAGATTGGAGGCACCAAACTAAAAGAGCTGAGGAGCTGACTCTTGCTGCAGATCAAGAGGCGCCAGAGAGGGATGATTTGGAAAGCGTCCTACTAATTACCACTGATCTCTGAGTTATAAAAACCAGTTTTAAGTCCGTCCGTACTACATGAAGACATTAATTCTTGGCAAGAGTACACGCGAAGGATTATAAATGACGAAACTCATCGTTACATGCATTAATGATCTTAACTTGAGGTGGAACAGAAGTGAGAAAGTTAAAAATTGGGCCATCTGATCATGAGCTGGTGGATCATGATCATCAAATGCATTTTTAATCAGTTCGGTGCATGTCCGTCGACTAGGAGTATATTCTTTAATTGCTTCAATTCATAGAAACACACAAACTCACATGCAGGCAGGCACATATGACATACCTTGTACGATTTCTTTCCTTCGATCTATTATATTTTGCTATTTAGTCGATTGAAAAATCTGTTTATCTAATCCTGGCTATAATTTGCTCATCTGGTATATATCATCGGTCATGGGAAGAATCTAGAAAAGGGAAGTAGGAGGCGTTATTAACGTTGAACAATGCAGTTGAACTTATATATGGAATTGCCTTGGGCATTCGTGCGAGCTGGCCCTAGTATGGGTAGTGTTAATTTTATGTTGCATATGTACGTATGCCAACAATAAAATAAAGAGTTTTGTTATATATAAGTACAGTCACGTACTAATCTGTGTACGAATACTGATTCATTCATACTTAAAATTTAAATTAACATTGTTTTCAATAAAATCTACTTTTTGACCAATCGCATCACATTAGTGCACAGATTAGTATACAATTGTACTTGCAACTATATTTTTCCTAAAATAAAAACTAGTGAATGTGATCAAAATATGCATGGGATAGATGGTGTAGGGTTCAAATTAGCAACCTATAATTTAGTTAAGAGATAAGACCGAAAATCAAGCTAAGTGATAAAACTAAGAAAAAATAGGACAAGTTAACTTAGACTCCTAAAATAAAAGAGTTTTAGACTTTTAAAAGAAAAATGCTTCCTAAGGCAAGTTGAACCCAATCACTCTAAAAAAATAGACCTCTAATAATGTAGAGACTATTTACAAATTCTCTACACAAGTTCTCTCCACATAAGCTCCCTATACACAGACTCACCACGACTTCTCCATGCCTAGTATAATTCCTCCATTATATTAGGAGATATGCGAGACTATGAGAGAATGTAAAATCACTATTTATAGTGGATTTCACTCCCAAACAACCCGTGGATTTATATATCATGCTGAACTATATAAATCCTTGTATTTCTTTTTATTTACTTTTATTCCCTTATTTATTATGTATTTTATAGATGAACGTAAAGAACCTTGTATCAAAACTATTGAATCATTATCGTGGGTTGGGATGATTATTTCCTCTCTTCCGGTTTGTTGTGCAAATTAAGGTATTAATAGATAGTTCTAGCTTTTTAGGATGGTTTAGATTTATCGGCCTTCTTGATTATGTTTTTATCTTTAAGTATTTTTAGTTAAATATTAAATTGGCTCATGGGTTTTACATGTTTGAAAAACAAATCTCCTTGCGTTTGACTATTACTGTTACCAATTGCTGCATGCATGGCCGGAGCAGATCAACTAGGTTACCCTTTTGGTAAACTTTTTAAAACTGAACAAATATTAAATTCTTTAATATTTTTTTATAAGATAGACTCTATAAAATCAACTAATTTCTTCAAATCAAGATTTCTAGTTTTGCATGACTCTGATTACGTACGTACCGATCATCTCATTTTGCGCTGATACGTCGTTAATTGTGCCATATAACCAACTTTTAATATATATATATATATACATACATACACTAGTCCATGTTTGGTTTGTCATCGTCTTGTCTAAAACAGAGGATGAATTTCTGGGTTGTACTCTCTGCCTTGAATGGCTCCCGAGAGGTTATATATATATATATATATAGTAAATTGTTTACAAGATAGACTTAGTTACAGAGTTTAAATATTCAAAGAGTGATAACGCTATCTCCTATAAATTTGGGTTTGGGATGACGGTATCCGAAGACGTTGGGATGAAGTTGAACTCGAAGCTACTGTCATTTGAAGTTTTGAATTTGAATTGGTCTTATCCTTATCACGCCCCTGCAAGTTCAACGGGGGAGATCTCACGTTGAGCTTGTCTCGCAGATGAGAGAAACGAATAGAAACTAGTGGTTTAGTGAGTACATCTGCAATTTGATCTTTACTAGATAGGAACCGAACATCCAGTGATTTATTGTGAACTTTTTCCCAGACAAAATGGTAATCTATTTCCACGTGCTTTGTACGAGCATGAAATACTGGATTAGCCGCCAAATAAGTTGCTCCTATGTTGTCACACCACAAGATCGGACGAGAGGGAATAAAAATCTGAAGTTCACGAAGCAAGGATAATAGCCATAAAGTCTCGACAGTAGTGTGAGCAACAGCACGATATTCTGCCTCGGTGCTTGATCGAGCCACGGTGGGCTGCTTTTTAGAGCTCCATGAAATGAGATTGTGACCATAGTAGATGCAGTAGCCAGAGGTCGATTTACGATCATCAGGTGAGCCAGCCCAGTCCGCATCGGAATAGACTGAGAGTTGTGTGGAGAGACTCGGTTTGATGAGTAAACCAAAATTAATGGAAAATTTAAGGTACCTTAGTATCCGTTTAACAGCAGTCTAGTGGAGATCCGTTGGGTTGTGCATGAACTGGCACACTTTGTTCACTGCAAAGGAGATATCTGGGCGAGTGAGAGATAGGTACTGAAGAGCTCCTACCACGCTACGGAATAAGGTCTCGTCAGAACAAGGGTTGCCATCAAAAAGTGATAACTGCTGGGAGGAGGACATTGGAGAGGACACTGGCTTAGCTTCTATCATGTTGGTGTGTTTCAAGAGATTAAGAATATATTGTCTCTGAGAAAGCAAAAGGCCTCCTGAAACAGAGATGACCTCCGCACCCAAAAAATAATTTAGTGGCCCCAAGTCTTTTACTGCAAAGTCACAATTGAGTTGCGCAAGAAGATGAGTGATGGCATCTTCATTTGAACCTATGATTAAAATATCATCGACATACACCAGTACATACATTGTAAGGGAGGCCGAGACATAGACAAATAGAGAATTATCGGACTGAGAATTAATGAAGCCGAGATCCACTAGTTTATCACTAAGACGTGAGAACCACGCCCGTGGGGCCTGTTTTAATCCGTATAAGGCCTGTGCAGCTTACAAACGTGAGTAGGATATTTAGGATGAACATAACCTACTGGTTGTTGCATATGTACAACTTCAGAGAGAAAACCATGGAGAAAAGCATTACTGATGTCAATCTGACGAACAGGCCATTTGTTGGATACAGCGTGACTGAGAACAAGTCGAATGGTTGTAGGCTTAATGACTGGATTGAAAGTGTCATCATAGTCTAACCCTTGCTGTTGATGATAGCCCTTTGCCACTAGACGGGCCTTCCATCGTTCAGGAGTACCATCAGAGGTGAGTTTTGTTTTGTAAACCCATTTGTTGCCAACCAGGTTCATGCCAGCTTTATAAGGGACTAAAGACCACGTACCTTGCTTCATGAGAGCAGAAAATTCTGCATCCATGGCCTCACGCCATTCTAAGAATTTTTGAGCTTCAGAGTAACACGTGGGATCAGTGGGAATGGTGGAAATAACAAGGAGAGCAGTGGGCAGAGGATACCGGGTAGTGCCATCAAAAAATTGCTTGGGCTTCACAATATTGTTCTGGGAGCGGGTGGTCATCGGGTGAGAATGAGATGGAAGAGGTTCATACGGCAAGGCAGCGTCGGATGGATCAGGAACTGCTGGAGAGATTATCGGTGATGGAGATGACGAAAACAGGGGAGAAGATGTAGTTGACGCAGTAGGAGAAAAAGATAAGGAAGATGCTAACGTAGTTGTCGGTTCCCTATGTGATGCCATAACGTGGGGGGATGAATGAGGGACAACGGCAGTAGTAGAACTGTCGTTTGAGGGGAGTAAAAAAAGGCAGTAGTGTAGACGACGCTATAGAAGGAGTTTCGGCATGAATAGAGGAAGACGTTGGTGATGAAAACGGAAACACCGATTCATCAAAAATGACATGTCGAGACACAAACACTCTGCCAGACTCAGGATCAAGGCATTTGTAACCTTTGTGGAGATTACTAATGCCTATGAAGACACATTTTTTGGACCTAAAATCCAACTTGTGTTTGTTAAAGGGTCGAAGGTAAGGATAACAAGCACAGCCGAAAATCTTCATGGTAGAAAAATCGGGTGCTTTGTTAAATAATTTTTCAAATGGGGAGATGCCGAGAGGAGTAGTTGGGAGACGATTAATGAGATAAGTTGCCATAAGGAAAGCATCATCCCAAAAACAATGAGGAGTAGAACTTTGGGATAATAAAGATAAACTCATTTCAACAATATGGCGATGTTTTCGCTCAACAGAGCCATTTTGTTGAGAGGTGTGAGGACAAGAAACACGACGTAGGATTCCCACTTGGCGAAAATACCGATTAAGTGTTTGAAATTCACCACCCCAGTCTGTTTGGACACATTTTATTTGGCGACTAAATTGACGTTCAACCATCTTTTGAAATTGAGTAAAAATAGTTAAGACGTTGGATTTATTAGCAAGGGGATAGAGCCAAATAAATTTGCTGAAATGATCAACAAAAGAAACATAATATTTATTGCCTTTGGTAGATAAAATAGGAGATGGACCCCATACATCAGAAAAATTAATTCTAGGGGATAATTTGAAATAGACTGGGAAACTGAGAAGGGAAGACGATGACTTTTCCCTTGTTGACATGTTGAACAAACACTTGGTATTTTATTTGAAGAGACTGGAAGCGAAAATTTAGAAACAAGATGCTTTACTGTTTGATAGGTGGGATGTCCCAAATGACGATGCCAGACTTCCAAAGAGACACACTGACTGAAAAAAGATTGAGATGGTGATGAAGTCGAGATGGAGGAGGGAAATTGATAGAGTCCATCTTTAGGCGTGCCTTGTAGAAGAACCTTCTTCGTGACCTCGTCCTTCACAAAAAAATGAGATGAGTGAAATTCAACAAATACATTATTGTCTTTGGTAAATTGGCTAACAGAAATGAGGTTCTTTTTAATTTGTGGGACATGTAAAATATTGCGAAGGTTAAAAGCAGATTGTGAGGATTTAATTTCAGATGAACCAATGTGAGCAATAGCTAAACCTGCCCCGTCGCCCACTTGAATTTGATCCGAACCAGCATAAGTCTTGGCATGAAGATTCAAGTTCTGAAGATCATTAGTAAGATGATTGGTGGAACCGGTATCGGGATACCAATTGGTATCAGCTGGAGCTTGTTGGGATGTAAAAAACGCAGACATGTTGTTTGGCATGGTTTGATAGGCTTGATCAAAGCGGTGGAAACACTTGATGGCGAGATGGCCAGCTTTGCCGCAGATTTGGCACATGGGACGATTACCACCAGAAGAACCATGACGACCGCCTCGGCCCCTACCACGACCACGTGAACCTGAGTAAGATGAAGCACGATTTGAGTATTAAGTCTTACCATGAGGACCACGAGAGTGATCAGTGCGGGTTGCAACATTAGTAGAGCCGATAGTAGCTTCAACAACTTGAGTATGTTGCTGTAAACGCAACTCAAAATTGAGAAGATGCCCAAATATATCTTCAAGTTCCATTGGATCCTCTCTTGTTTGAATGGACGTAACAATGGGATCATAGGAAGAGTCTAGACCACCAAGCAGATAAGAGACAATCTCCGTGTCAGGAAGTGGATGTCCGATGGCTGCAAGAGTGTCAGCAAGAGACTTCACCGTCTGGAAATAATCTGAGATGGACATGCCACCCTTTGTGACAGTAGAAAGTTGACGCCGAGTTGTTGAGAGGCGGGCTCGAGAGTGAGAGGAATACATTTTTTCAAGTGCAAACCAAACCTCCCGAGACATAGTAACTCCAATTATTTTGGCAAGAATGCTTTCGGATAAAGATGACATGAGAATACTCAAGACAATCTGGTCTTGATCAAACCAGTGAGAAAATTCTGGATTTAGAAGCAGACGAGGAGCTGTAGTTGACTTATCAGCCTCTGGGTTTGGGATATGTTGGGAGGCTTGAAGACAACTCCCATCGACGTAGCCAAAAAGACATTGGCCTCTAAGGTATGGCATTATTTAAGCTCTCCACAATAGGTAGTTTTCACTGCTAAGCTTGATAGTGACCAAGCTTTGAATGCTAGGAGGAGTAATGGGTGACAGAAAAAACGGAAGAGGATGCCATTGACATGAGTCACGTTGGCTCTTGATACCATAAAACAGAGGATGGATTTTTGGGTTGTACTCTCTGCCTTGAATGGTTGCCGAGAGGTTATATATATATAGTAAATTGTTTACAAGATAGACTTAGTTACAGAGTTTAAATATTCAAAGAGTGATAACGCTATCTCCTATAAACTTGGGCTTGGGACGACGGTATCCGAAGACGTTGGGATGAAATTGAACTCGAAGCTGCTGCTGTCATTTGAAGTTTTGAATTTGAATTGGTCTTATCCTTATCAATGTCAACACCTCGTAATAAGCTAACAAAATCTAATTAAATCAAAATCAAAATCTAAAAAAAAATATTATAGAATAAACAAATTAAAAAGACATGACTCATCGCAAGGGTGGGAGATCACTCGATCCACAAAAGGGATAACATTTTAAGATTTTTATTTAAACTCAATCATGTCCCACATACCCATATCATAATAGGTTTAAAATAGCTCAAATATTATCACTTAATTTAATGAGCCAAAGTAAGATTAGAATACATCTATATCTAATCACAGTAAGACAAAAAGTCTCTTGATTTTTTAATGACCAGAAGTCTATAAATAGTACCAAGGGGTCAATAGTTCTTACATACAACATAATTGTACCTCTAGCAATTGGGAGACACTTGAAGCCTAACTTACTAGGGAGATCATTCTCTCATAATTAGGTCAAAATCTTCATCGAACTGAGATGAAAAAATGTACGTCTTTTAACTATTATTGTCTTATTATCGTGGATCATAAAAAATCGAATATCCAATTATTAATGTTCATGTTAAAATATCTAACATGTGGTATCAGAGCCATGTTACAGATATTTTATGATCTCGATAAAATATACGCTAAATAAAATAACTATTTGATTTTATATGTTCCTCAGTGTGCCTTTCTCGAATTTTATTATATTGTTGTGGTCGACTGAAGACACTATGTCCTTTTAGTCTAAAAAATAAATTTACAATGGTGTTTTTTAAGTAACTATTTTGTGTTCTAATTTGAAGAAGTACACAGTGATATTCAAGTATGTGTTTCGGTTTTGAGTTTTTCTTATTTTCTCCCTTTTGTTGTATTGTGTCTATTCTTGGTTGAAGATGGAGTTCAGATAGAGGCCGCCATGTGGGTCAACAGTGTGTGGCATAAGGTGGCCGGTGTCACCGTGCTGATAACTCGACACATACAGTGGCATAAAGAGGGTGGCGTAAGGGGCTGTGGAGCCCCGAATGGGTGCTGCTCGTTAGTGATTTTCCTCGATTTGGTTACTACAAAAACAGGAGGGGTCTTTGGCAATGGGAGGAGGCTGAGAACCTTTTCCACGACGCCTCTATGACTGAGCAAAGGGCTTTAAAGCCTAGTGGTTGCGACAGTGATTATGATAAAAATAAAAAATAAAAAAATAAAAAAAAAGGACAACCATGAATAGAGGTGGACGTCAGCAGCGGGAGGAGGCTAGGGACACCATGTCGTCTTCCCCTCACCTGCGATGTCCACTGTTGTGTCAAACTGAAGGAAGTTAGAAATCATACACTGGTGCAGCATTGCTAAGTGCTAACTGCTGAAGGAAGTTGACTGACCAATGCTCCGGCAACATTTATTGTGATATTTCCATTTTACGTGTATTTTTATTGAGTAATTTTATTTAAATTATTATAATTAATGGTTTTCTTATTTTAAATTAAATATGATTTTTGAAGTATTATTTTATAATTTTTAAGTCGTGAAATTATTTTAACATGCTTTCTTGCTATTTATTATTGTTGTGTATTTAAATTATTTTTAAATTAAATTAGTTATTTTTAGACTTTAGAATTATTGTATTTTTAGATTTTATTATTTTATTTTATTTAATCACTGCATTTGAATTATTTTATTTAACTTATTGTTTTGAAAATAATTTTCGTTTGATCAGTTTCGATCCAATTTGTGAGGGTTAAACATCATTTCCTTCATTCTCTTTTTCTTTTTATCTTCTTTTTCTTTTCTCTTTTTATTCTTTCTTTTTCTTATTTCTTTTTTTTTTCCTCTTTATTTCTCCCCAGCCGCGTGACTCGTTTCCCTGTCTTCCTTCATCCATTTGCTTCTCCTTGCCCAGCACCGTCGCTTGCGCCTCCATGAGCCACACCACCTCTCTCATTCTTCTCCCCTTCATTTTCAGATCACCTAGTGCCACCGTTAGCCGCCGTGAGCTCCTCTAAGCCGCACTACTTTTGATCCGTTCCACCGCTGTCGCTCCACTTCGGCCACCATTTCTTCACCACTTCACCACCGACCTCTTGCCGACCTAACCCATCTATTTCCAACTCCGATCCATCGCCGAAGCAACCACCACGAGCTAAAATCTGTTTGAGCCATTTTGTCTTCCACCACCATTTTTGCCGCCATCCACGACCAACCACCACTTCCGCTAACACCTCTAAGTCATTCCCTATCAATTCCAAGTCTTAATTTGTTTCTATTCAAAAGTGTGTATTTTGTGACCCACAATCACAGTGTATTTTGCACTGTTACGTTGTTTTGCCGTCTCTTTTTGCACTTCTGTGATCCTTCAAAAAATATTTTATAGTGCTTTAAGTATTTTCTAAACTTCCTTTAAGATTTAAATATATTTTTACTTTAACAATAATTTGTGATTGATTGATTGTGCCAAACTAAGTCCAAAAAGTCGGGGGTCAGATAGATTTGAGGATAAAATTACTTATATTTGGATAATTTGGATTGTTGGGTATTTGGTGTCATGTCATTTGCATTGCATGGTGCATGCATGTACATGTGTTGGATATTGAAAAGTGGGTTTTTATGCGAAAAATAATTTTTGGCTATTTTTTTAAATGAACTGATTGAATGATTGGATAAAATCAATGTAGAGATGGTGTAAGCAGAGACGGTGGTAGAGTCCCGCCTATGATTCTCGCCTATGGTGCACGCGTAAGGATGGTGGTAAGAAGGAATGGTCGTAGAGTCCCGCATGTAATTCCCTCCTATAGTACTCTAATGGTTGGTTATTGAGTCATTTTCTAGAAAAATGGTGAGACTTGGATATGTGGGCCATTTTCTGGGAAAATATCAGTTGTTTTAATAGATTGGATTTTTGGGCTATATTGCATGAATGTGCTTTTATCTTGAAGTTTGTTTGGATTGTTATTAACCTGCGGTACCGTCTTTGGTATCGTAGATTTGGATACAAATGATGAGGAGGCGGTTTCGCCGGAGGATTGATTTGGTGCTTTTGGTTATTTGTTGAAAAATGATTTC